>NC_084736.1:56754803-56887303 GCF_033978785.1 Entelurus aequoreus
GTTCATCTGACATGCGGCAGTCATGGCCAGCCCATCTCAGCTGGGAACGCTTGAGGATGGCATAGATGCTCTCCATCTCAGCCCTGTGGAGGACATCAGTGTCTGGAATCTTGTCCTGCCACCTGATGTTGAGCAGCCTCCTGAGGGATCTCATGTAGAAGCGTTAAGCTGTTTAGCATGCCGGCTGTATACAGTCCAGGTCTCACAGGCATACAGCAGGGCAGGTAGGACAACAGCATGGTAGACCTTGAGTTTGGTCCGTAAGCTAAGCCCTCTGCGCTCCCAGACAGAACGGCCAAATGCAGCACTTCCATGCGCTATCCTATGCATGACCTCCTCGTCGATGTTGCCCACGCGTGACAAGGTGCTACCCAGGTAGACAAACTTTTCAGCAGCTTTGAGGTCTTCACCATTTACGCTGATGAGGGGTTCAGTGTACGGGTCTCCAGGAGCAGGTTGATGCATAACCTCAGTTTTCTTTGTACTGATGGTGAGTCCAAAGTCTGAGCATGCTGTGGCAAAGTTGTTCATGCTCAGTTGCATTTCCAGCCCGTTAAAAGCATTCAGGGCACAGTCGTCTGCAAAGAGGAAGTCGTGAACCTTGGTGGTCTATACTTTTGTCTTTGCCTGGAGTCTTCGCTGATTAAACAGCTTGCCATCAGTGCGGAAGCGCAAGTCTATCCCCATGTCCCCAGACCGGAAAGCATCTGTCAGCATGGCTGAGAACATCATACTGAACAGAGTGGGTGCCAGAACACAGCCTTGTTTACTCCATTTTCCACATGGAAAGGCTCAGATGATGCGCCGTTGTCCTGGACTTGTGCCTGCATTCCATCATGGAATTCACGGACCATGTTTATGAAGATGTTAGAGCAGCCAAACTTGGCCATGATCTTCCAGAGGCCCTCTCGGCTGACAGTGTCGAAGGCCTTCGTCAGACCTACAAAGGTGGAGTTTAGAGTGACGTTCTGTTCTCGGCACTTCTCTTGGAGTTGGCGAGCAGCAAAGGTCATGTCGACTGTACCACGACCCTGCCTGAATCCGCATTGGCTCTCCGGTAGGAGGTCTTCGTGTTCGAGATGTTCCGTCAGGCGGTTTAGCAGAATTCTGGCCAGGATCTTTCCTGCTACAGACAGCAGAGCAATGCCGCGGTGGTTGTTGCAGTCCTGCCTGTTGCCCTAGCATTTGTATAAATGGACGATGGAGGCGTCTTTGAACTCCTGTGGCAGCTTCCCTTGGTTCCACATGGTGCAAAATAGGTATACCAGTTGTTTGGTCAGAGGTGGTCCACCAGCTGTGTAGATTTCTGCTGGAATTGCATCAGCACCAGGTGCTTTGCCATTTGGAAGTCCTCTGATGGCTTTGATGACCTCAGCTTCCGTTGGTGGTTCCTCAAGGGAGGTGTTGACAGGGACTTGAGGGAGGCGTGCAATGGCTTCGTCATTTATGGCTGAGGGGCGGTTGAGAACACCGTGGAAGTGCTCAGCCCAGCGCTCAAGGATCTTCTCTCTGTCTGTGACCAGTGTGCTGCCATCAGCACTGAGGAAAAGAGGAGATCCTGATGTTGTGGGCCCGTAGATGGCCTTGAGGGTGCCGTAGAACTTCTTGTTGTCATTCTGGTCTGCATAGGACTGGATCTCGTCAGATTTTCGGCAGAGCCAGTCGTCCTGCATCCGACTCAGCTCCCGCTGGATGGTTGCTTTGATGTTCTTGAGGGCAGACTGTTTTTGAGAGGATGTTGGATCACTGAGGTGGGCTTTGTGCAGACGATGTTTCTCCTGGAGAAGATCTCTGATGTGATCATCGTTCTCATCAAACCAGTCCTGTTGCCTGCGGGCTGTAGGTCCTACTGCATTGAGAGCAGCAGTGTAGACGGTGTCTCTGAACGCAGCCCAGTCCTCCTCGAGGTTCCCTAAGGGTTTCAGGTCCTGCAGTTGGCTGGTGAGCTCTTCAGTCAGGGATTGCTTGACAGAGGCATTGGTGAGCCTGGAAACGTTCCAGCGCTTCGGAAGTTTGGAACCTTGAGGCCTTCTGGGAGGCTGGATCTTGATGTTCAGCTTAGACACAAGGAGCCTATGGTCAGTTCAGCACTCTGCACCGCACACCGCCTTTGTAACCCTGACATCCTGTCTGTCCCTTTGCCTCACGATGACATAGTCCAGTAGGTGCCAGTGTCTTGAGCGGGGGTGCATCCATGGGGTCCTGTTGCGCTTTGGGAGGCTGAAAACTGAGTTGGTGATTAAGAGCTCATGTGCCGCACAGGTCTCCAGCAGAAGGGTGCCATTGCTGTTACAGCTGCCCATGCCATGTTTGCCGAGGACTCCTTCCCATGACTTGTGACCCTGGCATTGAAGTCACCGAGGATGATGAGCTTGTCTGCCCAGGGCACTGCCGCGATGGTAGCGTTCAGGTCTTCATAGAACCTCTCCTTCACATCGTCTGGGTTCGTCATCGTGGGGGCATAGGCACTGATGAGTGTGGCAAAGTGTTTTCCTGGAAGAGGCAGGCGCAGCGCCATCAGGCGGTCACTGACGCCTTTGGGAAGTGCAGCCAGCTTACTGACCAAGTTGAATTTAATGGCAAAGCAAACTCCTACCTCACACCGCTCTGCTTCAGTGTGGCCTATCCAGAAGAATGTATAGCCAGCACCAGTCTCTGTCAACTGTCCCTCTCCAGCTAGACGTGTCTCGCTGAGAGCAGCGATCTGGATGCCGTACCGGTCCAGCTCTCTGGTGATCAGGGCAGTTCTCCTCTCAGGTCTTGATTAGTCACAAGCCCTATCAAGAAGTGTGCGCACATTCCATGCGCCAAGGGTGATCGGTGTCACCTTTTTCTTTTTTCCTTGTTTCTTACCACTGGTAATGGGACACCTGCCAGCTGCGGCTAGCTGGCCAGGAAGAGGTGAGGCAGGCAATTTTTGGGGCACCTTTTCTAGCCCGTTCCTCATGCCAGGAGGTAGGCAGTGCATACCTAAAGAGGGCTGCCTAGTCGCTCGGGGGGCTGCCGAAGTCCAGTGCTGCCTCAGTCATTGGACAGCAACCCTATGGCCCGAGCCGCCTGCGTGCGAGTTTGTGACTATGGCTTCCAGTGAAGTCCACACCTGCCACTTGGCCACGTGCCCGACGCCGCAGGACTTGGGTGAGGGTGGGGGAGATTGCGGGGGTTGTGTGTGTGTGAAGTCATGACTTGCGCGGTGCATTGGATTTAAGTGAGTGTGGGTCACGCAGCGCCGACCTCACTCTCTCGCCCGAGTCCACCTGTATCCAGTGGCAAGACGGAGTCGAGACGGCTGGAGATGGCTCCAGGTGCAGTGGATGGCCTGGACACATTATAGCATAACACATCCAGCCCGTAGCGCTCCACAGAGCCTGCTGGTGTCGCCATTTAGCCCGTTGAACCTCTGAGGGTTTCTTCCGCGCAGTCAGCCGAGAACCAGTCTTCTATCCCAGTGTGCTGGCTAGGCTAGGCACCACGGGAAGTGCCATACAGGCATGCAGGAGGACCAGGACTATCAGTAGGGATATTTCCTTAGCTAGAGGACCCTTGCTGAGGTAAGGTGCTACCTCTCTACAGCCTGCGGTTGTAGTTTAACGTCATACCCAGGACACGATACATACATATACTGTGTATATATATATATATATACACATTTATATATACAGTATATCATTTATATTTATTTTGCCGTTTTTGTTCACATGTTAAAGGTGTTTTAATGAATATACATGCATGTTTAACATATAGATTCCTTTCTTTCATGAAGACAAGAATATAAGTTGGTGTATTACCTGATTCTAATGACTTGCATTGATTGGAATCAGACAGTAGTGCTGATAACGTCCACGTTTTCAAATGGAGGAGAAAAGAAGTTCCTCCTTTCTGTCTAATACCACATGAAAGTGGTTGGTTTTTGGCATCTTATTTGTCCAGCTTCCATATTCGTTTTTATACACTTTACAAGAAATACATTGGCGGTAAACTCTGTAGCTTGCTAGCTTGTTTGCGCTGGCTTTCAGAGACTCTTATTTTGTTAGCGCATGCGCGATGGAGCGGCACTTTTATTGTGAAGACAGGAACTTTGCGGTCAGTCTTTAGGCTTTTGGGGAGGTACGGTTGAAATAAAAAAGTGTCTTTTTTCCTTCACACCTTTGATTGATTGATTGAAACTTTTATTAGTAGATTGCACAGTACAGTATATATTCCGTACAATTGACCACTAAATGGTAACACCCGAATAAGTTTTTCAACTTGTTTAAGTCGGGGTACACGTGTGACGGTCATGTGACCGCCTGGCTCTGTTTGATTGGTGAAACGGAGTCCAACGTCACCAGTGACTGCATTTGATTGGATGAAACGCAGGCATGCGCTAGATCCTACTTTGAAGGTCTGTCTGACAAACCAAAACAAACAAAGCGTGCATTAACAGATCGATAAAAATTAGTAGCGAGCTGAATGTAGATAAATGGAGCGGAGTAAAAGTAGCGTTCCTTCTCTATAAATATACTCAAGTAGAAGTAAAAGTATGTTGCATTAAAACTACTCTTAGAAGTACAATTTATCCCAAAAGTTACTCAAGTAGATGTAACGGAGTAGATGTAACGGAGTAAATGTAGCGTGTTACTACCCACCTCTGCTAATGTCATGTTAAGTCCTAGTATTAAATATTGTAATTGTTGGTCCAATTCACTGTATTTTCGTTGTCGATTTTTTAATAACAGAAACTAAAAGCATAGTTGTTGCTAAAGTTAAGCAGATTAAAGTTAAAGTTAGTTAAAGTCTCAACGATTGTCACACACACACTGGGTGTGGTGAAATTTGTCCTCTGCATTTGACCCATCCCCATGTTCACCCCCTGGGAGGTCAGAGGAGTGAGCAGTGAGCAGCAGCGTGCGCTGCGCTCTGGAATTATTTGGTGATTTAACCCCCAATTTCAACCCTTGATGCTGAGTGCCAAGCAGGGAGGCAATGGGTCCCGTTTTTATAGTCTTTGGTATGACTCGGCCAGGGTTTGAACTCAGGACCTTCCAGTCTCAGGGCGGATACTCTAACCACAAGGTCAGATGACCAGCTCAGATGGCGTCTTTGGTGATATTTGTTCAGCATCAAGAAAATATACTAAATAATAGGGCTGTGAATCTTTGGGTGTCCCACGATTCGATTCAACATTGATTCTTGGGGTCACGATTCGATTCAAAATCGATTTTTTTTTTTCAATTCAACACGATTCTCGATTCAAAAACGATTCTCTATTCGTTCAATACATAGGATTTCAGCAGGATCTACCCCAGTCTGCCGACATGCAAGCAGAGTAGTAGATTTTTGTAAAAAGCTTTTATAATTGTAAAGGACAATGTTTTATCAACTGATTGCAATAATGTAAATTTGTTTGAACTATTAAATGAACCAAAAATATGACTTACTTTATCTTTGTGAAAATATTGGACACAGTGTGTTGTCAAGCTTATGAGATACGATGCAAGTGTAAGCCACTGTGACACTATTTTCTTTTTTTTTTTTTTTAACAAATGTCTAATGATAATGTCAATGAGGGATTTTTAATCACTGCTATGTTGAAATTGTAACTAATATTGATACTGTTGTTGATAATATTCATTTTTGTTTCACTACTTTTGGTTTGTTCTGTGTCGTGTTTGTGTCTCCTCAATTGCTCTGTTTATTGCAGTTCTGAGTGTTGCTGGGTCGGGTTTGGTTTTGGAATTGGATTGCATTGTTATGGTATTGCTGTGTATTGTTTTGTTGGATTGATTAATTAAAAAAATTAAATAAATAAAAACAAATAAAAATAGAAAAATATATAAATTAATTAATTTAAAAAATAGATTTTTTATAAATGAGAATCAATTCTGAATCGCAAAGCGTGAGAATCGCGATTCGAATTCGAATTGATTTTTTTCCCACACCCCTACTAAATAGTATTAAAAAATTAGATGAATAAATCTCAACAGCATTTACTGAAACTTGATACCGCTAGCAAACCTTGCTGAACAACAGGGACACCCATAGCTAAATAATTATGAACTTCACACCATAAAAACACTGCAGACATGAATTGTATATTAGAGTAATATTAGTAGCAAAATCAACTGCAAAAAACATATTCTTTTTCTCATTAGCGCCATGATCACAGCAGCACGGTACTCATTATGTCAATCAAATACAATACTTAGCGATCCACGAATAAGTCCAACATTGCCTTTCACGGATTAATGTTTAATTTGTGGAATCCTCCAGATGTAAAGACATGATGTGCCTTCAATCTTTTCCTCTCCAAATTCTTGTAATGTAAGTATCGAAGGAAATTATTTTGAGGCGAGCAGTAACGTCTTAGTGATAATGAATGGTTTAAATCTTTCAAAAATATTTTTCTTAAGTGTATAAATCCATTCCATCCCATTTTAATTAATTTTTCAAGATCGCTAGTATATCTGCCTCTAAACCTTTCAAAATACACCTAAATTTGCATTGACGCCGGTAAATAAACAGTAGCCTAATGGAACTCTAAACCATCGCCTGAAACCGGGAAGTGCCTCTAGGTCACATGATTGCAAGCCAGCAATGCATAAAGGAGTGTGGGGGAGAGACATTTCCAATGCTAGCTACAATGCTAACGTTGCAGTCAGATTTTAACAGCAACTTCATGCTAGCTTTGACTATTTGCTTAAGAAAAACAAAATTATAAAACGTATAAATCCCACAGCTGGAGCTGATTTACAGATAGGTTCTAGGCTTTATTGTAATATGTGTAGGAAAGCCAATATACTATATGAATATATACATTTTTTATACAAAGCTGTCCTGCGTGAAGTTGTGAGCATATACTATATTGCCAAAAGTATTTGGCCACCTGCCTTGACACACATATGAACTTGAAGTGCCATCCGATTCCTAACCCGTAGGGTTCAATAGGATGTCGGTCCACCTTTTGCAGCTATTACAGCTTCAACTCTTCTGGGAAGGCTGTCCACAAGGTATCGGAGTGTGTTTATAGGAATTTTCGACCATTCTTCCAAAAGCGTATTGGTGAGGTCACCCACTGATGTTGGTTGAGAAGGCCTGGCTCTCAGTCTCCGTTCTAATTCATCCCAAAGGTGTTGTATCGGGTTCAGGTCAGGACTCTGTGCAGGCCAGTCAAGTTAATCCACACCAGACTCTGTCATCCATGTCTTTATGGACCTTGCTTTGTGCACTGGTGCACAGTCATGATGGAAGAGGAAGGGGCCCGCTCCAAACTGTTCCCACAAGGTTGGGAGCATGGAATTGTCCAAAATGTTTTGGTATCCTGGATCATTCAAAGTTCATTTCACTGAAACTAAGGAGCCAAGCCCAACTCCTGAAAAACAACCCCACACCATAATTCCTCCTCCACCAAATTTCCCATTCGGCACAATGCAGTCCGAAATGTACCATTCTCCTGGCAACCTCCAAACCCAGACTCGTCCATCAGATTGCCAGATGGGAAAGCGTGATTCATCACTCCAGAGAACATGTCTCCACAGCTCTAGAGTCCAGTGGTGACGTGCTTTACACCACTGTATCGACGCTTTGCATTGGGCTTGGTGATGTATGGCTTAGATGCAGCTGCTCGGCCATGGAAACCCATTCCATGAAGCTCTCTGCATACTGTTTGTGGGCTAATTGGAAGGTCACATGAAGTTTGGAGCTCTGTAGCAACTGACTGTGCAGAAAGTCGGCAACCTCTTTGCACTATGCACTTTCAGCATCCGCAGACCCCTCTCTGTCAGTTTACGTGGCCTACCACTTCGTGGCTGAGTTGCTGTTGTTCCTAAACTCTTCCATTTTCTTATAATAAAGCCGACAGTTGACTTTGGAATATTCAGGAGCGAGGAAATTTCACGACTGGATTTGCTGTACAGGTGGCATCCTATGACAGTTCCACACTGGAAATCACTGAGCTGCTGAGAGCAGCCCATTTTTTCACAAATGTTTGTAGAAACACTTATGCCTAAGTGCTTGATTTTATACACCTGTGGCCGGGCCAAGCGATTAGCACACCTGATTCTGATCATTTGAATGGGTGGCCAAATACTTTTGGCAATATAGTGTACATAGGGCTGCAGGCTCATCTAGCTAGGGGTATGTTAAAAGTGGCATTATGTCATAAAAACTTGAAACTTTAAAAGCAAAAAAGTGAAACAAATGGTTGTAAACAAATGGTCAAAGAGTACTGAAATTCAAAACGAAAACATAAAAAGTTGCTTTTGCATAATAGGGGACCCATTTAATGTATGAAATGATATGAATATAAATGCTATGTTTTGTCAGTTAATGTACCGTATTTTTCGGACTATAAGTCGCAGTTTTTGTCATAGTTTGGCCGGGGGTGCGACTTATACTCAGGAGCGACTTGTGTGAAATTATTAACACATTACCGTAAAATATAAAATAATATTATTCAGTTCATTCACGTAAGAGACTAGACGTATAAGATTTCATCGGATTTAGCGATTAGGAGTGACAGATTGTTTGGTAGACGTATACTGTAGCATCTTCTATATGTAATAGTTATTTGAATGACTCTTTACCATAATATGTTACGTTAAAATACCAGGCACGTTCTCAGTTGGTTATTTATGCGTCATATAACGTACACTTATTCAGCCTGTTGTTCACTATTCTTTATTTATTTTAAATTGCCTTTCAAATGTCTATTCTTGGTGTTGGGTTTTATCAAATGAATTTCCCCCAAAAATGCGACTTATACTCCAGTGCGACTTATATATGTTTTTTTCCTTCTTTATTATGCATTTTCGGCCGGTGCGACTATACTCCGGAGCGACTTATACTCCGAAAAATACGGTATTTTTTGTTAAAGGGAAATATTCAGCACATTAAATGACACAAGCATAAAATGACCTTTAATCCCGCAACACTTTCGTACTAAAAGTGCATTCTAAAAGTTAACATTTCATTCAACACACTTTCTAAAGCCCCTGAATTTGAGAAGTTGCCAAAAAAAAAAGACCTGCGTGATGGCGCCCCATTGCCCAGAGCTGTTCCCTAGACTGCCCATGCCGACCTGCTTTTGTTTGTAATTACTGTTTGATTAAGCATGCTGGGCAGCTCCCAGTGTCCGGCTGGCAGGCCACTGATACACAGCTTTACACGGAATGTCTGCGACCTCCCTCTCTCACTTGCAGCCCAGCATTCCGCTTTCCTTTCTCGCACCTCTTGGCAGAGATATTTTGCGGCGTTCGCCTCAGAAAATGCGTAAACTATGTGGTAATTCAACGCCACCTAAATATGTCTGAGCGTTCCTGTCGGATTTAGATGTGTGGCAAGCGCGCCCTCTCTCCCCACATAAAGACAACACCATAATCTTAAAGTGCCTGTGAAGCCTTGTTATAGAGTTCTCTAAAGGCACTTGGGTTTTACAAGACAGAGGAGACGGGTTATTGGCGTGCAGGGAATTGAGAGGGGAGCAAAGAAGACAGACACTGAAGCATGAAACTAGTTGGCCTGTTTGATGCTTAGCACGGTGAGTCTTCTAATTGGGAAATATTTAGTTTCTTCTACATTTAGAGCACATTTTTTAGCATCACTTCTGGACTAAAGATGTTGAGTTTCTACTCTGTAGGTGGTGAAGTCTAAAGGCAGGTTGATGTTGTCTACCCAACCCAAATCAGAGTGACACATCCCAGCGTTGTCAATCAAAATAAATCCTTTAAAGAAACATTCTGTGGTAGATTCAATATTAGACAAGCAAACTCTGCAGATAACATCAAACTAAA
This sequence comes from Entelurus aequoreus, assembly GCF_033978785.1. Classification (NCBI taxonomy): domain Eukaryota; kingdom Metazoa; phylum Chordata; class Actinopteri; order Syngnathiformes; family Syngnathidae; genus Entelurus; species Entelurus aequoreus. The sequence continues at coordinate 56,764,574 of NC_084736.1, forward strand.
CTGATCTGATTGTGACAAAGCACACCATTTTCCAAAACACAACTTTCTTGGCGCCAAGTCCATGCTTTCTTGTTATGAAATACATGACAGCTCCAAGATGCATCCAATTATCACCGTCCTAATTGTGTCACAATCAATCACGCGTTTGCTTAGTTCGTATGGCGTTGGAAAGTTTTGGACCGTGCCGTTATTGCGTCTGCCAGCAAGGCTATGTTCTCATCGTTGTTCGATTGGCTGTCAGCAGCTACTCAAAAACATCAGGATCATTCGACAAGATGTAGTCCAACGATGTGGTGTGGTAGTTTGTGTAACTTCATAGATCACAACTTAGGGACACTTCAGTGTTTCTCACAGAGGTCCATATATTTTGCTTGACACATTATACTGTTTTGCTGTATTTTGCAATTGTTGTTGCTTATTATATTACCACAATGTAACAAAAAAGTACACCTAAATGTAAAATGTTACCTTTCTGTCTCGCAAAAAATATATATATATATATATTTTTTCCTTGTAACGGCTCTAAGCTTGCTTGTGGCGGACCACTACAAGTAAATTAATGTATGGGAAACACTGCACTTGATCAATCTGATTGTATCCAATGCAACGACCATAAACACTCAACATTTTATCTGGGGTTATGTTCATTTAAGAAATAAGTTGTTTATTCAGAATTTTGAAAACTCATATTTGACAACTGTAATACATATTGGAGTGCATAGGATACATTTATTTTATTTTATTTTTTTAATGTTATGTATAATTTATTAACAAGTATTTGCTTAACACAGCAGAATAGAACCAATGTGGTAGCGGTAAGGAGCAAACTGTTCAAGCTGATAATTTCTACGTAAACAACAGTAAGGCACACATTTTAACACTTTAAAGCGCATGTAGAGATAGATGCCGAACACTCCTAAATATTTGGATTCCATTCTGTAGAGTTAATTACAACTACACCAGGAGGCTGCATACAGCTGCAGCATTTAATGCCTTTAATGTTTTTGTACCTGGCGCTAATTGGAGACCCCAGTGGTTATTTTGTGTTACCACACACCCGGAGACTCAGACTTCCTAGTGTTTACAGTGTATGTCCATCCCCTGAATTGACCCTAAAATGCATGGTATTCAGATTTAGAAATTATGCACCTTTATTTGGTTTATCTTGCCTCTGAAACTCGAACTAGAAATAATGGAAATGTCTCATCCTGTTAAACAAAAACATGTACACCTAGGGTTCTCACCCTTTTTTTTTTTTTACCTCAGGGCTTAACTTTTCCAGTACATCAGGGACCAGGGCCCACTCAAATATTAACATTGAATGAGTAAACATACTCTTATTTTTACGTATATTCAATTATTAAACATAACAAGTGTAAACCTTGCCAAACGATATGAAACCATATGATAATCACAAGGATAATTATTTGTTTAACACATAAACCTAAAACCAGCACAACAAAATGCTGAACAAGGCTCAGGTCAGGTTGATTACCAAAGGTAAATACTGATCAAATATACTACAAAAGAAGAGACTCATTAAATATTTTTATGAAAAATACATTTGCACACAATTATGTAGTGCTATAATAAATTATAATTAAGTTAAGAAATAATAATAATAAATATTATTAATGTCTCTGAAATAAACTAGCAAAACAATTACATTGCAAATGAAAACACAGCCTTACAAATTCCAAATTAAAACTTTAAAGAGATTTTAACTTTATTTTTGCGTTCAAGAAACTTCTCCATGACTTTTGCTCCAGACCTATTCTGCTTGTTTGACTTTATTTGCGTCACTTAATCAACTTACTGACTCATTACTGAAGCTAGTGGTTTAAAAGTGCATTGCAACTGAGTACTGCTGAGGTCCATATAGACCACAGCTGATTTTTTCACAGCCCTATCGTTAAAAAACACTGAAATACCAAAACTCTATGGCTAAGACAAAGATAATCATTACTATTAATCAGAATGGCGTATTATTACCTTTATACGTTGTTTTGTTAGATGTATGCAGTTTTTTGGCGGTAAGTATACCGTGGACCTAGGTCTTGTGGTAATAAAACCAATTGTAAAAACAAGTAGTTTAAACAGGAGTTTGGTGTCACCCTTTAATATACGACATGAAACTAAAAGAAAATGTGCTTTCTTGATGGAAATTACTATAAAACACAAGCTGTCTGAAGGTGGTCTATATTTAGCCACAGCAGTTTAAGTCTGCAGTACAGGGGTGTGTATATTTAAGCCTGTCTAGCCTGAGACATCGAGCACGTTCGCGACACCAGACTCAACCCCACCTCGCTCCCACCCGAGACGAGTGAAGTGTGTTTTGTCTGGTCGCCCTCTCGGGCTGACGTGAAAAAGAAAAAAATCTCAGCTGTCTTTGAAGAGTGTTAGACAAGAGGCTTTTTAATGCATCATCTGCTAAATAGTATTTCATTCATTAACACTCTCTTCCATAGAGACTAAGCCTCTTAGAGAAGTCCTCAGCCCCGTCAGTGATGGCTAGTTTTAGGAAGTCTCAAGCTGCTAAGTGTTGTGTTTGCAAAGCGAATAAAAAGCTTTTGCGCTACTTCTGTTTACTGATTATTCACTGGATAGAAGCTCTGTTTGCTCCTGGTAATACTGGTTATAGTCTGTCTGATTAAACGTGAAACCTTGTGTTCTTCCCCTTGTCGACTATTATTGAATAAAAGACTCTTCTTGGAAAGGAAAAATCCACCAAAGAGTAATGAAATGTATCACTGCTAGATCTGTTGGAGGACTGTGTTGTAAGGACAGGCAGGATTAATAGAGGACAAAGTCGTAATAGCCGGCGCCATTTAGAGTTGGGTTTCAGGTATTTAAACTCATGAAGCCATCATTCTAAAAGAGATTTGTGCGCTAATGATCATGCGTCATCGCTGTGCCTTTTATTGGTTGGAGTCCACTGTTAACTGGTTGAAATGTATGTCTGTACTTTGAAGAAGAGATTTGGATCTGTGTTGTTTTAGTATAGACGGATGCTTCAAAGTAGTCTTGGCATAGACTGTCCCAAAGGACATTTGAACCAAGCGTGTAAGAGATGCTACACAGCACACAGGGTATTCACAAAGGACCTTGTCTGTTCGGCTCCTCCATCCTCGTCGGTATGCGTAACGTGAGATTCGAGATGACCCTCGCGCCAGCTGCTTCTCGTTCTATTAGGCCAGACCACTCCCACGCATGGGGAAGCAACCCAATATTTGTTTCTATCAGAAACCCCCCCTATGTCCAATCAGTAATCGGCACGCTTTTTACGCTTCAAAGATGTCGCGAAGGTGGGAACCGGCGGAGGTTGATGAGTGAGGATCGAGGTCTGGGTGCAGCATGGACACCCGGGGGGTTTAAGGGTGATGTGTTTGGCCTCTCAACACATGCTGACTCAACATGATTCAGTTCGACTGACCCCCCGACCTCTCCTGGCTGCCGGGCTTTTTTGTCGTGCGGATGTTTTTGCTACGATAGCCTGACCGTACTAGTGTCATACAAGCTGTCATGGTGTCTGCCAACAGGTGAGATGAGTTTTGCCAAGCAAGGGTTCCTTGGTTTTAGAACCATGCAGATCAAGCTTTAAAAATAGCATGTTATTGTACGTGGTGGGAGGTGGAATTTGTTCAGGTTTTGATACATTTGCTCATATCTATTTTTCCCTTAGGAGTAGGACATAATGGAAACAGCAATAATCTGTTTCACAGTCAAACTGTCACCGTCATAAAGCCCTCTTTGACTGTACAAACAAAGTTTGAATTTCAACAGTTGCACAATTGTAAAAATATGTCAACCACAGTTGATATTACAACTTTAAACAATGGAACATATTCTTGAATTATAGGTAATGTCAAGTGGCTCATGTCAGGCGTGTCATTTTATTTTGACATTTTTAATATCATGTCATTGTAGAAAGCGGCAACCGAGGTAAAACGTAAATCAATACATGCACTCAACCTTCCAAAACAACAATATCAAAGAGATAATCCTATGTTGGTTAGGCAACAAAAAGTTTGAAAATAACCAAAGAAAAAACAAATCTCTTAAAGAGGAACTGCACTTTTTGTGAATTTTGCCCATCATTCACAATCCCTATCTAAGACAAGAACACATATTTTTTTAATGCATAAATTGTTAAATATTGCAGTTACGAGGGGGCGAACAATGCAGCTATTGGATGCACACTATTCCGCCTATAAAGCCATCTACAAAAACATCCAAAAACCGCCAACAATACTCCATTAACATCTTGTGACATAAATATTAACCCAATAATATTGATATTGTTATAATAAGCCTAAGGCTGACAATCACAGAGAGTTATCTAGCCTATGCTGCTATATGTACATATTGAGCCAGTGAGCTGCTGCATCACCTCCTGAGTTGGTGAAAGTTAATTCTCGATCATAAATCATGCCTCTCACCTGGATGTGGCCATTAAAAAAGTTGTTCAACTTTGACATTCATTTTGTATGCTCGTTTGCGGCCACCTTTTCTTTTTCTTTTTACCTTCAGGTGGTTTATGATTCATTTATTATCTAAATGGGAAGACATGCACACCCCATTAGTCCACATCACAGTGAGAGCAGACCTTGTATAATAAGTGATCGTGTTATTACGTTGATGTTTGCATTTCTTGTTTAGCACTTAGCAATAGTGCTACATGATGCTTGGTGTTGAACAGCTTCTAAAACTATCCAGCTTATGTTCAGCCTGGAAAATATAAGGTCATCATTTGTCCCAAAGTAGTCTCTGATGTCTCTCATGAAGTCTGTCATGATTAGTAGCCATAAACGTTGATGGAAGTTTTTGGATGTTTTTAGAGCGCTTTATAAGTAAAATAGAGCGACTCCCATTACATTCATTGTTAACTGACTTTTACTAACGTTTATTCAAGAGTTAGAATGCATAAAAAAAGAAAAACGGGTGTTATTGTCTTAACATAAGGATTGTAAATGGAAAAATAAAATAAAAAAGTGCAGTTTGCCTCTAATACTGGCAGAGCTAAGTTCCCACAAGTTTTGCGCATGTCTCCTGAGAAGTCCTTGTAACTGTAACCGTTTTTTCTAGAAAAATTTAGTTAAATTCCAGTTGTACCACTATGTTATTAACATTCAGTGGTTCCACTCCAATTGTCATCAATAATCGTGATACATTTTAAGTCGATCTCAGTGATCAGATGTCAGCATAACTACTGTATATATAACATGGCGAAAATTGCTGCGACAACAGCCAATCAGAGTCGACCTTTTCCAGTTGTAATGTACCGCAAAAGTAATCAAAAATAAATAAACAGAATGACTCAACTCTGAGCTAAATTTTAGGCTGAGGGCAGCGGAATAAATGTAGCTCCGCATCATGGTCGAAATCACAAAATCAGATCTTATTTAATTTTAAAACCTATTTTATTTTACTCAGTATGTTAATAAAATATTGAAGTAATTTCTTTTTTTTTTAGTTTTTAACACTGATGGTTGAAAACTGGCAGGTTAAAAACAATATAAAATTAATCGTAATAATCTTTTTGGCCATATCGCCTAGCCCTGGGTCCCACTATAATTGTGTTCATATAATTCCATTAATAAATGAAGTCATCTGTATCAGAATGAATCTCGATCCAAACATTCCCTTATAATGTGTAGTAGTAATAGTAACGTTGTGCACGTCCACCACTTGGCTCCATCGTATGCAGATGATTTTGTAATAATTGAGCCGTCAAGGAGCAACGCAAGAACAGATGTGAATTTTCTTTTTATGGTTTGTTTTTTGGACTAAAATAATCCTCTTCTCCCAAATAGCCGCGGTGGGAGTATCGAGTGGTTGGGATAGAAAGACAGAGCTAAGCGAATGAACAGTAACGTATGCCGCTCCTAGTTCTTGCCGACACTCTGCCAAAACTCAGTGAGGTCCTTCGGTATTAGCTGCTAGTCTGTTCCCCCCACGCATTTTTCTACTTTCATCCAACTTGGCTGCTCGTAAATCTCAAAAGAATTGTCTAGTGCGTTCTCTTGGATGTCTTGACTTAAAAAAATACTTTTAAACCACTTTTCTTTCCGTCCACGCTCACCTAAAAAAATTCTTAAAATGTCCCATCCTTTCTTTTTCAAGTAGATCTGCAAATGATATCAGCAAGAATGTTAAGAGCAGATTTGATATCACAGAGGAGGTAAAAGTGGGTTTAAATTTCCACTGTATATAAACTGTGGGAAATACACTAGAGGAAATATGAATGTTCTTGTGTAAATCTGTCACACAATGTGGACATGATGTTGGCTTGTTGTACATTTACTTTGCCTTGGTTCAGCCCTCTAATCTAAGCCTTCATTTGTTTTAAGCTGATCTAAAAGTCAGACATTAATGGCAGATCGGGCATAACCAGTCAGGATTAAGTAGCCAGTGAGGTCACCCATGTCCAAAATAACAAAATGTTACAGATTGATGTAAAATAAGATAAACAAAATCTTGAATTTCATGGAACCTTAATAGAATGTAATAAATTATTATTTTTTTAAAAACCCACTTGTGTTATTTTGTGTAAACCTGCAGCTAAAAAGTCACTCCACCGATGCAAACTGCTGCTTGTTTTTGTGTGTGAGCAGTGTTTATGCAACTGGTCCTATAGGCCACACTCGGGTACCAGCTTTTAGTATTGTTGTGGACCCAGCAGCCTCACAGCGACAGGCCCTCTGTGCTCTTTATTTGGCACGCAGCCCGGAGGTGTCAGAAATACCGACACGCTTTCACGTGACGGAGACTTTAGCACCCGTGTAACCCCCCCTCTCTCTTAAGCCCTATATTCTGTCTGCGCAGCCAGGTATTGTCGGGCCCGTTAAAGGCCTTGTGAATAGTGTCAAACTTGATAGTTCTCATTTTGCTTCCTGTACGTGGCGAAGAAGAGAAAAGTGCCCACCGTGCTGGTTTTCCTTTTGTCAGGGGCGCTGCCTAGTCCTCCTGGGAACACACCGCATTCCAGCCACAATCGTTCCCTTTGTGAATCCCGGTATTGTGGCTTGGTCTGCCAGGCCGATAACCCTGTGAGCGTTCAGTCTCATGTATGCAGGCATCGTCTAAGTCTAGACTGCTACTTATGCTAACAGTGGCGGATAATGAGCTAGGAGTGTTTGCAGTGCATGTGTTTTGACATATCCTACCACCTTTGGATTCAAACACATAGTAGACTTTCTCCTAAATCTGTCCTGACCTTTGAAAAAGATTTTGAGTTGTTAGCTGAATGCTAAAAATCAAACATTCATTTTAATTCTGTTGGACTTCAGAACATTTGGTGCAATGTTGAAATTCAAGCATAAACACTGCTGATGTTGTGTGGCAGAAGGTTTTCAGGTCTTGTTGTTGAAAATCAAACATGCACACTACTTGTGGTGTGCACCTGGGGATGTAAAGATTACTGGTACAATGATAAACCGCGCTAAAATTCCCGACAGTTTGTAATACCATTTCATATTTTAGTTATCGTAAAATTGTGGTTGATTACCGCATTTGGGAAACTCATGGTGATACTGCTCATACTGCTGTGCCGAGAGGCGCAGCTACGGCGCTAATCATTAACTAGCCTAAATGCTACGGTGAATACAGTACAAGACACATTCCCGTCTTTCCTCATTACAAATGTCATACCCCAATCTAAGCTCGTACTAAACCAGTGCGTCTCAATTATTTTCTTGTATGCCCCCCTTGGAAGAAGAAAATATTTTATGTATAATTTGTCTATAAAATTGTTATAACTATACCTCTGCATAACATTGTAAGCCTATTAACATTAAAGGAAATGACACACCAATTTTCGGACAGAGAATTATGGGAAAAAAACTTTTGAATGTCTCTGAGTTCATTCAATAAGCACTCTGGAAGGAGTTTTAAATTAGAAGGAAAAGACTGTTCGTGCCCAGGCTGATACTGTTCCAGATGAGGGTTGCTATTGTTTTGTAAAAATTGTGTGGAATATAGAGTTATTGCTAACCAGTTTGGAGTGCACCAATGCAGCGTGAAGAGGATTTTGTACGCTTTATTATTTGCCTTGTAATAATATACAGTACCTGCTTCAGTATCTTTCATCTCATTCATATTTTGTTCAGGAGTCCGTATGAAGCAGACATTCTCCATATCCTTAGCTACCTTCTTAAATAAATATTTATTTGTTTTCTCCAATCCATGCACTTCAAAATCTTACATTCTTTTAATTTGTAAAGCAAATTGATTCCAATGATTGACTACGTTTTTATTGAATGGTATCTGCTTCTGGGTTATATCTAGGGCTGCAACAACTAATCGATTAAATCGATTAAAATCGATTATAAAAATAGTTGGCGATTAATTTAGTCATCGATTCGTTGGAACTAGCTATGCGCATGCGCGGAGGCTTTTTTTTTTTTTTTTTTTTTTTTAAATTAAAAAAAAAAAAAAAAATTTTAATAAACCTTTATTTATAAACTGCAACATTTACAAACAGCTGAGAAACAATAATCAAAATAAGTACAAAAACAGTACAAAACAGCACCAGGGCGGTGCTGAGGCTACGTCTCATGAGGTGGCGTAAGCTAGCCAATGATGTGTCATGTGCAGCTCACGTGACGACGCCGTCTCCTTTGCTGGAAACATTCGAAAAATGGCGCAGGAAAACAGTACGGATAGTTTAGCGGAGAAACATCTTGGGGTTATTGCTTCAATGGAGAAAAGTGTATGACGTAAGTCAGGGGTCGGCAACCCAAAATGTTGAAAGAGCCATATTGGACCAAAAATACAAAAAAAATCTGTCTGGAGCCGCAAAAAATTAAAAGCCATATTACATGTGTCATGAGATATAAATTTAATTAAGAGGACTTAAAGGAAACTAAATGAGCTCAAATATAGCTACAAATGAGGCATAATGATGCAATATGTACATATCACTAGCCTAAATAGCATGTTAGCATCGATTAGCTTGCAGTCATGCAGTGACTAAATATGTCTGATTAGCACTCCACACAAGTCAATAACATCAACAAAACTCACCTTTGTGCACTCACGCACAACGTTAAAAGTGTGGTGGACAAAATGAGACGGAAAAAGAAGTGGCATAAAACACGTCCTAGAAAGTCGGAGAAATTTATACATGTAAACAAACTATACGGTGAGTTCAAGGACCGCCAAAATAAGTACGAAAAAACGGCGCTCGCCAAATACTCGAATGAGTGAAGCTTATTTAATATAAACAGTGTGATTTATAACAATTAGGGAGGTTTGTGTCATGTTTTTCCTCCTACAGAAACCATACTAAAACAAAAAAATACATTTTTTCCCCTCATCTTTTTCCATTCTTCATACATTTTTGAAAAATCTCCAGAGAGCCACTAGGGCGGCGCTAAAGAGCCGCATGCGGCTCTAGAGCCGCGGGTTGCCGACCCCCGACCTAAGTAGTCAAAAGTGTGGGAACACTTTACTTTAAAGACTTCAAAGAAGACTGTTTCCTGCAAAATGGCACGGAAGTACAACATAGCTTCAGAAGCACCTGAAAAGGATACATGTTGGAGCCATGGATGAAGGGAGGAACTCACGGTACATAACTTTTTAAGTCCATAGTGGCAACAGGCGTTCATGAGTTCAGCTTTTTTGTAAGTAACGTTAACGTTATGCCTTTGTTGCAACGCGGGGCTGATAATGTGTCTCTGGCACATTTGACTCCGTTTTGAGAGAGAAAACGCACGGTTACCAATTTCGAAATAAACGTAACGGACAGAAATATCTCAGGTTGGTTTCATAATGGATCAATGCAGCCATATAAGCTATATAAATCTATTTAGATTTGAGTGACGCTTTAGTATAACTAAACATTTTGAAGGTGCTGGAATATTTCATGCTATTATTCAGAAGCAGCCTAAAATTAATCCTTTATTATTCACAACAGAAACGTGTACAGTATCTGATCCAGCTCTGATCTGATGAGTTACATTTCTGTGTTATTATTGGTGTATGCTGCATCCCCAATGTCCAGAACATGGTGCCAGTATGCTGTTTTTTTTTCAATAAAATACTGGAAAGGATAGAAATGTAGTTTGCCTCTTTTATCCGATTAATCGATCAATCGAAGTAATAATCGACAGATTAATCGATTATCAAATTAATCGTTAGTTGCGGCCCTAGTTATATCCCGCGCGTTTAGACTGGTGAATGCGCGGTACGAAGGGTTCCCCCTCGGTAGCACACAACCACGCGAGAGATCTGGTTTTCAAATGCACAAATTCCGCTGTGTTAGTCGGATTTTTCAAAAACTAAACTCGATCGGATTAAGGTATTTTCATGGGTTGTAGAATGCTTTTTTTTAGCCAAACTATCTGAGAAATGGGACTAATGTAGTGCTTGTACACGTACTGACTAATGGATGTGTAGATCCATACACAGAGGTGTTTACAAACTCACTTTTATGAAGCACGCAACCCTCATTTTGCCTTAATGGAACAATTTAAAACCTTTACAAATTAAAACAGAAGACGATGAGCATATCTAAACAAAAATAATGGTTAATATATTTCAGTGTGCGTATGGGTTCTTTTTGAGCACATTTAACAACAACTTGGTGATAATGATAACCATGATATTTTGGTCACAATAACTGTGATATAATATCTTCATATCGTTACTTCCATATTTGCGTGATTATTGTGTGAATTCTGTTTTTTGTGTGATATTAATGCTGATGCTCCTCTCTGAGCTGCCACCTTACCGTGGTAGAGGAGTTTGCGTGTCCCAATGATCCTAGGAGCTATGTTGTCTGGGGGCTTTATGCCCCCTGGTAGGGTCTCCCAAGACAAACTGGTCCTAGGTGAGGGATCAGACAAAGAGCAGCTCGAAGACAATGAAAAATAAAACCTATGGACCCAGATTTCCCTCGCCCGGACGCGGGTCACCGGGGCCCCCCTCTGGAGCCAGGCCCGGAGGTGGGGCACGATGGCGAGCGCCTGGTGGCCGGGTCTGTCCCCATGGGGCCCGGCCGGGCACAGCCCGAAGAGGCAACGTGGGTTCCCCCTCCAATGGGCTCACCACCCATAGCAGGGGTCATAGAGGTCGGGTGCGATGTGAGCTGGGCGGAAGCCGAAGGCAGGGCACTTGGCGGTCCGATCCTCGGCTACAGAAGCTAGCTCTTGGGACGTGGAAGAAGCCTGAGCTAGTGCGCGAGGTGGAGAAGTTCCGACTAGACATAGTCGGACTCACTTCGACGCACAGCAAGGGCTCTGGAACCAGTTCTCTCGAGAAGGGCTGGACTCTCTTCTACTCTGGCGTTGCCGACAGTGAGAGGCGACGGGCTGGGGTGGCAATTCTTGTTTAAGAAGGGGAACCGGAGGGTGTGTTCTAACTATCGTGGGATCACACTCCTCAGCCTTCCCGGTAAGGTCTATTCAGGTGTGCTGGAGAGGAGGCTACGCCGGATAGTCGAACCTCGGATTCAGGAGGAACAGTGTGGTTTTCGTCCTGGTCGTGGAACTGTGGACCAGCTCTATACTCTCGGCAGGGTCCTTGAGGGCGCATGGGAGTTTGCCCAACCAGTCTACATGTGTTTTGTGGACTTGGAGAAGACATTCGACCGTGTCCCTCGGGAAGTCCTGTGGGGAGTGCTCAGAGAGTATGGGGTATCGGACTGTCTGATTGTGGCGGTCCGCTCCCTGTATGATCAGTGCCAGAGTTTGGTCCGCATTGCCGGCAGTAAGTCGGACACGTTTCCAGTGAGAGTTGGACTCCGCCAAGGCTGCCCTTTGTCACTGATTCTGTTCATAACTTTTATGGACAGAATTTCTAGGCGCAGTCAAGGCGTTGAGGGGATCTGGTTTGGTGGCTGCAGGATTAGGTCTCTGCTTTTTGCAGATGATGTGGTCCTGATGGCTTCATCTGGCCAGGATCTTCAGCTCTCGCTGGATCGGTTCGCAGCTGAGTGTGAAGCGACTGGGATGGGAATCAGCACCTCCCAGTCCGAATCCATGGTTCTCGCCCGGAAAAGGGTGGAGTGCCATCTTCGGGTTGCGGAGGAGACCCTGCCCCAAGTGGAGGAGTTCAAGTAAGTCTTCAGTAATGCGGACGCTGTATCGATCCGTTGTGGTGAAGAAGGAGCTGAGCCGGAAGGCAAAGCTCTCAATTTACCGGTCGATCTACGTTCCCATTCTCACCTATGGTCATGAGCTTTGGGTTATGACCGAAAGGACAAGATCACGGGTACAAGCGGCCGAAATAAGTTTCCTCCGCCGGGTGGCGGGGCTCTCCCTTAGAGATAGGGTGAGAAGCTCTGCCATCCGGGGGGAGCTCAAAGTAAAGCCGCTGCTCCTCCACATCGAGAGTACTTAAACAGTTTATTTTCTGTGCTGTGCACCCAACCCTACTATTCTATTACTGCATGAAAAAGCTATGTTTTTTTCTTATTGCATCTACGCTGAGCATCAAATATTGTTATCCCAAAAAATGTGTTTTGTCCATCAAAGATCACAATATAGCAGCATTAAGGGGATCAAACATGTCTTATTGTATTATATATGCATTGTATCTTTGGTTTGCTATGATAGGCTGTGACGTATTCTTGTTGGCACTCCAGCTCCTTGACTGTTTCTCATCACGCACTTGCAACTTCTGAGGGAAACCATGTCTGCTTGTCAATTTTGTTTAATATAAGTCAGTGCACAAAGATTTGTTCGCAGCCTTATTGTCAGCAAACGTCTCTTGGTGCTTGGAATAAGGCTGTCCTGTTTTCCACCTACATTACTTGGATCACGCCAAAGGCAGTATTTCAAACTAGGTTTGCTTTCTGCTTTTTTGATTAAAAAAGAAAATAAAAGATTTTAAAGAAAAACATGGGTGTCTTAATTCTCATGTGTTTTTTTGTCCCATCAGCCTTCGGCCGCTCTCCCTTCGGGTGTAGAGAACATGTTTTTCTCTTCTCGGCGACACGCAGGAATTGTTAAGGTTAAGTAGATGGGGCAGACGGAAATAATTACCAAGCACTTGTGAATTTTTCTCCCCCTTTTGTCCCTCTTTTCTTCTCAACAATCCTTTCAATGTGCAGATCTTGTTTATGATTACATTGAGTCGGCTCTCGCCTCGGAGCAGGCCAAAGACGTTTAGCAGTTGGACCTGTAATTTACAAGGCTTAAATGGCGATGGAAGCTCCTTTGCCACAGCATAGACAGGCTTTTGTGTGTGGAGTTCATGCAAAGTGACCCCCTCCTCCTTCTCTTCTCTACAAATCAACTGGCGGATGACAGACAATGAGGAAAATTTGATTCTTTGAAGTTGTAATGGCCATTGAAACGTGTAAAATTCTTGAATTGAAAGGAAAGGCCTCAGTCTTTGGGTGGCTGCTGCCGGCGTGCTGGGAGGTTCGTCTGGGTTTTGTCGCCCACTTCCCATCGCTTGTTTGCTAATTCCCTGAAGAATTGTACCCAATCCTTGGTAGGAGCTTGAAGGGGCACCAGTTACTTAGGAATATAACCCCTCAAAGCCACAACTGTGGCTTACTTTCTCTTGCTGTAGATTAGGCCTCGGCCTAAAAATGACATCCCAAATGTTTTCACAAATAATTCGATTTTTGATATAACCCTTTTTCCCCCTACTTTTTAAACCAATAAAATACAATGACAGAGATAATTCAAAGCAAGTTTTGCTTTTTAACCTAAAACTAGTAGTTTGAAAGGAAACATGGCATCAACACCACATCTTACTCTTTGCAGTTTTTGTTTAATGTTGTTCTTTTTAGAACAGATATACATTGCACTTTGTATTGAATCATTTTCAAAAAACACAAAATAAAGAGCTTACTACGGTGGACCAAATTTCTGTCTTGAATGAAATACTTCTGTAAACAAAATAGATAATAAACTCCAACAAAAGATTATTGAAGTACAAAATTAAATAATGTGCACTGAATAAAAACTTTTTGTAAACAAAATGTAGCATTGCACATTGAATGCAAATACATAATAAACTAATTGAAATTAATGGGAGTGAAAACTTAAATCTTCAGCCATGAATAAACATTTTTTGTAAACAAAAATGTTGCATTGTATGCAAATAAGTCATAACCTCTGGAATAGAGATTAATGAAGAACAAATGTCAATCTTCTGTCTTGAATAGAACACTTATGTAAACAAAAAAATATTGCACTCTATGAAAATAAATAATAAACACAAACATTCCCTCAAACGTAAATATTCTGTCTTGAATGAAATACTTAGGGAAACAAATATGCAGCATTGCACATGGTACACATTGTGTTCTTGTTCGCCTCGTAAAGAATTTAATTTCCCCCCACTCGGCTAGATGTAGCAATAAATTTGTTATGCTGCGGTCTTTTTTTAATCCAGGTTTGCAGCGTGCAGTCACTTATTCCGTTACTGTTGTGCATACTTGCCAACCTTGAGACCTCCGATACCGGGAGGTGGGGGGGGGGCATGGTTAAGAGGGGAATATATTTAAGCTAGAATTCACCAACTCAAGTATTTCATACATATATATATATATATATATATATATATATATATATATATATATATATATATATATATATATATATATATATATATATATATATATATATATATATATATATATATATACACATATATATATATATATATATATATATATATATATATATATATATATATATATATATATATATATATATATATATATATATATATATATATATATATATATATATATATGTATGTATGTATGTATGAAATACTTGACTTTCAGTGAATTCTAGCTATATATACATATATATTTATTTTATTATACATATAAATAAAATAAATACTTGAATTTCAGTGTTCTGGAGGCTATCCAGTAGATGGCAGTATTGTCCTGTTTAAGAGTGTCACAGCATTGCTGTTTACGGCAGACGAACTGCTTTACGGTAGACTAAACGTGACTGCAGTTGTTGTGTGTTGTTACCGCGCTGGGAGGACGTTAATGAAACTGCCTAACAAAAAACCCACATAAGAAACCAAGAACTCGCCTTCGATCATTCTACAGTTATGACGTCATTAGGCAGGCAAGCTGTTTATATTGTGGGAAAGCGGACGTGAGAACAGGTTGTCCCCACTCAGGTCCGCATTGAGCTGGAGGGGGCGTGGCCTCCAGCTCCGGCTGAATACCGGGAGTTTGTCGGGAGAAAATTTCTGCCGGGAGAGGCACTGAATACCGGGAGTGTTCCGGTAAAAACGGGAGGGTTGGCAAGTATGCTGTTGTCGCAAATCCAAATCACTGACAACACTATTCTTTTCTTTGTAACTAACTTCTTTGTTTTCTGTTAGTATTCGGTTAGTATTGGCTATAGTTTTGCTATGTGTTTAAATCTCGGCTAAGGTAAAATGACAGAGGGGATTGAACTACAGAAGCTCCTGTGGTCAACGAATGTGCCAGAGCGAAAGGAGAAAAACATCTATTTTTTAAATTTCTTTAATAGTCTGCAACAAAAAACTCAAGTTAATGGATGAAATTGATTTATTGCACAGGCCTAGTGTGGATTAATAGTTAATATCACATTTTGTTCGCGGACATTTATCTGCACACAGCAACTGTAGAACGTTACATGACCACATTGAACTGCATTGACAAAATCCCTTAAATTATTGAGGACCATATCACACAACAGTGACCAGTATACGATCGTACTCCGGTTTTTGTTAGTAGTTTCATTCCAAACGATGTGAGCAAGAGCAAATATTACAAATATCGAAACCCTATTAACAAAGACATTAGTTCTGATTGGATCTCCTCCGTAATTCACTCCCACGCCCTCTTTCAAACAGCGCTAGAAATGAGATATGATTGGATTTCATTTCTGTCAACCTCTAAGTCTCATTTCTATTTGTTGACAAAGCTGACAGTTAATTTGGTCATAGCAATCGACAATGTGCAGTTGTTTTGATTAGTTAACAATGGTGCCATTGAAACGTTTGGAGACATCTTTTTAAATTAAAGTGTGTGTTTAAAAAAAAAAGTGAAGAATGCACACACAGCTCGTAAAACCAGAAGTGAGGCATGTTGTTAAATGTTTTTACTATTTTTACTCTTAACTTCTTGCTTTGTCTCTACAGTAAAATTAAAATGTTGTTTGCAACAGTTTGACCAAGAAACAGATTATTTCTATCTTCCATTGGAAAAATAGTTCAGAATTCTGAACACATTTTAGACTGACAAGCATTCTGGAATATTATTTATGCATGTAGTTCCACTTGATTTGTAATGTGTATCTATAAAGCCTGAAATCCAAGAAAAATTATTTGACCTTGGTGGGAGTCTGCACTGTGCTTTGTCTTAAAAGAACTCAATCCATCCCGAAGGACGGAAAGCAACTAACATTTCTCAACTGTTGTTGGAAAGATATATGCTCGCTCTTAAAAAACGGACATTTACATGCTACATTTAAATATATGGTCACATCAGAATCAATAAAACTTCACTCCAACCTTTTTTTTTGGCCCCCGTATAAAAAGTAAAAAAAGAAATAAATCTCGACTGATGGATGCAAAGATTGCATAATTTCCGATGCGGGTATTTGCTCTGTTGTATGTTTCTGGCATGTCGAGTACGTAGTGGTTTCCTGCAAGGAAGGCTAACCTTCTCGCATGACCCGCCATGCAAGTCCTGCATGCTCAAATGTTAGCAATAGGGAAAAAAAAGAAATTAACGAGTTCAGTGTAAGATTCTAGAAAAGTGCATTCTTAAGTAGAAGGAGCATCTGAAGAGTATTTTTTTTTTAATTTTTATGGACACAAGTACCAAATCGGTACTTCTGAAATGGAATACAGTAGTGCTGTGGCACTGAAAAATATACAAAACACACATTTTGTTTAAAAACAATACATTTTTATTTTTAAAGGTTTTCACAAGTTAATTGATAAATTCACCCGGATAGAATAAAACCCACAAAATATTGTCATAATTATCACAGCTCAGCACTTTTATTGTGAAGGCTGGGCGTGTGCTTCAGTGGGTCTTTCCGGCATTTGTGTTTTGAACAGAGACAAGACTAGGGCGATTTTGGGGAAATAAACTAATTGCAATTTTTCTCTCCAACATTGCCATTTGTTTTGCGAGTTTTATATTTTATACACATAGATCCATTTAACTGTGAAAATACTGAGTGCAGGAAGACATGTTACTTTTAAACTGTCAATCAACATATTCTGGTCTCAAGGCGCCACACAGAACAATATGCAGTAATTAACTTTTAAACATTTTTGGATTTTTGCAGACCGACTCAGAGCTTTTGTCTGCATCATGCTCTTAAACTGAAGAAATAACCGATAAAAACAATACAGTGTTTATAATGTAAATAATGCATAATATACTGTATTATAATAATGCAAGTAACCATTTAAAAGGATATAAACTTGTGTTTCTCTTTACTGTAGAATTACTATTGGGAAGCTAAATAATTTTTAGTTATCCTAAATAAATAAACAAACAAAAAAATAAAATTTTCTTTTTTTGTTGCGATCACGACATTCTCGCTCGTTTGTCTGTGTTATGGGCTCATATTTCCCATCCAGGTTGAAGCTGAAATATTTCCACAAAGGGACATTTGGCTTTGGAATCATATTTTTTTCTTGTAATATTAGTTACTTTGCGTAGTTTTTCAATAGTCTTGTGTGTGTGTGTGTGTGTGTGTGTGTGTGTGTGTGTGTGTGTGTGTGTGTGTGTGTGTGTGTGTGTGTGTGTGTGTGTGTGTGTGTGTGTGTGTGTGTGTGTGTGTGTGTGTGTGTGTGTGTGTGTGTGTGTGTGTGTGTGTGTGTGTGTGTGTGTGTGTGTGTGTGTGTGTGTGTGTGTGTGTGTGTGTGTGTGTGTGTGTGTGTGTGTGTGTGTGTGTGTGTGTGTGTGTGTGTGTGTGTGTGTGTGTGTGTGTGTGTGTGTGTGTGTGTGTGCGCGCGCGTGCGTGCGTGCGCGCGTAAAGATTGTGAATGACTGAAAAGAGCTGCTTTCAGTTAATTCTACAGTTAAATAAGCACTTTCAGGTGCTGAGAGCGGTGCAGAGAGTGAGACATCTTCCTCCTTGTTTGAAACTAAGAAAACCAACACACACTGACATAGCAATTTATCGATGCTGGCAAAGAATTTTGATTGAATTTTTATTTATTGCTTGTTTGGTCGACTTATTGACTAACAGTACAGGCCAAGTTACAATTAAAATATTTTCCAAAAAGCAAATGGTGTTTGTTTATAACGTACACAAACTTGCTGTTTCCTTGAGCTCTTTAACTAGCCACGAGGCAAAAAAGGCGAGACTCAACAATTATGATTGGTGAACATGTTTGCCACTCAAATGCCTGTGAAGGCGGAGAAAAAACCCCATCTCCGCCGCCTCTGGCGGTTATTTATTGCACTAATTAAAACCTCAATGTCGATTAGCCATAGACGAGACTGTGGTCAGATAAATAGTACCTGCCTGTTGTCTTTTCCTCACATGGAACTTTCCCAACATCCGCATCATCCACTCCCCTCGGAGCATCTGAAGGAAGACCACCAGGCTGAGGAGCAGCTTCTGTCTAGAAGCTGTTACACTTCTGATCGGTGTTCTGTTGCAATGCATGCCAATCTCTCCCCTTAACTTGCACACGACGTCCAACTCACTTGAAATGGCCTGTTATTTGGTTTAGTTTCCCGTCATTGTTTTTACATTCTATTTGCACAACACCATTACAATCTTGTCCGTTTTTTTCTTCTATTCAATTTACAACCTATTCCTATAAACTATATTCTATTCTATTTCATAATATGTACATACCATTGTTCTTGTGGTACTTTTTGGACTAAATTTCATGCCATCCCATGTGTATCGTGTGCTGGTATGACAAAAAACTTTGAATCTTTGAATCCTACAAGACCTTCAGTCACACTCTGAATTTTGAGGTTTATAAATCCACTTGCTCGCATTAACCGTGATTGGTGCATAATGAGAAGGGTTTATGTTGTGACGTGCGCTGGTTGAACCGAAATGTGTGTGCAGTGGTTGATCTGATGACTGATGTTGTTGGCGCATTGAGATCGACAATGACATTTAAAAAAGAGCCTCAGACTTTGTGTCTCTGTCTGGATTGCTGCATTAATGTGGCAATGCATTCTTTTAGCACCAAAATAACTACTATTATTTTTTGGTACCCATCTCTTACGAAATGTTAGTTAACTCTACCAAATACCAATCACGTGTTTGTTGTCTGCATATATGAAAATCCAGATGGCTATATAGGAAGAAGGACCGTTAATTAATTCCATGGTTTATCTTAAAGATGATTCTTTCTGTGTTCCCAGGACATCAGTGCTGTGACTGGAGTGCCAGAGGAGCATTTAAAATCACGCAAAGTTCACATCTTTGTGCCCGCCAAAACCGCCATGCAGTCCGGAGTCAACACCACCAAGAAGTGGAAGATGGATTTTGACACCAGAGAGCGTTGGGAGAACCCGCTGATGGGCTGGGCCTCAACGTAAGAGCCTCTTCAAACATACACCATGTGCACAATTACCAGAAGGGTTTTTGAGGATTCCTTTTATTATTGAACAACTTCAGTACACAGTCTGAAATGCTAATGAAGCTTATTTCAGCTGTCGATCTCTTTTGCAGCGCCGATCCCCTATCCAACATGTTGCTCAGTTTCTCTTCCAAAGAAGATGCCATTGCCTTTGCGGAGAAAAATGGTAAGAAAAAACCGCAATACCATTTTTTAAAATGTCATTAAAACATTTATGTCACAGATATTAATTGCAAATTGTTTTTAAAAATAACCTTTTCACTAAGAAGTCAAAGAACAAACATTAGCAACAGTGTGCTGAAGTAAAATACAATTGATAGTTGTAGCTGACTGACGCATAGTTGTCACAGCCCCAATGCTTTATTTCAAGATGTGTGGCGAAGCCTTTTTTTTTTTTTTAAGCTTTTCTCTGTCAAGTGGTGGGTATATATATTGTATACACAGGGCTTGGTCCATGAGAAAGGAGGTTGTCTTCCATGACGTGATGAATAACTCTGAAAGCGCATATGCAAGCTTAGTTGCTCATAACCAGGCCGTCAGGACACATATTACTGTTGTAACATCATTAGAAAGGCAGTTTCACGAAATGGAGGACCTTTAAGTTTGATTTGGGTCAAAATCTTATTGTGCAGTGAAACGTTAGACTTTTAGGAAGGGGTGGATGATAATTATTGGACCAATAACCAATAACAATATCGGGCCGATATAAGGAATATTGACGTCACACCAATAAATCAAATAACATTAAAAACTAGCTCCAAAAACTGATTTAAAAAAAACGCCACAATGACATAGAGCTGATATTACAATATATATTGTACGACATAAAAATGCCCATTGTACAATATAATTATGTATTGTTTATATTGTAAATTTGCGTAGGGGCTGCGGCTGATGTAACTGTAGCAACTCTGCTGCCTTGTAGTAGCATTTTTACGTCACTAGGAAAAACTTACGACGGGAGCTGGCGCTAGCATGTTTGTCAACATTGCATAGACATAAAGCACAATAAACCATCAAAACCCAAAGAGGAATTGGTGCCAAAAATTTGAATTTGAAAGTCATGAAATTGACCAAACAATGATCTATAAAACATGCCGCTAACGAGTCGTTGCTATCGACCTGAACATGTCCATTCTTTTCTATCACTTGAAGACACGATATGAAGACAGTACAGAGACTGTGTCAAAATACCAACCTTACCTCTAAGCTACAAAGTGATGAAAATATAAACACACCGCACAAGCCTAACAGAGTTGTTGTCCCAAGGCATTGTCTATTACAAGCAGTCCAGCAGACACCGAGAAATTATAGATTTCATCTCTAAATTCATGTGTCTAGACATGACCTCGAATACACAGTCGGAAAAAAGGGCTGCCACTAAAAATAATGTTTGTGTTTTATAAATAAAAGAATGGATAATCAATCAATCAATCAATCAATGTTCATTTATATAGCCCTAAATCACAAGTGTCTCAAAGGGCTGTACAAGCCACAACGACATCCTCGGTACAGAGCCCACATACGGGCAAGGAAAACTCACCCCAGTGGGACGTCAATGTGAATGACTATGAGAAACCTTGGAGAGGACTGCATATGTGGGTAACCCCCCCCCCCTCTAGGGGAGACCGAAAGCAATGGATGTCGAGTGGGTCTGACATAATATTGTGAAAGTCCAACACATCAGCGAAAGTCCAGTCCATGGTGGGGCCAGCAGGAACCATCCCGAGCGGAGACGGGTCAGCAGCGTAGAGATGTCCCCATCCGATGAACAGGCTAGCGGTCCACCCCGGAGCAGAGTAGAAAAGAAAAGAAAAGAAACGGCAGATCAAGAGAAATTGTCATTAATTTCATGTGTGTATTAGGGCTGTAAAAATTAATAAATTAACTCATGTGATTATACACAAAATATTATCGTATTAATCATGTACAGACTTTGATTAATCATGCAATTTATTTTGACCGTACAAGCTCTTTTACTTAAACCACTATATAGTCAGTAATCCGATCAATGCGTACGTCAGTACAAAAAGGAGTAAGAAGACTCCGACTGGTGTGCTCGCTGGCAAATGTCACTCCTGAAAGATGAAACTTTAGATGAAACTGTTACTTTTGTGCAAAAAAATGACATGCATTCAAGTAAAAAACTGTTACTGGGTGACATTCTGACAATAAAATTGTGTTTTTTGTACAAATATTGTGGTAGTTTCTTCAGCAAATTTTACTATGCAAGTAATCATCTATGATAAATCATGATTAATCCAAATTCCAAAATGTGATTAATCAGATAAAAAAATAATTGTTTGACAGCCCTATTAAAAAAAAAATAATTATATTTTGACATATTATCGTAATATAATATTATTACTTATATCGGCATATATATTTTTGTCCATATCGCTCAACACTACGGTGAGGCAAGATTACCCATACCGTAATCATATGAGGACATAAATGTCCCACGTTGTAAACAAACATGGTGTTGATCGTGTGGGACTCCTTTTGATGAAGACATCTGCATGCCGCTTGCACCAAATTCTCTGCAAACACTTTGCAAGGGAGGAAAAAAAACTAGCTTCAACACATCAAACCTCGCCACCCTGGTCCCCCGAACACCCATGAAGACAACTATGTCGCTAAAGAAGCTGCCTAAAGCCAGCCGCTAAGAAAGGCCACTGGTCGTTTAGTCCGAAAAGTGCAAAAAGCCCAACAGAGACGACCCAATGGTCAAAGATCTACAACTTCCTCATTGAAAGGATGGTGCTGGAAGGCCAGTCCCCCACCATTGCTGAAGACACGACTGTTGTTTTCCAGACTGTAAAGCGCACATATAAACAGCACTCACTAAATTTTAGAAGAAAAACATATTTTTCCATATATTAGTCCCACCGGACTACAAGACGCACAAATATACTTATTTACACAGAAGGATTTTGTAAATGTTTATTTACATACCTTATTTGTTTCCAAACGATATCTGTAACGGATGTCTAAAACAGATGATCAGTTTTTCAATCAATCAATCAATCAATTAAAGTTAACTTATATAGCCCTTAATCACAAATGCCACATCAATCTGATCAAATAAAACAGAAGTCATCATCATTGACCCACTAGCTGTGGAAGCTAGCCATCCAATCAGCTAAACAGACTCAATAACTCTACAGTGACGTTTTGGTGAATTTACATTAATAATACTAACACAGAGACAAAAATCGTGTTAGCATATTAGCTAATGCAGACAACGCTAGCTTCATTACATTATGATAGCGCGTACAAATATGCATGAAAACACTCCTACAGACATCTCCCATGGGATGTCTGTAGGAACATTGCTTGGAGTTATGGATGAAGAATCCATACGAGTATGAACGCTATGGACGGCACTTGTACTTCTGGTTGAAAGCTCAGTCTAAACAGAAGGGCACTGCAGCACCTGCAGTGAGCAAACTTGTCCAAAAAGATGGCACAAACAATAACACACAGTTTCAGTGTCTGTTTGTTTTTAAAAAAAAACAACTATTTGCATGATGGCCATCAGCAAAGAAAACTCTTATTAATTAGCCGCACCGTATTCTTAGCCACAGGGTTTAAAGCGTAAGAAAAAAGTAGTGGCTAATAGTCCAGAATTTACGGAACTTCTGAACCCTTGCTATTTTCCGGATGCATGTTTGCGACGTGATTGCCACAGTCCCGCACATACTGATGGAAGGAAATACATATACAGGTTGTCAAATCCACCTTTGTTTGAGTATTTCCTACCTCCAAGCGTTAACACACTTTTTGTATCTTTTTACGCATTAAAATCAGAAAGGATGCAAATTTCCGGAAGTCCGCACACGTCCCTGGACGCAGATTTTTGGGGAAAAATTTACCGCCCGGGCCGCCTTTTTCTTTTCTTTAATTGGTTATCGCTTTCCGCTGGTGGTTTTTTTGTTTCAATTTGCCGGGTCGAATTATTAATTATTGGTCGACTTCAAAGTAATGAACTTTCCGGTACAATTTCTTACATTTTGATTCGCTGAAAGTTTTATCCATCACAAATACTGCATTTCAGGTATTAGGACTTCCGCGTGTTATTGTTTTCGTCATGGCGAGCAATAAACCCAAGAAAATGAAAAGTGGCTTCAGGAGCCACTTTTCAGCAAATGGCTCACTTACAATGATGGAAAGAACACCTTTACGACCGGGTGCACTGATTTTCAAAGATCCAGCCTCAGTAGGCACCAAGAAACATCAAGTTACACCTTTTCTGCTTGTCTGCTCCCACACCGTGGTCGAGGACCGCGGGGGATACGTTCCCTCCAGGGCCGATATATTGTCGGGGGTAACACTTTACCCCAGTGGGTCCCTTCAGTTCCGCTCTTTGGTCGGAATGACGAGGCCGTCAATTTGTTACAACTCTTTATTTCCACAAAGCCAACCGGACATCCACCATGCTATTAACACTCCTGAACATGCTAGCGTTCCCTCTTCTAACTTGCCCACTCACTCACACACGTCACTCACCCCACATACCGTCATTCTTAAGGGGAACACACAGCTTATGGCCATCACAAAGCCAAAGATGAAATGCTAGAGGCATTGAGTGCCACTGTATTAAATGACATTGAAACTAACTTGCAAAATTCTAAGTTTGGTGGCATTATTTGCCATGAAAGTGTAGATGTGGTGGTTTTCAAACGACTGATGATCTACATACATGTGGGAATAATCAATTAAATTTGTCATATGCATAATACTAACACACGATTATCATCATTTCATGACCGAAGCAAAAAACTTTTTACACTTTTATACTGAAATAAATACACCTACAACTTATTAAATAAAAATATAGAAAAAAGTACCGGCAGCGGTAAAGTTTAGATCTTTGAAGGAAAGAAGAAAGTGAATGAATGTTTATAACTGAATAAATTTACATATGCATACAAATTTGTTTTCTTCTGTATAATTTTTTTTCATGATGGAAGTAACGTTTATGACAACCTTTTTCCAAAACACAATATAGAATGTGAGATATAACAGGATAATGCATACATTTATCATTTGTTTTCAAAAGGTTTACAAAAAAGTGGGACCCCAAAAATTGACTGTGGGACCCCATTTTGAAAATTCCTAGCACCAACACTGTCCAAGTATGCACAAACTAATAAGTTAATTCTACATTTAAAAAATAATAGACATAAATAAGTTATCGGCCTGAAAAGGTTTTTGGTGCATCCCTACTTTTAAGTGTGACAGAGTTCATTATGAAATCCAAGTTAAAACGGCCTGAAAGCATCTGGGAAAGGTTTGTTGAAAGGAGCGTCATCTGTTTATCACTTGCTGAGACTCTGACAACACACAGCCTGCCCACGTCCACCCAGCGCCTTGGAAGTGGTCCATACGCCACGCTCTCGCCGCCATCACTTACACGGATGTTTGCTCCCCAGGTTGGAGCTACGATATCACAGAGAAACGCACCTCCAAGCCTCGCGTCAAATCCTACGGAGCCAACTTCTCCTGGAATAAGAGGACCAGAAGGTCCGCTAAGTAAACTCAAGACTCATCTGTTAGTCGCCGCGGCGGACCTGTACAATTCTTGTCAATAAATGCTTAATCACACGTTTAAACCAAAACTTTGCAGTCATTATCGCTTTCATTTTTCAAACACGCACCTCATTATCGACTTCCTAATGCTGTGCACTTGATTCATGAAGTGTCTGCAGTGTGCGAATGCTTGTGCAATAAAGAGGGACATATTATTACAATCACAACCTGCTGGGATAAATATGTGTTGGACAAACCCAGAGGTGTTTTTCCATCTGGAACTTTCCTTCCTTTGAGGATGGCTAAAACTTGGTGACCACATGGCAAGTTTGTTATTTCCCAGCTTCTTGTGGTCCCTTTGAATATAACATGGGCTCCTGATGGGTTTTGCTTAGGGCCTTGCATGGCAGCTCCCGCCATCATAGTGTGAAAGTGTGTGTGAATAGGTGATGTGGAAATAGTGTCAAAGTGCTTTGAGTACCTTGAAGGTAGAAAAGCGCTATACAAGTATAACCCATTTACATTGCGCAACAGAGTAATCTATTTAATGACAACTAATATACGTGATATTCGAGGAAAAATGTGTGGAGATGACATCATACTGTATATTGTCAGATATGCTTGAAGGAATTATACACTGTATCCTAAAAGTTGCAGTTCAACAGCAATTTTCTAGAAAACATTTTTTTGCTGATCTTTCGTGCAAGATATTTTGCTAGACTTCAGCTCAGGGAGCCTCTAAAAAGGGGGAGTCCAAAGTGTAACACACAGTTTGTTATTGTAGAACTCAAACTAGATGAATTAAAGTACCCCCAAACATTTCTCTGGTACTTCAAATTTGTTGCCATTTATGAACATCTCTGGCTGTTAAATCTTGTTTTGTAAACTCAGCTATACTGTAGGCTCCACAAGTATTTGGACAGTGACAGTGTTTTTATTAGTTTGTCTTTACACTATACACCATTCCCAATGAATTAGAAATTAATCAATCAGCATGCGATTCAAGTGTAGACTTTGAACTTGAAGAACTGTTACAAAATATTGTAAGGAATTACAATAACCAGTTAACAACTATTACCTCCATTTTAACACTGAAATGGAAATAATTTGCAGTAAAACAAACCCATGGGCACCAATAAGTTATGTGTATTCAACACAGGTAATATATTTTTCAATTCAATTCAGACCCCTTTAAATGTTTCACTCTTGGTTTCATTGCAGCCATTTGCTAAAATCAAAAAATAATTTAATTTCTCATTAATGTACACTCAGCACCCAAACAGAAATGTAGAACTTTTGCAAATGTATTAAAAATATAAAAAATCATGTGTACATAAGTATTCACAGCCTCTGCTCAATACTTAGTTGAATACGCAGCCACAAACTTGGCACACCTATCTTTGGACAGTTTGGCCCATTCCTCTTTGCAGCAGCACCTCCATCAGGTCGGTTGGGAAGTGTTGGTTTTCAACCAAGATGTCTCTATACATTGCTGCATTTATCTTTCCCTCTATCCCAGTGGTTTTCAAATAGTTTCTGTTATGCTCCCCCTAGGAAAAAGAAAATATTTTGTGCTCCGCCCACTCTTCACTGTGACTATAAGTAGTATAATTTGTCTATAAAATTGTTATAACTATAACTCTGTATAACATTGTAAGCTTATTAACAAAAAGGAAACATCCCTGTCTCCCACCGTGGTTATAGTGAAGCCAAGTGCTACATACACTTCATCATATTCTGGTACGGCAAAAAAAAAAAAGCAGGGTACCCGAGGTCACACACGTCCCCCCCTGGCATCGCACCGCACCCCCCCAAGGGGGCCCGACCCACTATTTGAGAAGGACTGCTCTCTCCTGACTAGTCTCCCAGTTCCTGTGCTAAAAACCATCCCCACAGCATGATGCTGCCACCACCGTGCTTCACTGTAGGGATGGTATTGGCCTGGTGATGAGCGGTGCCTGGTTTTCTCCAAACATGACTGGCATTTACGCCAAAGACTTCAATCTTTGTCTCATCAGACCAGATAATTGTGTTTCTCACAGTCTGAAGGTCTTTTAGGTGCATTTTGGCAAAGTTTTTCTAAGAAATGGCTTCCGTCTGGCCATGACACCATACAGTTCTGATTGGAGGATTGCTGCAGAGATGGTTATCCTTCTGGAAGGTTCTCCTCTCTCCACAGAGGAATGCTGTAGCTCTGACAGAGTGACCACCAGGTTCTTGGTCACCTACCTGACTAGACTAAGATGAATGCAGCAATGTACAGAGACATCCTGGATGGAAACCAACATTTTCCATCCCGGAATGGGCCAAACTGCCCGGATATAGATGTGCCATGTTTGTGGCATTGTGTTCAAAAAGACTTGAAGTGTAATTGGTGCCAAATGTGCATCAACAAAGTATAGAGCAAAGAGTCTGAATACTTATGTACACATGATTTTTGAGTTGTTTTTTGTTTTTTTAATACATTTGCAAACATTTCTACATGTCTGTTTTTTCTGTCAAGATGGGGTGCAGAGTGGGTACGGAATGAGAGATAACATGAACTTCTTTGATTTGAGCAAAGAGCTGCAATGAAACAAAGAGTGAAACATTTAGATAGCTCTGAATACTTTCCCTAGCCACTGTATGTGAGTTGAATCACAGAAAATGAAATGGATGTTCTCTAGTGTCACCGCTCCGTGAGTTTATCAAAGTGTTATCAATCAGGGCTTTACCATCATTTGAATTGAAAACGGTAATACTAACCATGGGAAGTTTTACCATTATACCATGTTCATATTTTTTTTTTACTTTTCAGCCTTTTTACAAAATAAAAATATATACAGTATAAAAAATGGGGAAAAGCTTTTTTGTGTGGCATTTTTCAGAAGGTGATGCGAGCATGTCGCTGAAAACACAATGGCTACATGCTAGCATGAAAATGAATAGAAAAGCCCACACTGTGTCAATTCAACCAAGTTGTTTTTGCTTTATTTTGCACGTTTTTATACGGTGGTTAACTTTATACTTGCTTGACAGTTAAGAATGTCCAAATGTTTCCAACAGTGAATTTTTTACCCAGAAGAAAAAAGTATTTTTTTATAGTACTGAGCTAGAAGTTGTGCAACATTTAATAGATGTTAAAAATAGGATAGCTATGATGTTCATCGAAGCATTTGCTGGTCTTTTCGGGAAAGGAATGAAACCAGGCGGTCGCTTAGTTTCGCTAATGTGGGGAAGTGGTCAAGCCGGAGAACGATTAAAACGGGGTCTCACATTCTGCGGCGGATCTGGCTGCCAGGTCTTGTTTGTGGTCTTTGTGTTCAGTAAACAGTGGTGTTACTCTGCGCCCGGTCTCTCTCTGCGTGACTGCACTGACGTTCACATACCAGCCGTGGGTGCCTAATTGGTATAGCCCTTCGTTAATTAACGCACTGCATTGCAAATCTTGTGCTCACTATTTATTTTGTTCTATCGCCGGGCGCATCAAAGGCGCCGATCTGATGTGAGTGTAATGGTGCGATGGGGTCAGCGGGCCGTGAATGACAGCATGTGTTGCGTTCAGCCTTTGAAATGCACTCGGCGATAAGCTGCAGAGGGAAAAAAACACTTTTAGCCCAAGTTTGTATCGTAAAAGTTGAAAGCGTTCTATACATGCACGAATGTACGCGCGGTGAGAGGCTTTGTATAAAATCCTCATTAACCATGTCCTGGTGTTCACCAATACTCAAAAGGAGGTCATAGTTCACATTGAATTATTATATTGGCCTCATTAGTACACAAACAGACCTTAAGGCAGTCAATGGGTGTGCAAGGACATGTTGAAGAACGTCAACCAGCCAGTATTTATATCCGTAATGTACATTTAAATCATTCATTAGGGGGTGGGTCCTGATCCAACCAATCTTGGTCCATTATCAGCAGAATCAGATCATATCGGCTTGCATTTAAAATCTTCCATATAAATTCTTCTTATAAAATCTTCTTAATAAATTCAATAAACACACACGGTTGGTCTGTTTTTCTATTTTAGTCATTTACAAAAGGTAAACATGCTGCTTGGCTTTAGGCAATGAGGAGCTAGCAGCTACACAACAGCTAAGCACACAATTGCACACAAGCTAGACATACGTAACAGTAACAAACGTGTTCGCATCATTCGATGCGAACAAATGAGCTAAAAAAAAATGTTTAAATGTTATTTTTAATTTTTTTCTTACAATTTCTTTAAAAAACTGACATTTTTTAAGAAATTGTAAGAAAAAAATAACATTTAAAAAACATTTTTTTTTACATTGAATAATTGTAAGACTATGAGGTAATTTTTCATCTGTAAAAAAACACTACATCAGAGAAGTTCTTTATTAACATTAAATAAAGAAAATATAGAGCAACTTACAACAAAGAACCACTTTATTAACATTGTTTTTAGGTTTGTATTTCTTTTATTCTGGAGCTAAAACATCTGCATAATAGCAGTTAACGTTTTTAGAGATGTTTTCTTCATTTTATATAATTCAATTATTTAGAAATAAAAATATTTTTACATTTTCCAGAGATTTCAGTCAAATATTTTCACATTTTGTATTTCTCAATGGTAGTTTTTTTAATAGATTAAAATTATAGTATATTATATATATTATATTCTATAATATTATAGTCTTTGAATTAACTTATTTACATTATTTTTATCCCCCCAAAAATAAAAACATTTTAAGCATTTTATTTAACTATAAACATTTGTTTTGACAGACAAACCATTTGATACTAAACAATACAATAAATACATTTAAATTGATTAGCAACAATAACTCAGGAGCACAATGTACAAGACACTTGAACCTACAAAACAAAAATGAATATTGTATATATTGTTTATTATTATTATATCCCTACTTTTCTAACATTTCTAACCTTTTACAAAATAATACAAGTAGGTATGAGTCCTGCTGTTTTGGTATCAGATCAATATCTGTATCGGCCAATACTCAAAGCGTCAATATCGGGAGTGAAAAAGTTTTTTCCTGTCACTCAACATCAGCTGGAATGCTGCTGCTTTTTATTTCTGTTATCATCTCTACTTTGAAATATATGAGTTTTCATATAATATGTAAACTGTATCACAATATAAGTATACTTGCCAACCTTGAGACCTCCGAATTCGGGAGATGGGGTTGGGGGGTGTTGGGGGCGTGGTTGGGGGGGGGGGCTTGGTTGCGGGGGCGGGGTTGAGGTGCAGACAGCATACCCCTTCCCCTTCGAGCTTTTCTGGATGAAATGAAATTCTTTTTTCCAATCATTTTGGAACTTCCAAGCGTATTTCTTCTTCTTACTCGTCGTCGCCATGTCTCTTCTTCGTTCTTCTGCTTCGTCTCCTTCTTTTTGTGGGTGCAGTTGTGCACTGAGCTCCAAAAGCCGTAGATGTTATTGTAGCGTCCCGGAAGAGTTAGTGCTGCAAAGGATTCTGGGTATTTGTTCTGTTGTGTTTATGTTGTGTTGCGGTGCGGATGTTCTCCCGAAATGTGTTTGTCATTCTTGTTTGGTGTGGGTTCACAGTGTGGCGCATATTTGTAACAGTGTTAAAGTTGTTTATACTTCCACCCTCAGTGTGACCTGTATGGCTGTTGACCAAGTAGGCCTTGCGTTATCATTAAACCAGTTAAAACATCATACAACGTGTCTGCATTTCTTGACATCTTTGAGTAAAGACCATTGTTAAACCTGTCCAACGCTACAATATTATGTAACTGGGCCGGTACGCTGTTTAAATGGAGGAAAAGCGGACGCCTGGACAGCATGCGGCTGTTAAGTGGTGAAGGTTTCAGGTGAGAGAGGACGTTAAAAGCATTGTCTTTAAAGGCCTACTGAAATGAATTTTTTTTATTTAAACGGGGATAGCAGATCTATTCTATGTGTCATACTTGATCATTTCGCGATATTGCCATATTTTTGCTGAAAGGATTTAGTATAGAACAACGACGATAAAGATTGCAACTTTTGGTATCTGATAAAAAAAAGGCTTGCACCTACCGGAAGTAGCGTGACGTAGTCAGTTGAACATATACGCAAAGTTCCCTATTGTTTACAATGATGGCCGCATGAAGTGAGAGAGATTCGGACCGAGAAAGCGACAATTTCCCCATTAATTTGAGCGAGGATGAAAGATTTGTGGATGAGTAAAGTGCAAGTGAAGGACTAGTGGGGAGTTGAAGCTATTCAGATAGGGAAGATGCTGTGAGAGCCGGGGGTGACCTGATATTCAGCTGGGAATGACTACAACAGTAAATAAACACAAGACATATATATACTCTATTAGCCACAACACAACCAGGCTTATATTTAATATGCCACAAATTAATCCTGCATAAAAACACCTGCGTGTTTGTTATGCTAGCTCCTAGCTCCTCTGCTAGCTCCTAGCTCCATAGAACACGCCAATACAATTCAAACACCTGATCAACACACACAATCACTCAGCCCAAAAGACCGTTTACCTAACCCAAGGTTCATAAAGCTTATATATTTTTAAAAAGTTACGTACGTGACGCGCACATACGGTCAAGTTATCGAATGTTTAGCAGCCAAGGCTGCATACTCACGGTACCTGATATTCAGCTGGGAATGACTACAACAGTAAATAAACACAAGACATATATATACTCTATTAGCCACAACACAACCAGGCTTATATTTAATATGCCACAAATTAATCCTGCATAATAACACCTGCGTGTTTGTTATGCTAGCTCCTAGCTCCTCTGCTAGCTCCTAGCTCCATAGAACACGCCAATACAATTCAAACACCTGATCAACACACACAATCACTCAGCCCAAAAGACCGTTCACCTAACCCAAGGTTCATAAAGCTTATATATTTTTAAAAAGTTACGTACGTGACGCGCACGTACGGTACGGTACGTGTTATGCTAGCTCCTAGCTCCTCTGCTAGCTCCTAGCTCCATAGAACACGCCAATACAATTCAAACACATGATCAACACACACAATCACTCAGCCCAAAAGACCGTTCACCTAACCCAAGGTTCATAAAGCTTATATATTTTAAAAAAGTTACGTACATACGCCAAAAAAAGCCAAAGCTGCATACTCACAGTAGCACGTCTGCGTCTTTGTCATCCAAATCAAAGTAATCCTGGTAAGAGTCTGTGTTGTCCCAGTTCTCTACAGGCGTCTGTGTATCCAAATCAAAAGTCCTCCTGGTTAGAGTCTCTGTTATCCGAGTTCTTCCATCTTGACTGCATCTTTCGGGAATGTAAACAAAGAAGCGCCGGCTGTGTACTGTTGTGGCTGACTACGTTCGAAAAATACGTCCATTTCGCACCGACAACTTTCTTCTTTGCTTGCTCGGATTCCTTCTCCATAATGCAATGAACATGATTGCAACAGATTCACGAACACAGATGTCCAGAATACTGTGGAATTATGAAATGAAAACAGAGCTTTTTCGTATCGGCTTCAATGTGGAAGGCATACCCGTGTTCGCCGGGCTACGTCACGCGCATACGTCATCCTCAGAGGCGTTTCGAACCGGAAGTTTAGCGGCAAATTTAAAATGTCACTTTATAAGTTAACCCGGCCGTATTGGCATGTGTTATAATGTTAAGATTTCATCATTGATATATAAACTATCAGACTGCGTGGTCGGTAGTAGTGGCTTTCAGTAGGCCTTTAAGGCACGCCCCCAATATTGTTGTCCGGGTGGAAATCGGGAGAAATTCTGGAGAATGGTTGCCCCGGGAGATTTTCGGGAGGGGCACTGAAATTCGGGAGTCTCCCGGGAAAATCGGGAGGGTTAGCAAGTATGAATATTAGTAGAGATGTCCGAAAATATCGGCCTGCCGATATTATTGGCCGATAAATGCTTTAAAATATAATATCGGAAATGATCGGTATCTGGTTTTTTATTATCGGTATCGTTTTTATTTTTTTTTTATTTTTTTTGGTTTAGTTTTTTTTAATTAAATCAACATACAAAACACAAGATACACTTACAATTAGTTCACCAACCCAAAAAAACTCCCTCCCCCATTTACACTCATTCACACAAAAGGGTTGTTTCTTTCTGTTATTAATGTTCCGGTTCCTACATTATATATCAATATATAACAATACAGTCTGCAAGGGATACAGTCCGTAAACACACATGATTGTGCGTGCTGCTGGTCCACTAATAGTACTAACCTTTAACAGTTAATTTTACTCATTTTCATTAATTACTAGTTTCTATGTAACTGTTTTTATATTATTTTACTTTATTTTTTATTCAAGAAAATGTTTTTAATTTATTTCTTATTTTATTTTATTATTATTTTTAAAAAGGACCTTATCTTCACCATACCTGGTTGTCCAAATTGGGCATAATAATGTGTTAATTCCACGACTGTATATATCGGTATCGGTTGATATCTTTTTAAAAAATTTTTTTTATGTCTTGCCTCTTGGTGAGGGCAGTCGCATTTTTCTCCGTTCCCTCCTTCCCTGCTTGCTTTCTGTGTCCTTGTCTTTGTCTGAACTTTTTTGAAGCCTCTTTTCTTGCGTTGTCCTCAAATCTAAACATCAAATATGAATATGATCAGCTGGACTCTCGACGCAATTGACACAGTCTTTTCGACAAGGAAAAGAGGTTCGGGGAGCCTGGCTGCCCTGATGGAACCATTGCTGCGGGGTATGTGAGAGATTCCTGGGATAAATGGAGACTCATGTGCCTCTCAGTCCTTTCCATCGAGGACATGGAAGGCATCTACCTATTTGGAACCGTGATTGCGGGGCACCTGCTGATTGGGCTGGGCATTGCTCTGGTGTATCGTCAAATTCGGAAGACGATGGCAGCCACTCAAGGGGCCCAACGGCTGTTCAACGCACTGGAAGGATTGGGTCGGGCTGTGGGAACACAGACTGGAGCGATTTCTGAGTTGAATCGCAAAATGGATCTCATCTTGGAGAAGTTTGCTGAGAAGGAATAATTAAATTGAATTTGAGAGATCCAGCACGGACACAGAGCAGGCAAGTCATTGTTTGGACTGCTCGAAGAAAAACATCTTAATCTACGATTTGACTCCCTCGAATGGCCTTGATGCAATCGGGAACAGGCGGTTCTGAAGAACTTCCCAGAGGACTCCTCAAAGATGGACGCTTTTGACCTTCCTTTTTGTCAACAACACCTGGTGTCGAACTTTGAGAACGGCCCCAGTCCACAAAAACATTTCAACATCTCACCCAAGTTAAACATACATGCACGCACACGGCCCTCCCCAAATCAACGCCTTCACCACTGCTTAATTTTCCGGGGTTGTGGGGGCTGAGTAGCGCTTACAGCGGCAGCCGACCTCCAGGGTCCCCAACTCCCCCCCCACTGGTGCGAGTTGTTGTGATTACATGTAACATGTTTATGTGTGCCATGCTATTGAGTTTTTTCCTCAGACTCAGTCTGGACCCCTCCTGAGGGTCCAGCCTTAGACTGATATTTTTTTTTACTCTTCCCCCTTTCCCGATGTCACCTTTTTCCCACCTTTTTAAGGAGCGCTGTAAGTGGCTGTTCCGATGGCGGTCCCGTCTTGTCCCCTTGTAACGTATGTCTGCTCTTAGTGGGATTGTGCCGAAAATTTTATTTCACTTCTTATGTGTCTTGTACATGTTAAGAACGGACAATAATAAAGCTGCTGCCGCTGCTGCTGCTGCTGCTGCTGTATCGGTAATTAAGAGTTGGACAATATCGGATATCAGCAAAAAGCCATTATCGGACATCCCTAAATATAAGTGTTGTATATTGGTCGATATCAGTGGCAGGCCGTGCGTTTTCCCACCTAGGCCTTCAGTGATGTCCTGTGTCTAATGATTAACTCTCAAAATACCATCATTTATGTCACCACCTGGAGAAATACTATACATTTACGCACTACTGGGCATTGAATCACCACCAACAGTGTACAAAACTGTTTTTTTTCTGCAGCATTTAAAAATCAATAAACCCGCATCAGCAATTAAAACACATCTTATTTATCAAAATTAAAATTGAAAAAAAAACATTAATCGTGAAAAAATAAATGAATAAAATATCTGAACTCACAATTTGTAGAACCCATTCGAACTTCCGGGGTTGGCCGACATTGTCTCACAAGATGTAGTTTCTCTTTAAATATCCTTCTTGAAAATGGCCTTGCAAATATATCAATCATAAAAGATGCAGACGAGGTGTGTAGGCTGAGTTATTAAACTTCATCAAAAACATCTTGCTGCCGGCATGGCTACAAAACGGGGCAATGGGTAATGGAGTTCTTATGTTACCTAGCTCATAGGCCAGCTAGAAGGCCTTACTGACAACTCGTGATCTGATTTGCTATCGCAACAGTCTGTCAAATGTTTGTGTCGGTTCACTTACAGTGCACAGACGCCAGCATTGTTGATTCTCAAGGCCTCGGGCAGATTTGGTACAGCATGGCTACATAAGCTAGCTGAATTCTGATTGGATGAAAACTCTATAACCTAAAAACAACAGCGCCATGACATGAAGAGAATATGAATACTTTTAGATATTTAGGGAAAGTACATTCAAAATTACTTTTGACTTTAATTATGATCATGATTTCTGGTTATGTTAGGTCAGCAGAGAAGGCCTAACAGGACGTTGCTTGACGGCACACCACTGGTCGATATTGATAATTAATAATAGTTATGAAAAAATAAATGAATAAAATATCTGAACTCACAATTTGTAGAGCCCATTCGAACTTCCGGGGTTGGCCGACATTGTCTCACAAGATGTAGTTTCTCTTTAAATATCCTTCTTGAAAATGACCTTGCAAATATATGTGTTGTCTTGTCTAATGATAAAAGATGAAGACGAGGTGTGTTGGCTGAGTTATTAAAGTTTACTCCACAGCGTGCTCATCAAAAACATCCTGCTGCCGGCATGGCTACAAAACGGGGCTATGGGTAATGGAGTTCTTATGTTTTATGACCTCTCGAAAATAAGGACCAGAAAAATTATATATTAATGTAACCTTCCTCTTCAGAAATGAAATGTCAACACAAGCATGGAAAACAATCAATGTAAACACAATTATAAAATCACATTGAACACTTAACAATAAACTCTTAGAATGAAGGTGGAAAAATAAAGTATAACAAGATAGTGCAAAGTGTGAAAATGTAAACATAAAGAAACCGCAGAACTATTTTCTGCAGGTTTAGTGCCAGGAAGTTACAGCTGTGCTCTAAAAGGTGAGCGTGGCTAAGGTGGTGTGGTATTACCGGTCTTGGTGGGGATGAGCACCTTGCATCATTTACAGACCACATTGGACTACAGTCCTTTTGAAAACGCCATACTCTTGGTGTCACAGGGCATCCAATCATCACAACTGGACTGTTTGGTTGGTAATAACTCCACATGTGTTCATTCATAGTTTTGATGCCTTCTGTGACAATCTACAATGTAAATAGTTATGAAAATAAAGTGTGTTCAAACTTGTTGCCTGTACTGTTGTCTTAGAAAACGTTTGGCCTCTCATCCGAGTCGGCTTCATCAGATACTTTCTACTGGTTGTGATGACTTTTCCTGTTTGATCCACATTGTCTTCATTTTTACTTTCTCTTCTCACTCCATGCAAAGAATCAACCGCCAGACAATATATATATATATATATATCCATCCATCTTATTCCGCTTATCCGAGGACGGGTTGCGGGGGCAGCAGCCTAAGCAGGGAAGCCCAGACTTTCCTCTCCCCAGCCACTTCGTCCAGCTCTACCCGGGGGATCCCGATGCATTCCCAGGCCAGCCGGGAGACATAGTCTTCCCAACATGTCCTGGGTCGGACGTGCCCTAAACACCTCCCTCGGGAGGCGTTCGGGTGGCATCCTGACCGGATGCCCAAACCACCTCATCTGGCTCCTCTCGATGTGGAGGAGCAGCGGCTTTACTTTGAGCTCCTCCCGGATGGCAGAGCTTCTCACCCTATCTCTAAGTGAGAGCCCCGCCACCCGGCGAAGGAAACTCATTTCGGCCACTTGTACCCGGGATCTTATCCTTTCGGTCATAACCATAGTATATATATATATATATATATATATATATATATATATATATATATATATATATATATATATATATATATATATATATATATATATATATATATATATATATATATATATATATACATACATACATACACATATATACAGATTTCAGGCAAATTAATGCACTTTGAATAGTTTCGGTTACAGACTGAAAACTAATTTTAATAAAGTTGTTCTTTGTTGTAAGTTGATCAATTTGTCTTTCTTTCATGTTAATAACATTTTAAAGAAATATATTTAAAAAAGTAAAAAAAAAAAAACTTTTTGGATAAAAATGATGTAAACATGTTAATTGAAAGACTATAATTGCGGGATTTTAATCTGTTAAGAAAAAAACTACCATAGAGAAATACAAAAATGTGAACATTTTTGACTGAATATAAAAAAATATTTACATTTTGACACTTTTTTTTCTAAATAATTTAATTTGAAAAGGAGAGAAGAACATCTCTAAAAACTCAAAACATTAACTGCTATTATGCAGACTTTTAGCTCCAGAATAAAAGAAATACAAGCCTGAAAAAACAATAGTGATTCTTTGTTGTAAGTTGTTCTATACATTTCTTTCTTTAATGTTAATAATGATGGGTATAGACAATTTGAAGGAAATTTATATTTTTTTAAATACATTTTGAAAAAAAATATTTAAACATGTCAAATGAAAAACTGAAATAAAGGTTATTTTTAATCTGTAAAAAAAAAAAGAGAGGAATACAAAATGTGAAAATTTGGCCCCCAAAAAATCCATAAAATTACAAAAAATATTAACGATTTACACTTTTATTTCTAAAGAATTAAAAACTGCTGATATACACTTTTTAACTACAGAATAAAAGAAGAACAAGCCTAAAATAACAGACTAAAAACAATGTAAATAAAGATATTCAATGTTAATAAGGGTAAGTGCAGAAATTTTTAAAGAAATATGTAAAAAAAAAAAACATTTTGGAGGACTATAATATGTTGTACATATTTTATTTTTTTTAAAACCTAACATAGAAAAATAAAGT
Source organism: Entelurus aequoreus (assembly GCF_033978785.1). Classification (NCBI taxonomy): domain Eukaryota; kingdom Metazoa; phylum Chordata; class Actinopteri; order Syngnathiformes; family Syngnathidae; genus Entelurus; species Entelurus aequoreus. The sequence continues at coordinate 56,802,718 of NC_084736.1, forward strand.
TTGAAAAATGTGGCTAAAACAAAATCTCTCGAAAAAGTAAAAATATATAAACACTTTTATTTTTCTAAAGAAAAAACATGAAGAAAAGCATCTCTAAAAACTTAAAATATGAACTGCTATTATGCAGACTTTTTTAACAACAGAATAAAATCAATCGGTCTAAAAAACTGACTAAAAACTGTCATGATCCATGGTCCGGATCATGTTTTTGTGTTTTCTGTTAATTTTGGACTCCTTTTGTTATTTGTTGTGCTCCTGTGAGTTTGTTTTGGTTGTCATGGTCACTCTTTGTGTGCACCTGTCTCTGATTAGTGCTCGCCCGCTCACCTGCTTCCCGAGCGCTAATCAGAGGCATTATTTAAGTTGCCTTTGCCAGTCACTCGTCCTGCTCTCATTGTGTTTGCTCCATGCACTTGTCACGTGAGTTTTTGAGTTCTAGTGTTCCTTGTCTTTTGCCGATGCTAAGTAATAAGTTCCTTAACTTCCCGTGCGCTCTGCACGCATCCCTGTTGTTTTTGTTTATTGGATGATTTATGATAAATAAATCACTTCCTACCTTACGCCTTCGTCCGGAGCCGTTCCTTTGCATTGGGAGAACAACCGCGCAGCAAGCTGCGACCCCCCGTTCGTGACAGAATGAGAGCAGCATCCGTTCTCCCGCAAACGGACCAGAGTGAGATGGATGAAGGTACGCGCATGGTGTTGCGAGCGATGGAAGTGGAGACGCTTCGCTATTCGACGGAGGAGAGGTCGAACCTTATGTGGGGACCTGGAGGCTCCCTGATCCCCATCGACTCCCTCTGGTCCGAAGACATCGCCGCTACACAGCAGTACCGGACGCGCAGGCAAAGGCGGAAGCCGTCCAGAAGGGCTTCGCCTCGCCGTCAGAACGCGTCACTCCCGCAAGCTCCTCCCCCGGACCGAAGCAAGTTGCAGGCAGCCCAGTATCCTTCCCCCGATGACGTCACTCCGTCCACGGCTGATGACGTCATGGCCCAGAATTTTTTTTTTCCGAATTCTGTCTCTTTGCGTCAACAACCTCCTAAAGACTTTAATTCTAAAATTATACCTTGTCAGGACATTCTTTTGAAATTTAGATGTCAGCCACAGTCTCCTTCTGAGTGCCAAGCTCCGCCCCCTAGGACTCTAGCCCCGCCCACGTCAGTGACTTTTTCCTCTCATCCTCCCAAAAGACCTCAGGTGGGGGGTGGGAAAAGACATTTTGGACAATTTAGAGGGGAGGATTTTGCCCCCCTCCTGACTTCCCGCCACCCACCCGTAAAGACTGTTCCAGACCGCAAGCAGCGCGTCTGGTATCCGCCCCTTGAGGGGGGGGCTGGGGCCGGGAGCTGTGCTGGTGGGGCTGCTCGGCTGCGCCCAGCCAAGCCGCAACCTCCAGCCCGTCCTCCACCACCAGTCCGTCGGCATGCCAAGCCGCAACCCCCAGCGAGACCACCTCTGCCATGCTCATGGCTAACCTCAGCCCGGGTGGGCCTGCAGACGCCACCAGCATCTCCGGTGGGCCTGCAGACGCCACCAGCATCTCCGGTGGGCCTGCAGACGCCACCAGCATCTCCGGTGGGCCTGCAGAAGCCGCCAGCATCTCCGGTGGGCCTGCAGACGCCACCATCTCCAGTTCCTGTACCTGCTCCTCGGCTGGCACCCGTACCTGCTCCTCGGCTGGCACCCGTACCTGCACCCCGGCAGGCACCCGTACCTGCACCCCGGCAGGCACCCGTACCTGCACCCCGGCAGGCACCCGTACCTGCACCCCGACAGGCACCCGTACCTGCACCTCGACAGGCACCCGTACCTGCACCTCGCCAGACGCCTGCACCTGCTCCTCGGCAGACGCCTGCACCTGCTCCTCGGCAGACGCCTGCACCTGCTCCTCGGCAGACGCCTGCACCTGCTCCTCGGCAGACGCCTGCACCTGCTCCTCGGCAGACGCCTGCACCTGCTCCTCGGCAGACGCCTGCACCTGCTCCTCGGCAGACGCCTGCACCTGCTCCTCGCCAGACGCCTGCACCTGCTCCTCGCCAGACGCCTGCACCTGCTCCTCGCCAGACGCCTGCACCTGCTCCTCGCCAGACGCCTGCACCTGCTCCTCGCCAGACGCCTGCACCTGCTCCTCGCCAGACGCCTGCACCTGCTCCTCGCCAGACGCCTGCACCTGCTCCTCGCCAGACGCCTGCACCTGCTCCTCGCCAGACGCCTGCACCTGCTCCTCGCCAGACGCCTGCACCTGCTCCTCGCCAGACGCTTGCTCCTCGCCAGACGCTTGCACCTCGGCAGACGCTTGCACCTCGGCAGACGCTTGCACCTCGGCAGACGCCTGCACCTCGGCAGACGCCTGCGCCTGCACCTCGGCAGACGCCTGCACCTGCTCCTCGGCAGACGCCTGCACCTGCACCACGCCAGACGCCGGTGGTACCTGCAAGCACGCCAGACTCGCCGGTGGTACCTGCAAGCACGCCAGACTCGCCGGTGGTACCTGCAAGCACGCCAGACTCGCCGGTGGTACCTGCAATCACACCAGACTCGCCAGTGGTGCCTGCTGCCACGCCTGCCATGACGGCGCCGGTGCCTGCTGCCACGCCTGCCATGACGGCGCCGGTGCCTGCTGCCACGCCTGCCATGACGGCGCCGACACGCCCACCTCCTCGTCGACCACGGATGTGGCCGCTCCCTGGTCGTCCGCCTCGCCAAGTGCGCCCACCTCCCCGTCGGCCACGAATGTGGCCATTCCCTGGTCGCCCGCCTCGCTTGCTGCAGCGGCGTTCCACTCGCCGCCGCCACTTGACTTTGCCTCGGTGGATTCGGGGACACTTGGCCTGGCGACCCACCTCCAAGTCCTCCCTCCGCCCGCCCGTGACTTTTGACCCTGCTTGTTTTTTGTTTTTGTTTTCATATGGACATCTGGTATCTGTCCTTGAGGAGGGGGTACTGTCATGATCCATGGTCCGGATCATGTTTTTGTGTTTTCTGTTAATTTTGGACTCCTTTTGTTATTTGTTGTGCTCCTGTGAGTTTGTTTTGGTTGTCATGGTCACTCTTTGTGTGCACCTGTCTCTGATTAGTGCTCGCCCGCTCACCTGCTTCCCGAGCGCTAATCAGAGGCATTATTTAAGTTGCCTTTGCCAGTCACTCGTCCTGCTCTCATTGTGTTTGCTCCATGCACTTGTCACGTGAGTTTTTGAGTTCTAGTGTTCCTTGTCTTTTGCCGATGCTAAGTAATAAGTTCCTTAACTTCCCGTGCGCTCTGCACGCATCCCTGTTGTTTTTGTTTATTGGATGATTTATGATAAATAAATCACTTCCTACCTTACGCCTTCGTCCGGAGCCGTTCCTTTGCATTGGGAGAACAACCGCGCAGCAAGCTGCGACCCTCCGATCGTGACAAAAAACAATGTTAATAAAGTTCTTCTTTGTTGATTTATATTTATTCCTTGAATGTTAATAAGGACACAGCATTGTTATGAGTACACCTCTGCATAGCAATACAATGCATAGGTGTACTTATAACAATTTTATAGACAAGTGACACTATTTAAATAGGTCAATGTGCACTACAGGTGGATTAATCCGATTAATGGTGGTCATTAAAGCGTTATTTTAACAGCGCAAACATTCAAAGTTGAGGAGAGAGTCCTCCTCTTCCGCACAAAACAAACAGAAAGGTTCCCGCCTTCCCCTCCTCGCCGTGTCTCAGCGGACCCCCCCAACCTAAGTTGGCCCCTCCCACAGCGCCTGCTTCACATACACAAGATGAAGTAGCAAAAGACCAATGGGGCCACCCAAGCAGTGGAAAGGCCACATTCATCTGCTCTGCCAACTCACATCTCCTTCAAACCTCAACTCACTCTTTGGGGGACGTCATGTGCCTGCACACTGCTTCAAACACGCCACTTTTCCAGACTCGGCCAGCGTGGGACGAGAGTCGCTCACACTTGGGAGTGATGGATGGAGACACTGAGTGTCATTAAAGAGATGTTCACCTCGTTAGCACTCATTTAGACTTCATCGGTGCGCTCACTACTCTTCTTCGCCTACTGAGAGCATCGTTTAGAAGGATAACTGCTTTGTGCGTGTGTGTGTGTGTGTGTGTGTGTGTGTGTGTGTGTGTGTGTGTGTGTGTGTGTGTGTGTGTGTGTGTGTGTGTGTGTGTGTGTGTGTGCGTGTGAATGGAAAGCAACACACACACATATTGATGATGAATTGCAGAACGTGGGGTGTGGTATGCAGCGGATGCCTTCAGTCCCAGGAGGACCTTCCTAACCCGGAGATCACCACCGGTCCAGACCCGCAAGACACGCAATGGTGGGGGGGAGGGGGTATGTCGCGCCTCTTTGAAGGGTCACCACTCTGAAATTGAGGAGCATGCCTCAGACACTTTCTACTGGTTCTAAACACGCGCCAGCAATTACAATCATTAAACTATATGTTCTATATGCTTTATATATTAGGGCTGGGAGATAAAACTATATCATTATATATATATATACTACCATTCAAAAGTTTGGGGTCACCCAAACAATTTTGTGGAATAGCCTTCATTTCTAAGAACGAGAATAGACTGTCGAGTTTCAGATGAAAGTTCTCTTTTTCTGGCCATTTTGAGCGTTTAATTGACCCCACAAATGTGATGCTCCAGAAACTCAATCTGCTCAAAGGAAGGTCAGTTTTGTAGCTTCTGTAACGAGCTAAACTGTTTTCAGATGTGTGAACATGATTGCACAAGGGTTTTCTAATCATCAATTAGCCTTCTGAGCCAATGAGCTATTTAATTTTACATTGTACCATTAGAACACTGGAGTGATAGTTGCTGGAAATGGGCCTCTATACACCTATGTAGATATTGCACCAAAAACCAGACATTTGCAGCTAGAATAGTCATTTACCACATTAGCAATGTATAGAGTGTATTTCTTTAAAGTTAAGACTAGTTTAAAGTTATCTTCATTGAAAAGTACAGTGCTTTTCCTTAAAAAAATAAGGACATTTCAATGTGACCCCAAACTTTTGAACGGTAGTGTGTATATATATATATATATATATATATATATATATATATATATATATATATATATATATATATATATACAGTCGTGGTCAAAAGTTTACTTAGTCCCATTTACTCTATGTAAAGCACCAGTTCCATTGGCAGCAAAACAGGCCCAGATCATAATAATACCATAACCATGCTTGACGGTAGGCTTGGTGTTCCTGGGATTAAAGGCCTCACCTTTTCTCCTCCAAATATATTGCTGGGTATTGTGTCCAAACAGCTTAATTTTTGTCTCATCTGACATCACATGGACAAAGATAAGACCTTCTGGAGGAAAGTTCTGTGGTCAGATGAAACAAAAATTGAGCTGGAACTGGTGCTTTACAGACTAAATGGGACAAATGAAAAAGGAGGATTACCTCCAAATTCTTCAGGACAACTTAAAATCATCAGCCCAGAGGTTGGGTCTTGGGCACAGTTGGGTGTTCCAACAGGACAATGACCCAAACACACGTCAAAAGTGGTAAAGGAATGGCTAAATCAGGCTAGAATGAAGGTTTTAGAATGGCCTTCCCAAAGTCCTGACTTAAACGGGTGGACAATGCTGAAAAAACAAGTCCATGTCAGAAAACCAACAGGTTTAGCTGAACTGCACCAATTTTGTCAAGAGGAGTGGTCAAAAATTCAACCAGAAGCTTGTGGATGGCTACCAAAAGCGCCTTATTGCAATAAAACTTGCCAAGGGACATGTAACCAAATATTAACATTGCTGTATGTATATTTCTGACCCAGCAGATTTGGTCACATTTTCAGGAGACCCATAATAAATTCATAAAAGAAACAAACTTCATGAATGTTTTTTGTGACCAACAAGTATGTGCTCCAATCACCCTATCACAAAAAAATAAGAGTTGTAGAAATGATTGGAAACTCAAGGCAGCCATGACTGTATATATATATATATATATATATATATATATATATATATATATATATATATATATATATATATCACATTCACACACTAGGGCCAATTGTGTTGCCAATCAACCTATCCCCAGGTGCATGTCTTTGGAGGTGGGAATATATACTGTGTATATATATATATATATATATATATATATATATATATATATATATATATATATATATATATATATATATATATATCAGTGGTTCTTAACCTTGTTGGATGTACCGAACCCCACCAGTTTCATATGCGCATTCACCGAACCCTTCTTTAGTGAAAAATAAAATGTTTTTTTTTTTCAAATTCAAGACAAAGTTACCGGTATATGTTTTTGGTAACACTTTAGTATGGGGAACATATTGTAAGTAACAAAGACTTAATTTAGAGTTTTTTGGACACTAGGGGAACATATTCTAAGTCAGTGTTTTTCAACCACTGTGCCGTGAGATACGGTCTGGTGTGCCGTGGGAGATTATGTAATTTCACCTATTTGGGTTAAAATTATTTTTTTGCAAACCAGTAATTATAGTCTGCAAATTATGTGTTGTTGTTGAGCTCGGCAGAGTAACCATGTAATACTCTTCCATATCAGTAGGTGGCAGCCGGTAGCTAATTGCTTTGTAGATGTTGCAAACAGCGAGAGGCAGCGTGCAGGTAAAAATGTGTCTAATGCTTAAACCAAATATAAACAAAAGGTGAGTGCCTCTAAGAAAAGGCATTGAAGCTTAGGGAAGGCTATGCAGAACGAAACTACAACTGAACTGTCTACAAAGTAAACAAAAACAGAATGCTGGACGACAGCAAAGACTTACTGCGGAGCAGAGACGGCGTCCACAATGTACATCCGAACATGACATGACAATCTACAATGTCCCCACGAAGAAGGATAAAAACAACTGAAATATTCTTGATTGCCAAACAAAGTAGAAGCGGGGAAATATCGCTCAAAGGAAGACATGAAACTGCTACAGGAAAATACCAAAAAAAAGAGAAAAAGCCACCAAAATAGGAGCGCAAGACAAGAACTAAAACACTACACACAGGAAAACAGCAAAAAAGTCAAAATAAGTCAGGGGGTGATGTGACAGGTGGTGACAGTACACCTACTTTGAGACAAGAGCTATATTGATGCATGCTTGGTTATGGTTTAAAGTCATATCCAACAATTGCGTCAACGACTTTTTACTGTCAACTGAGTTTCCCTTTTTAATGATTTCTGCTGGTGGTGTGCCTCCGGATTTTTGTCAACGCAAAAATTGTGCCTTGGCTCAAAAAAGGTTGAAAAACACTGTTCTAAGTAACAAAGACTTAGCACACACACACACACACACACACACACACACACTTAATTTAGAGTTATTTGGTTAGGGTTAGGGTTAGAGGGTTAGGGCCAGGGTTAGAGGGTTAGGGTTATAATAAGGCCATGCCGAATAAGGCATTAATAAGTACTTAATAATGATTAGTTAAGAGCCAATATGTTACTAGTTTGCATGTTAATAAGCAACTAATTAATGGTGAATATGTTCCCCATACTAAAGTGTTACCATGTTTTTTTACTGGTGCACAAAATGAACCGTGCATGAACATCACCTTGTTCAAACAACAAAACCAACACAGTGCATAAACTCACAACAAATTACACACCTGCAAATCAGTCTGACTTCTGCTGTTGCCGTATCCGTAATACGCCGAGAGGGAAAAGTTATTTACACAATGAGTCGGGTGTGTTTTGACCTCTGCCGAACCCCTGAGCCCGACTCACCGAACCCATAGTGTACGATCGAACCCAGGTTAAGAACCACTGATTTATATATATATATATATATATATATATATATATATATATATATATATATATATATATATATATATATATATATATATATATATATATATGTATATAAATATATATATATATATATATTAGGGGTGTGGGGAAAAATCGATTCGAATTTGAATCGCGATTCTCACGTTGTGCGATTCAGAATCGATTGTCATTTTTTAAAAATCTAATTTTTATTTTTTATAAAAATTTTATTTTATTTTTTTTATCAATCCAACAAAACAATACACAGCAATACCATAACAATGCAATCCAATTCCAAAACCAAACCCGACCCAGCAACACTCAGAACTGCAATAAACAGAGCAATTGAAAGGAGACACAAACACGACACAGAACAAACCAAAAGTAGTGAAACAAAAATGAATAATATCAACAACAGTATCAATATTAGTTACAATTTCAACATAGCAGTGATTAAAAATCCCTCATTTACATTATCATTAGACATTTATAAAAAAAAAAAAAAAAAAAACAATAGTGTCACAGTGGCTTACACTTGCATCGCATCTCATAAGCTTGACAACACACTGTGTCCAATATTTTCACAAAGATAAAATAAGTCATATTTTTGGTTCCTTTAATAGTTAAAACAAATTTACATTATTGCAATCAGTTGATAAAACAGTGTCCTTTACAATTATAAAAGCTTTTTACAAAAATCTACTACTCTGCTTGCATGTCAGCAGACTGGGGTAGATCCTGCTGAAATCCTATGCATTGAATGAATAGAGAATCGTTTTGAATCGGGAAAAAATCGTTTTTGAATCGATAATCGTGTTGAATTGAAAAAAAAAAAAAGATTTTGAATCTAATCGTGACCCCAAGAATCGATATTGAATCGAATCGTGGGATACCCAAAGATTCACAGCCCTAATATATATACATATATATATATATATATATATATATATATATATATATATATATATATATATATATATATATATATATATATATATATATATGTATATATATATATGGCATTCATCACTATATATATGATGTGATGAACACGTAATCAACATCAATAAAAAAATACATTCGATAAAACTAATATTTTCCTTCTTCGTCAGGAAGTTGCGAAGCAAGGTTGGTTGCATGAACAAAGACACTCGCTCTCTGGTAATGCAGGAAGTGATCACTGATCAGTGGGAGTGACACGCTAACAGCCAATCAGGTAACAGTATCAACTATCAAATTTGGTTGTGCCATCTTGTTGTCTTGCGGTTGATTCTTTGCATAGAATGAGAAGATAAAGTAAAAATGAAGACATTGTGGATCAAACAGGAAAAGTCACCATAACCAGTAGAAAGTATCTGATGAAGCCGACTCGGATGAGAGGCCAAACGTCTTCCAAGTGTTTCTGTTCTAAGTACAGGCAAAAAGTTTGAACACACTTTATTTTCATGACTATTTACTTTGTAGATTGTCACTGAAGGCATCAAAACTATGAACACATGTGGAGTTATGTACTTAACAAAAAAAGGCGAAATAACTGAAAACATGTTTTATATTGTAGTTTCTTCAAAATAGCCACCCTTTGCTCTGATGACTGCTTTGCACGCTCTTGGCATTCTCTCGACGAGCTTCAAGAGGTAGTCACCTGAAATGGTTCACTTCACAGGTGTGCTTATATATATATATATATATATATATATATATATATATATATATATATATATATATATATATATATATATATATATATATATATATATATATATAGTTTTTATTTAAACTATAAACATTTGTTTTGACAGACAAACCACTTGATACTGAAAAGTAAACTTCAATAAATTCCAGTTGACAGCAATATTAACTGAGGATCACAATATATAAAACACTCACCTACAAAACAAAATGACTATTTTTATCATTAGCCATTAATGGCTACAATGGCTATATTAATGGGAACGGCGTGGCGCAGTTGGGAGAGTGGCCGTGCCAGCAACCTGAGGGTTCTTGTTCAATCCCCACCTTCTACCAATCTCGTCACGTCCGTTGTGTCTTTGAGCAAGACACTTCACCCTTGCTCCTGATAGGTTGTGGTTAGGGCCTTGCATGGCAGCTGCCACCATCAGTGTACCTTGAAGGTAGAAAAGCGCTATACAAGTATAACCCATTTACCATTTATTTACAATGAGAACATGATACTGATAAAGCATGGCATGGCACCACTCCACTTTTTGAGAATAATTGCCTTAAGTGCACTTTTTTTCTTTTCTTGCTCCTGCAAAATGAGACAGCAGTAATACTTCAATTAGTTGTGATTCATTGAAGTTCATCAGCCCTGTGATTAATTGGGTGAAAAACGGTATAATCGTACTACTTTGTAAATATTGATGTCAATCTTACAACAACTTAAGATTCATTTAGATTCCCATTTTTGGGGTGATGTCTGATTCAGAGTCCATTCAGGATTCAAACTGATTCTGGCAATATTTCATTTGGTATACATATAATAATAAAACCTTTTCAAAACAGATTACAAGTTTACAAAAGTATGAAGTACACACACCAAAAAACGTGGAAATGACTTGACAAATGTATTTTTTCAAATTGATTCTTAAAATACTGAATCAATTCAAAATCATTCTGAATGAGAATCGTGATTCTGATGTGATCCTTAATATGTATTTTTTTTAAGACTCTTTCTGCTCATGTAAAATGACACATTATTAATACCAATTAATTAATTACATTTGATCCTGAAGGGACGGCGTGGCGAAGTTGGTAGAGTGGCTGTGCCAGCAATCGGAGTGTTGCTGGTTACTGGGGTTCAATTCCCACCTTCTCCCTTCCTAGTCATGTCCGTTGTGTCCTTGGGCAAGACACTTCACCCTTTGCCTCTGATGGCTGCTGGTTAGCGCCTTGCATGGCAGCTCCCGCCATCAGTGTGTGAATCACTGTGGAAATACTGTCAAAGCGCTTTGAGTACCTTGAAGGTAGAAAAGTGCTATACAAGTATAACCCATTGATCATTTATTAATCAATATTAATCTACAGCCACCTTGTGATTCATTGGGATATCTTTTTTGAAATTTCATACCCATGTTATTGTTGGCAAAGATTGTTTGGGGCTGCAAATCTATTTTCTGTCAGGTTGCAGAAAAAGACACATTTGAAAAAAACGTTTTTGTCCACAACATCAAACTTTTCATGTGCCACAATAAAAAAAGAAAATACTTCCACTTGAGGGCTTTTTTTGTTGCTTAGATTAAAAACGAGATGATAATTAACCTCTTTTTTAAAATTAAATTTAATGATTATTAATGACAGATGATGATTGCCAGCATTATACTTGAATGACAAGAAGGAAGGAAGTCAAATGAAATACGCTCAACTTCCTTCTCCTCCTTTTGGGACATGTAGAATGGTGCAGGTGGGCCTCAAACACAAACAGGTGTGCAACATATAGGCCTCAAACACAAACAGGTGTGCAACATTTCAACATACAAGAAGCCTCCCTAATAACCTGTGTCACATTCACAGCAAAGAACTCACGCAGCCCTCCAAAATAAAGTGGAGGATGTTCCTAGTGTTGATGTTTAGGTCTAAGACGAGCATTAAACACACACAACACTACACATCTCTGTGTGTGTGTGTGTGTGTGTGTGTGTGTGTGTGTGTGTGTGTGTGTGTGTGTGTGTGTGTGTGTGTGTGTGTGTGTGTGTGTGTGTGTGTGTGTGTGTGTGTGCAGCTGCACCAACGGCTGGAACACACCTTGACCATCAACAGATTTATCACAGAGCCAAACTAAACTGGTCCCTTCTTTGACCTTTGACATTTAACCCTAATCCCCAACAAAGACTATTTGTGGCTTATTCCTGCCATGTTTGCGTGGCGAGCGCCGCTGACTCATGCCGGCCTGACTCATGCCGGCCTGACTTTGCAGTTTCCTGCGTGAGTGGAGGCGTTCTGCATCTGGACAAGCAGGTGTTGTGTCTCTTCTCCTCACTCACAATATTCCCCCTTTTTTGGGGGGGGCATTTCTATTTCGGAGACGCACAAACTGCCTGCTTGGATTCAATGAGACATGAAAAAAGGCAACAATTTAATATTTACGAGGCAGCGTGCTTGTTTAGAGACACTGTGATCTGCTCCCAGCATCACCAAGAAATAATGTCATGTTCTTTTTGTCCCAATCACCACCATCCTGTGATTTAAAGCAGCAGTACGCATCTGTTCCGGACTCAAACTGTCCCCATCTTTAAAGGCTGTATGAACGAGAACTTCTAGTTCATACACATATAGACTTGTCTATTAGACTTGTGTTAAAACCCCATATTGTTATGAATAACTATTCATAACAATATGGGGTTTTAACACAAGTCTAATATTTCTGTAGCGAGACATCATCGTTGGAAAGATTTGACCGATATTCATCGTTGTGTCAATGATGGAAAATATAGCATACAGATGCAATAGATTGTAAAAAACTTAAGTATTCTACTCATTGAATTATACTTAAAAACGTATAAATTATACTTGCACTTAATTTTATGTTATATTGTTTTATTCTATGGAAATTAAAAGGTCCTATTATAGGTCCCTTCCTTCAGTCGATTTTTCACATTTTGTATTTGTTTTATTCTGTAGTAAAACGTCTGTAATATAGCATTAACATTTAGAGGGTTTTTAAAAAAAATGTTTTTCATATTTTTTAATTATTTATATACTTTAATTACTTAGAAATAAAAAAAGTGTCAATCGTTTTCTAGAGATTTTATTTCCAATTTGTATTTTTTCATTGTAGTTTAAAAAAAAAAGTTTTACATACAAAGAAAATCTCTAAAATACTCTTTCAATACATATATAAATATAAACACACACACGCACGTGCGCACACGCACACATGTATATACTGTATGTATATGTATATATATAAATACATACACATATATATGTATATATTATATGCATATATTACATTTATTTTTGTCTGAGATTTTTTTCAGTATGTGATATACATACATACACACACACACACAAACGTCTTTCAATTTACATTTTTAAACATATTATGTTTACAATTTTTTTCAGAATTTAATACTGTTTCTATATATTTAAAAAAATGTCTATTTTTTCAAAAATGTCTGTTTATTTTTTTTTTTAACAGATAATTTATTTGCAGTTTTTTAAATATATATATTTAAAAAATGTTTCTTCCAATTTACATTTTTATAGTTATTTTGTCTTAAAGCACCTCTTCCTGAGGGTGTTTCAGTGTTGTAACTTCAATCAATCAATCAATCAATGTTTATTTATATAGCCCTAAATCACAAGTGTCTCAAAGGGCTGTACAAGCCACAACGACATCCTCGGTGTCGAGTGGGTCTGACATAATATTGTGAAAGTCCAACACATCAGCGAAAGTCCAGTCCATGGTGGGGCCAGCGGGAACCATCCCGAGCGGAGACGGGTCAACAGCGTAGAGATGTCCCCATCCGATGGACAGGCTAGCGGTCCACCCCGGAGCAGAGTAGAAAAGAAAAGAAAAGAAACGGCAGATCAACTGGTCTAAAAAGGGAGTCTATTTAAAGGCTAGAGTATACAAATGAGTTTTAAGATGAGACTTAAATGCTTCTACTGAGGTAGCATCTCTAACTTTTACCGGGAGGGCATTCCATAGTATTGGAGCCCGAATAGAAAACGCTCTATAGCCCGCAGACTTTTTTTGGGCTCTGGGAATCACTAATAAGCCGGAGTTCTTTGAACGCAGATTTCTTGCCGGGACATATGGTACAATACAATCGGCAAGATAGGCTGGAGCTAAACCGTGTAGTATTTTATACGTAAGTAGTAAAACCTTAAAGTCGCATCTTAGGTGCACAGGAAGCCAGTGCAAGTGAGCCAGTATAGGCGTAATATGATCAAACTTTCTTGTTTTTGTCAAAATTCTAGCAGCCGCATTTTGTACCATCTGTAATCTTTTAATGCTAGACATAGGGAGGCCCGAAAATAAAACGTTACAGTAATCGAGACGAGATGTAACGAACGCATGAATAATGATCTCAGCATCGCTTGTGGACAAAATGGAACGAATTTTAGCGATATTACGGAGATGAAAGAAGGCCGTTTTAGTAACACTCTTAATGTGTGACTCAAACGAGAGAGTTGGGTCGAAGATAATACCCAGATTCTTTACAGAGTCGCCTTGTTTAATTGTTTGGTTGTCAAATGTTAAGGTGGTATTATTAAATAGATGTCGGTGTTGAGCAGGACCGATAATCAGCATTTCCGTTTTCTTAGCGTTGAGTTGCAAAAAGTTAGCGGACATCCATTGTTTAATTTCATTAAGACACGCCTCCAACTGACTACAGTCCGGCGTGTTGGTCAGCTTTAGGGGCATGTAGAGTTGAGTGTCATCAGCATAACAGTGAAAGCTAACACCGTATTTGCGTATAATGTCACCTAGCGGCAGCATGTAAATACTAAAGAGTGCAGGGCCAAGAACCGAACCCTGGGGAACTCCGCACGTTACCTTAACATAGTCCGAGGTCACATTGTTATGGGAGACACACTGCATCCTGTCAGTAAGATAAGAGTTAAACCAAGACAAGGCTAAGTCTGACATCCCAATACGCGTTTTGATACGCTCTAATAAAATATTATGATCAACAGTATCGAAAGCGGCGCTAAGATCAAGGAGCAGCAACATAGATGACGCATCAGAATCCATCGTTAGCAATAGATCATTAGTCATTTTTGCGAGGGCTGTCTCCGTAGAGTGATTTGCCCTGAAACCGGATTGAAAAGGTTCACAGAGATTGTTAGACGCTAAGTGTTCATTTAGCTGCTGTGCGACAATTTTTTCGAGAATTTTTGAGATAAACGGTAGGTGGGACACCGGCCGGTAGTTCACCATGAGGTCAGGATCGAGGTTAGGTCTTTTGAGTAGAGGATGAATAACCGCTTTTTTGAATGCTAGAGGAACAGTACCAGAGGAAAGTGATAAGTTTATAATATTTAACACTGATGGACCTAATAAAACAAAAAGCTCCTTGATAAGTTTTCCAGGAATTGGGTCAAGTAAACATGTTGTTTGTTTTGTCCCATTTACACATTTTACAATTCCTCCAATGTTATTTCATCAAAGAGAGAGAAACTATTTTGGAGGGCAATGTCCGTCGTATATACAGTCGTATTTGTGTTAATAGAACCCAGCTGTAGCTGAGATGCATTGTCTTTAATCTCTTTTCTAATGACTTCAATTTTCTTATTAAAGAAATTCATAAAGTCATCTGCTGAGTGGGTGGAGCTACTGGGAGGAGTCCCTTGTTGGGTTAGCGATGCTACTGTACTAAACAAAAATTTAGGATAATTTTTGTTGAGGTGGATGAGATTTGAGTAATATTTAGCTTTAGCTGAGGTAAGCATGCGTTTATAAGTTATTAAACTATCACTCCATGCTTGATGGAAAACCTCAAGTTTAGTCGCACGCCATTTGCGTTCCAGCTTTCTACATGATAATTTCTGGGCTTTAGTTTCTTCTGTAAACCATGGGGTACGCCTTTTAGGGGCCCTTTTTAGCTTTAGCGGTGCTACACTATCAATGGTGACGCGCAGGGCGTCGTTAAAGCTGTTAGTGAGGTTATCAATAGAGCCCACATAATTTGGGAATGGTGCCATTACCGAAGGCAGTAGGTCAGTAAGAGTCGTCGTTGTGGCAGTATTAATGTTGCGGCTGCTATAGTAGTTATTATTATTATTATTAGTTTGTTGACAATGAGTCAGAACTTCGAATTTTATAAGGTAATGATCGGACATCACTTTAGTGTACGGGAGTATCGTAACTTTAGAGGTGGTGACACCCCTGACAAGCACTAGATCTATCGTATTACCGTTGCGATGCGTGGGTTCATTTATTATTTGTGTAAGACCACGGCTATCAATTATAGTCTGGAGCGCCACGCATGGAGGGTCCGATGGGGTATTCATATGGATGTTAAAGTCTCCCATTATGATTATATTGTCGGCGTGCGTCACTAGATCAGCAACGAACTCTGAAAATTCATTGATAAAGTCCGAATAGGGCCCTGGGGGCCGGTAGATGACAGCCAGGTGCAGAGGCAGCGGTGTGACAAACCTCACAGTAAGCACCTCAAACGAGTTATATTTATTATTTAGGTCCGAGGTAAGGCTAAAGTTTTTGTTGTATATTAGTGCAACACCCCCACCCCTTTTAATGGGACGGGCAATATGCGTTCCCGCATAGCCAGGAGGAGACGCCTCACCCAGCACAAAAAAATCGTCTGGTTTGAGCCAGGTTTCGGCTAGACCAACGACATCAAGATTGTTGTCTCTGATGACTTCATTAACTAATAACGTTTTGGAAGACAATGACCTTATGTTTAAAAAGCCCATATTATAGGTAGTGGGCTGTTTTGAGGAGTTTTTGTTGAAAGTATCCGTAGTAGCAATATTAATAATGTTACGTTTATTATGCATAGTGCACTTTAAATAATTTCGACCATATCTAGGAATTGATATGACAGGAATTTTTAGATTGTTTGCCACCTCAGTAAAATGCATGTCCACCTCTGACGCAGAAAGAACATTATGTGAGTTGTATATTATTCTAAGAGAATTGCTATGTGTGCAGGGATTATCCAGCCTGGCGTTGGCTAGTTCTATCTTAACAGACTCCTTATTAGCGCTTCTTTGTGGATTAGCATTTAGCTTTTTCGTTAGCCCCGCTAACAACAACGCATTTAGCTTTGTTGTTAGCCCCGCCCGACACCCCCGCTTCTGCTTCCGAGCGCATCGCTTACGTCTCTTTCGCTGACGGTCTCCGCTGGTAGTCGACGCCGCTGCTTCAAAGGCCACTGCTGGATGTAGCTCGCGAAGAATTCCCAAGCTAGCGAGCAGGTCCATCGTACACGCATCTTTCAGCCCAAAATGGCCCGATCTCTCCACATCCAGAATCGTAAGTCGGTCGTAAGTGATCACGGAGTGAACACGCTGTGAGCCAGCCATGAAATTGACTGAATTGAGGGGTATTTTTGCCAAATCGGTCTACACTTCCAGGAGCGCTCGCAAAAAGCCGCTGCTCTGAAGCGCCGCCATCTTGGAAAAAAAAAAAAAAAAAAAAAAAAAAACTTCACCTTTATCTTTAGTTTTTAGACGCATGTCCACTCCATTTTCTGTCTACACACTGTGTCTGCTTGTAAGTACTCCGAGTGTGTGTGCTGCCGAACATGCTCCTCTGCTCGTAAAACCAGCAATGTCACGACGTGATAAAAAAAATAGAACCGGTATTTTTCAAAAGCAGTATAGTACCGTTTATGATACATTAGTACTTCGGTACTTTATTAGTACCGGTATACTGTACAACCCTAGTGTGTATACATATATATATATGTGTGTATCCATATATATATTTGTGTGTATACACGTATATATACAGATACACACATATATAATATACATACATACATACATATATATTTGTATGTGTGTATACACACATATATATATATATATATATATATATATATATATATATATATATATATATATATATATATATATATATATATATATATATATATATATATATATATATATATATATATATACAGTGGGGCAAAAAAGTATTTAGTCAGCCACCCATTGACAATCAATGGGTGGCTGACTAAATACTTTTTTGCCCCACTGTATATGGTAAATGGGTTGTACTAGCTTCATTTGTGAATGTGTGAATGGCGCTTTAAGTACCTACTCAAAGCGCCATTCACACACTGAAGGCGGGAGATGCCAAACAAGGCCCTAACCACGACCCATCAGGAGCAAGGGTGAAGTGTCTTGCTGAAGGACACAACGGACGTGACTAGGTTGGTAGAAGCTGGGGATCAAACCAGGAACCCTCAAGTTGCTGGGACGGGGGCTCCACGTCATCCCCATACATATATATATATATATATATATATATATATATATATATACATATATATATATATATATATATATATATATATATATATATATATATATATATATATATATAATATATATATATATATATATATATATGTTTATTTTAAACATCTGTATACTAGTCTTTCAATCTCAACTTTCCATTTATCTTTTCCAGGAAATATTCATCAGAAATGTTACTTTCACATGGTGTTCTAATAATAAAAATAAATGTCTCTGTACTAGTCTTTAACTCATATATTTGCATTTATTTTCTATAGGCACTTTTTTCAGAATAACATTTGTATATTTTGGAATATTGTCTTTATAGTTTTTTTTGTTGTTTTTTTTTTTTTAGATATTTGTATTTCTCTGTGATAGTGATTAACCTTAAAGTTCCTAACAAATGTCGGCATCATTTAGTGTTTCTACTACTCCAGTCCTGATACTCTCTGCAGTTGAGTAGATCATAAAGAGTCACAGTGATTATTATTATCACTGATATCGTTGATCATATTATACAGTTTAGATGATGAGCGAAACAACTTTGAAACCTGAGGGTTGCAGGTTCGCTCCCCGCCTCTTACCATCCAAAAATCGCAGCCGTTGTGTCCTTGGGCAGGACACTTCACCCTTGCCGCTCACACCGGAGAACGAATGATGAATGAATGAGTTGTAAAAATGAATGATGGGTTCTCACTTCTCTGTGAAGTGCTTTGAGTGTCCAGAAAAGCGCTATAGAAATCTAATCCATTATTATTATTATTATAGAAGAAGAAGAAGAAGAAGAAGAAGAAGAAGAAGAAGAAGAAGAAGAAGAAGAAGAAGAAGAAGGCGTCATGTCCGTCTGTACTCACCTCTGAGAGGACAGACGGACATGACGCCTTCTTCTTCTTGTGATAAGAGTCTGTAAAAGATGGCGGTCTGATGTGCGCCATCAGCAGGACTGTGAGTCCAATAAAGTCAGGAGTCTTTAGGACGGCCATGTTGAAGTCATGGAGTCACCTGACTGCGAAATGACTGCAGCGCCTCTAACTGGGAGGGGTCCGAAGTGCAGGTGTTTCCACGTCGTCATTTCAGGCTCAAAATGGAGGACAAATGTTTTTGCCACACATTATTTCTGAAGGTGGATTCACCACCAGACCACCTTTGACTGATGCTGCTGGGAGGGAGGAGGGAGAGCGTGTCCCTCAGACAACAAAGAAAGTGAGTGATGTTTGTCTGAAAACCAAGAGGGCCACTCTCCCTCCTCTTGTTTTGATGTGGGGGGATGGGGGGGGGGGGGGTCTCCATCAGCACCCAGACTGCAGGGACAGGAAGAGAAACAGATCTGGTCAGCAGGACAAACAACAGGAGTGATATGGGGTGGGGGCGTGGGGGGGGGGGGGGGGTTCACACAAACACCATGAGGCGTTCAGGTGGCCTCGGACAAAGTTGACGTGAAGGTCGAAACAACTTGGATCTTTTAGAGAGACGATAGTCCATAGCAAAAACCTGGATCAAGTTACACATCATTGAGTATTTTGTACTTTTCACTCCACTAATTGTACTTTTCGTGTACTCATAAACTGTTTGATATCGAGTATTGGTCCATACCGATGTTGATTTGATATTCTTTTGCAGTGTTTGATTAAGTGAAACGATTCCAACAGACAACAATGCTAGGTATAAAAAACACTAACCTAGTTCTTTTCAACCCTCCTTAGCTGTCTTTAAATTGAAGTGGAGTGGTAATTGTGTCTTTGGTGACACCTAGAGGCCACAATAATTAATTAAATTAAGCTCATGACGCAGTAAATTGAACGATGCGGACACGTTTGTTACTTGATATTTTCTGATACACTTCTGCCTTGGAGAAGTGTATGTGTAAGTAATATGCAACTATGACTACACTTCAATGTTGAATTATTATGTATGTCTAGCTTGTGTGCTATTGTGTGCTTAGCTGCTGAGTAGCTGCTGCTTCTATAGCCTAGTATGTTTACCTTGACTAACTTGGTGTGTTTATGAGGACATTTATGAGGACTGATTGTTTTGGACAT
The DNA here is from genome assembly GCF_033978785.1 of Entelurus aequoreus. Taxonomy (NCBI): domain Eukaryota; kingdom Metazoa; phylum Chordata; class Actinopteri; order Syngnathiformes; family Syngnathidae; genus Entelurus; species Entelurus aequoreus. The sequence goes on from NC_084736.1 coordinate 56,822,502, forward strand.
TTTACATGCAAGCCGATATACAGTAATCCCATACTTGTTTTTTGTTAATATCAGGCAAATACTCGATATCAGTACTGGATCGGCATACCTCTTGTTATTGTCCAAACATTTCATGCTAATATCTGTTGCCCTGCAAGTCAATGATATAAATATTAAATGCATGCAGGTCAAAAGTGAAATCATTAAAGGTCAATCAGTCTTTAATGACTTTTACAGCTCAGACCTGCAGGAACACACACACACACACACACACACACACACACACACACAAAATCTTCAAAGATGTCACATCCACACAACAAACGCACACCCAACAACTGTTGATGAAATTTGATTGCATCAGCGAATTTCACGACACCAACAAAAGTATTGGGACACAGGTGGGTAGAGTAGCCAACAATTGTACTCAAGTAAGAGTACTTTTACTTGAGTACAATTGTTGGTAATTTAATTTAAAAAAAGTAATTTGACTGATCCAAATATTTACTGGAAATAAAGTATTCAGTAGAAAAAACTGCTCAAGTACTAAGTAAGTTTATTAACAACTATTTCTTTAATTGTACTTACTCTACTACTGTAACTGGTGTGTGTGTGTGTGTGTGTGTGTATGCGTGTGTGTGTGTGTGTGTGTGTGTGTGTGTGTGCGTGAGAAAGAGATAATACATACATTTTACAGTCATTTATGTTGTAAAAGTGCAGCTAAAAGATGAAAAACATCTACTTACTGAAGCATGTTTTCTCTAGTTGGAAGTGTTGGAATGTCAACATTTCTACTGACATAAATGTTCTTTTTTATACATTGTGATGCCTTTTTTACAGTGTGTAGTTTGAGTGTGGTCATGTGACTGCCAGGCGGCGTTTGATTGGTGAAATGGAGTCAATAGTTAATATTTTATATTTTCCAGAGGTTTTATTTTAGTCCAGTTTTTTTCTTTTTTACATTGTGTATTTCTCAATGGTGTTTATATCCCACCTATTCCCACCTTCTACCTTCCTAGTCACGTCCGTTGTGTCCTTGGGCAAGACACTTCACCCTTTGCCTCTGATGGCTGCTGGTTAGCGCCTTGCATGGCAGCTCCCGCCATCAGTGTGTGAATGTGTGTGTGAATGGGTAAATGTGGAAATACTGTCAAAGCGCTTTGAGTACCTTGAAGGTAGAAAAGCGCTATACAAGTACAACCCATTTATCATTTATTTATATCTATTTTATTTTTTTTAGAGATCAAAAAAATAGTTTTTCAACTTACATAATTACATTATTAGTTGAATGTTTTTATACATTTCTTGAAAAATGTCAATAGAATACATTTTTTGTCAGATTTTTTTCAGAATTGTACGTCTTTTGCCGGCCAAATTTTTTGTGCATCAAATAGTGCACAAATAATAAACGATAGATTCATACTGTAACAACCTGCTGGTGTTAATGTGTATGTTAGTGTGTTCTGATGGCCATTTTTCCCATGGTCTGTGAACACACCGTGTCAGCGGAGAATGAACAAATGTTGTGTGTCTATGAGTGAAGCACGGAGTAAGACGTGTGTGCACGGAGGAAATACTTGTTGGATGTGGGCCCATTGTTAGCATAAAATTGGTAATAAAAGCTAAAAAGAGCGTCAGACATCTTGTTTTCTCCTGGACGCTACCATTATATTATTTTATTTTGTTAAGTGAGGTGGCTAATATGAATTAAGGAGAAACCCTAAATGTAGTTAAACCGGATGTATAGCGGAGCACTTTTATTTAGAAGCCGGAAAAGTTTGTGATTGTTTTGAGATAGTGTCTTGACATGTTTTGATGTCAGATCGACTGTTTGCAATGAAAAAAAGTCTCCTTTGGACACCCGAACTGTCTTTCATTTCTGTTGAGGTTTTATGTCACCTTACTTACTAAAAATCAGTCACAGTAAAAATGTAAATGTTATGGTATCACTGCACCTTAACCCTAATCTGAACACGGAAGTGAAGCACCACCCACCTCAGGTGTTTGCTGCAGGGATGTCGCCTCTTTTCACGGTAAAAAATCAGCAGCCAAGTTCCCCCGCTACGGTACGGCTAGAGGGTCAAAAAGGAAGTGTTCGTGTTAATCGCCCTTTAAAAAAAATTGTAAAATTGTATCGTTATTGTGGTCAAACAGCTAAATTTTTGTTTCATCTGTCATCACATGGACAATGATAAGACCTTCTGGAGGGAAGTTCTGTGGTCAGATGAAACAAAAAATTAGCTGTTTGGCCACAATACCCAGCAATATGTTTGGAGGAGAAAAGGTGAGGCTTTTAATCCCAGGAACACCATGCCCCCGTCAAGCATGGTGGTGGTAGTATTATACTCTGGGCCTCTTTTGCTGCCAATGGAACTGGTGCTTTACAGAGAGTAAATGGGACAATGAAAAAGGAGGATTACTTCCAAATTCTTCAGGACAACATAAAATCATCAGCCCGGAGGTTGGGTCTTGGGCGCAGTTGGGTGTTCCAACAGGACAAAGTGGTTAAGGAATGGCTAAATCAGGCTAGAATTAAGGTTTTAGAATGGCCTTGCTAAAGAAACAAGTCCATGTCAGAAAACCAACAAATTTAGCTGAACTGCACCAATTTTGTCAAGAGGAGTGGTCAAAAATTCAACCAGAAGCTTGTGGATGGCTACCAAAAGCGCCTTATTGCTCAGTCTTTCAAGTTACATTTCTAATGTTTTTTTACATATATTTTTTCAGGATGTATTCATTCATATTTATATACATATATATATATATGTATTCATATTTATATATATATATTTTTTCCCAAGATGGCGGCGCGCACGGACGCAGCGGCTTACGGCTCTCCATTTCAATGCTCTTTCCTCTTTCTTTTCTTCTTGTTTTTTTTTCCTTTTGTGCACCACCTGTACTGCAAACACCCGGTACACATGCCAGTCACTCTTGGATATGGGAAACTCGCACCAGATATCTGTTTCGAGCGACTTTCACCACGAGCACAACATCCCAGACGACATAGCGAGAGCACTGGGCTCTCCGTGGTTTGTTGTCGGGTCTGGGAGACGGCGCAGACGGAGGAGGGAGAGGAAGCAGAAGCGTGGCCGCAGGTCCGGCGTCTTGCTCAGGCTTAGGAAACAACCCCACAAGCCACCTCTACCGAGCCTGTTCCTCTCCAATGCCAGATCCCTCGTACAGAAGATGGACGACCTGGAGTTACAACTCGCTGGAAACCGCTATGTTCGGGACTGTTGTGCTATGATTATCACCGAAACCTGGCTTCACCCGGAAATACCCGATGCTAGCATGCAGCTAGCCGGCCGCACTCTGCTCCGCCGGGACAGAACTAAGGACTCCGGTAAGAGCAGAGGAGGGGGGCTCTGTATTTACGTGCATGAGAACTGGTGCAACAACGGGACAATCATTGAACAGCACTGTTGCTCGGACGTGGAGTACATGTCTGTTAGATGTCGGCCTTTTTTTCTCCCGAGAGATCTGTCTGTTGTTATCATCAGGGCTGTGTATATTCCACCGGACGCCAAAGTAAACACAGCGCTCTCTCTTCTGATGAACACCGTCAACGAACAGCAGCGGGCCCACCCCGACGGTGTTCATATCATAGCAGGGGATTTTAATAAGGCCAATCTGAAGACTGTAGTCCCTAAATTCTACCAGCACGTGAAGTGTTCTACATGGGGCAAGAACACCCTGGACCACGTGTATACCAACATGAAGCACGCGTACAGAGCTACACCCCTCCCCCAGCTTGGACAGTCAGACCATCTTTCACTCCTGCTTTCTCCTACCTACACCCCCATCAGACGCCAGGCCAGGCCCATCACAAAGACTGTTATGACCTGGCCTGACGATGCACTCCCCAAACTTCAGGACTGCTTCCAACACACAGACTGGGACCTCTTCCAACAACAGGAGCTGGAGACAGCCACAGGAACGGTGCTGGACTACATACAGTTCTGCATCGGGAATGTGACTGTGGAAAAAACCATCTGGGTTTACCCCAACAAGAAACCCTGGATGACCAGCCAGGTCCGCACACTCCTAAGGGCCCGCGACGCAGCCTTCAGGTCAGGGGACAGGGCACTGTACAGTGCTGCTAGAGCCGACCTGAAGAGAGGGATTAAAAAAGCAAAGGCGGACCACAGGAGGTGCATAGAGTCCCATCTGTCCAGCAATAACTCACGGGAGGTGTGGCGGGGCATTCATGACATCACAAACTTCAGAGGCTGCGATGTGACAACTGCGGATCAGAATGCGACACTGGCAGAGGAGCTTAACTATTTCTTTGCCCGTTTCGAAACCCCCCAGCGACACTCATCTGCTCCAGCCCTGCCCCCGCCCCTACCGGGCTCCGGCACCACTCCACTCACTGTACAGGAGCACAGTGTCAGGCTCCTGGCTGTGAACCCCAGGAAGGCTACCGGACCAGACGGAGTACCTGGAAAGGTGCTCAGGGCGTGCGCCCACCAGCTCGCTCCCCCCCTCACCAGGATCTTCAACCTCTCCCTGGCTCAGGCAGTCATCCCATCCTGCCTGAAGTCATCTACAATAATCCCGTTGCCGAAGAAGTCCCCCATCACCAGCCTGAATGATTACCGACCAGTGACCCTCACTCCGGTAATCATGAAGTGCTTTGAGAGACTGGTTCTCCAGCACATCAAGGACCATATCCCTCCAGACTTCGACCCCCACCAGTTCGCATACCGGGCGGACAGATCCACAGAGGACGCCATCGCTGTTGCTCTCCATTCTGCTCTGAACCACCTGGAGCAGCAGGATGCTCTCTGTGGGTTATAGTTCTGCCTTCAATACGATAATCCCGGACAGACTCTGCAATAAACTGGACACTCTTGGCCTACCCCCTCTCACAAACGCCTGGATAAGGGACTTCCTAACGGACCGACCTCAGAATGTGAGACTTGGCCCCCACCTCTCATCCACCCGCACGCTGAGCATCGGCTCCCCACAGGGCTGTGTGCTGAGCCCCCTCCTCTACTGCCTCTACACCCATGACTGCAGTCCAGCCCACAGTGACAACCTTATCGTCAAGTTCGCTGACAATACCACAGTGGTCGGGCTCATCTCCAGGGGTGACGAGGCTGCCTACAGGGAGGAGGTCCTGAAGCTGACGGCCTGGTCTTCGGAGAACAACCTCGCTCCCAACACCAGCAAGACCAGAGAGCCCCCCTCTACATCAACGGCGAGCGTGTGGAGGGGGTCCACACCTTCAGGTACCTTGAAGTCCACATCTCTAACGACTTTTCCTGGACAGTCAACACCACATCAATCATCAAGAAGGCTCAGCAGCGGCTACACTTCCTGAGAGTCCTCGGGAAGTACAACCTGAAGCCTGACCTGCTGCTGATCTTCTACCGCTCGTCCATCGAGAGCCTGCTGACCTACTGTATTACAGTATGGTACGGGAGCTGCACTGCAGCAGACAGGGAGAGGCTGCAAAGACCTCCCGCTGCCTCAATAGAGCCACTGCCATCATCAAGGACAGCACCCACCCTGGCTCTGACCTGTTCCACCTGCTGCCCTCTGGGAAGCGCTACAGGTGCATTAAAACCAAGACGAACAGGCTAAAGAACAGCTTCTTCCCCAGGGCCATAACCACCCTGAACAGACTGCCCCATTGACCCTCATAACTGCCTTCTCTTTGGTGCAATAACCCATTCCAACAACCACCCTGTTTCATGTAGATATTCATGTACATATTCATTTCACCCACTGTATAGAGTGTACATTTGTTTTATCGCACTGTATGGAATGGCCTCAATCTCGTTACCCTGCGTAATGACAATAAAGCTGATTCTGATTCTGATTCTGATATATATATATATATATATATATATATATATATATATATATATATATATATATATATATATATATATATATGTATTTATATATATATATATATATATATATATATATATATATATATATATATATATATATATATATATATATACATACATATCTATCTATCTATCTATCTATCTATCTATCTATCTATCTATCTATCTATCTATCTATCTATCTATCTATCTATCTATCTATCTATCTATCAGTGGCGTGCGGTGAGGTTAATGTCTGGTGAGGCACTGCATCATCACAGTCAGATTTACAAACATATGAACCCTAAATAGTATCTTATTCACCATGTGATTGGCAGCAGTTAACGGGTTATGTTTAAAAGCTCATTTCAGCATTCTTTACACAAATGTAGCACACAAAAAAGCACATTTAATAAAAAAAACATTATTATGGTCTTACCTTTCTTGCTGGACAGCCTTTGCGTGTGTACCACGCCGTTTGAAAAGAACGGGTCTTCTGTCCCGAAGTCAAAAGCAAACCTTTTAGCTCCGGCGTTGGTATACCTTTAATTATTACCTCCTGCTTCGATTGAAAGTCCAGTTTAGAAAACTGTTTTATTTTACATATGTAATCCTCCATGTTTTTAATAAAAGTCCAGGCTAGAGGAAATAAACAATCGCTTGCAAACTTTTTTTTCTTCTTCTGCGGCCGAGGAATGATCTCTGGGATCACTACCGTCCTCTACCACCAGGAGGCCGGATTACTGCGAGCCTCAGACAGTACGTCTTTTGCAGCAGATTTATGAATGCTCAGAACAAGAAATACGTTACACACATACAGTTTTTGACAAAATACACTGTACATTATATACCTCAGCTAACTAAACTATGCCATAGTTTAGTTAGCTGATATAATTCATATAGCAATACAGTCTCACTGCACAGCAGGCCAGCAGTTAGCCGAGTCATTGTGCACAATCCATGTTGAGGCACAAATCAGTGACGTGCCTCCACTGGCTGCTGATCACCGCACCGTCTCTTCTCAGTATTTGAACGGCAAATGTGAAAATAAAAATAAAAATAATCTAAAACTGGTGAAGTTAAATGGAAAATAACTTTAGTATAATCACTGGATACATATAACAATTTAAATATTATTTTTTTCTTTTAACATTTTTTTTCTTTCCATGACGGCAGGTGAGGCCCCGCCTCCCCTGCCTCTAGTGACGGCACGCCACTGCTATCTATCTATCTATCTATCTATCTATCTATCTATCTATATATATATATATATATATATATATATATACTGTATATACCTGTACATATACCAGGGTTTCCCGCAGCGCTTTGTTGTTAAGGCGGCTGCCTTAACAACAAAGGGCCACCGCCTAAACTAAAGTCTTAACAGGCTGCTCAGCTTAGTTCTGCCTCTGCCTCTGTCAGTATGTCTCTGCAGCACCCAGCATTGTCCCACCCACAGAACCATCTGATTGGTTACACGCAGAGCGGTAACAGCCAATCAGCAGTGCGTATTCAGAGCGCATGTAACAGCCAATCAGCAGTGCGTATTCAGAGCAAATGGAGTCAGTGCTCAGTCAGGCAGAGAGGAGAGATCATAGACATGTTATAATTAGACGCAGCATTGGCTGCTGTGACGCGAGAAAATTGTCCGCCATTTTGAAGTGGTGATGAGGAGCCGGCGAGCAGCGATGCCGGGCTGGTGTTCAGCGTTTTCCTGCTCAAATGAGCGGACTGTTAAAAATAGGAATCGGGGGATTACTTTTCACAAGTAAGATTTAACATTAACGGTTAATTATTTGGTTGTATTTTGTGAAAAGAATATTACCACAGAGTTGAGAAGGAGCAAAGATCTTCAATAGTACTGAAATTGTAGCCGCTAGCAAACAAGAGTATGACCATAATAGAATTGCTTGTCAATGAAATTAATACAATTTAAAAATGTCATACTTGAATAACAGTAAAGTTGAAATAAATGATGAAGATAAAGATTGTAAAAGCCAACAGGGGTAAAAGTTAGGACCACAGTCCAGATTGTGACTAAATTTAGACAAGTCTAAATTTAGTCTAGTTTCCAACCCGATTTTGTGTAGCCCACCTTCGTGAAATGTGTGGGACAAAATATGTATATGTAAACATTATCATTTAAGGGAAGAATGTCATACACAGAGGTGGGTAGAGTAGCCAGAAATTGTACTCAAGTAAGAATACTGTTACTTTAGAGATTTATTACTCAAGTAAAAGTAAGGAGTAGTCACCCAAATATTTACTTGAGTAAAATGTATGTTGGGAAAAAACTACTCAAGTACTGAGTTACTGATGAGTAACCTGTTCGTTTAATGATGACGGCAACACATAATGTACAAAAACATAAAAATAGCAATGAACAAATTCAGAGCCAGGAATATCTCTTAAGCAACTAAAACAATAATATATATTAAATAATAATACATTAAAATAAAAACAATTAAGGCAAATTGAGCCACAATAACTTAACAGCGCCATAGGCTCAGTAGGCAGAGATTACAAAGGAAAATAACAAGTTAGCCTTTACGCAAACCATAAACTGATAGGTGTGGGCTGCACCTGGGAACACACTGTGCACTTCTGATTGGTGTCTGTATGCATGCGTGAGTGTGTGTGCAACTGTGCGTGTGTGTGTGTGTGTGTCTCTGTCTGTCTGTCTATGAGGCTGCAGTGCGTTAATAAATTATACCCACACTATGTACATTTGACAGTGATTCATAGCAGGGAAGCTAACATCAGCCTACGGTGACAGCCAAAATAACTACACATATTTTCCTCAAATTTGACGTTGAGTTCAAGTAAGCTGAAATGTCCACTTGTTTGGGGAGACACCTATGACAACGCATTACATAACTGTTTTTTTGGTTGTCTGAAGCGTGAACATCGATTTTATGTGAGGCCAGAGGTGTTTGCGTTCGTTGTTGTCTCTGCCATTGTTGTTGTTGTTTGCCGCTGAAACTTTATGTGCAGTTAATCATGTGACCGCCTGGCTCTGTTTGATTGGTTAAACGGAGTCAAACGTCACCAGTGACTGCATTTGATTGGTGAAACGCAGGCATGCGATAGATCCTACTTTGAAGGTCTGTCTGACAAACCAAAACAAACAAAGCATGCATTAACAGATCGATAAAAATCAGTAGCGAGCTCAATGTAGATAAATGGAGCGTAGTAAAAGTAGCGTTTCTTCTCTATAAATATACTCAAGTAAAAGTAAAAGTATGTTGCATTAAAACTACTCTTAGAAGTACAATTTATCCCAAAAGTTACTCAAGTAGTTGTAACGGAGTAAATGTAGTGCGTTACTACCCACCTCCGGTAATACAAAATATCAATACAAAGTGTCAAGACAGAATATACTCCCTGCTGATGCAGCAACAGAGCTACAGTCTATAGGTCCCTAAGATATATAGATATCTAATGTATTCATACATTGTTTATGTAGGATATACACATGTATATATAACCTAATCATATTGTTTCTTCAACTTAAAAATAGCTGAACGTTTTTTCCCCCCTTCTCTGGGATTATATTCCCAGCTTTTATCTCGGACGTCTGGTCACTTATAGCATATAAGAATATTCTATTACTGTTAAGCAAACTATGAATAATAAAACACGCCAAAACATGTGTCCTTTATCATAGCTACACGTATGACAAAAAAATGTGTGAAAATCAGTGGTATTTAGTGAGGTAAGATTAATTAAATGCGCTGAGAGTTCATTGCTTCTGCCAAATGAATTGCACTGAGTGGAACGGATCACCGCTCCAAGATGGCGGCGCTGCGTCTCGTCAGCGCCAGTAGGCTACTGCCTACTGGCGCTACTGCTCGATGCTGTGTCTACTTATAAGATGTCTATGGGAGAGATGGTGGGGTGAGCAGAAAGGTATTTAGCAGGTGAGCATAATGTAGCGGACTTTCCCCAAATTATAATAAACACTTCCAAGTCAACTACTAGTAACATCACTATGACGTCCTAGAAACATAAGCGGCAGGTCAGCTTGCTCACAGTCTTTGAGGTGAAGGCTAATTAGCTTTTAGCGTAGCGTTAGCTCACTGTGCGGTGTGTGCGTGCGTGCGTGTGTTACGGACAACAGAAGCCCTGTCTGTCTGAGAGAAAGACAAGCATTATTGACCTACAGTTAACAACTAAGTTATTTCACTTTACCTTGTTCTGTGTTGATTGAGCTGTGTTGAAGCAGCAAAAAAGGACATTATGTTAAATGAAGAGTTTCTGTCTCTGATAGTTGATATAATAATGTAACTGCATCATAAAGCCTAAAAGAACTCCATGGTGTTCAGGGATGAATAGTCTCTCCTATTGCTATTGTACTATTTTTTCAGCTATAGTTACATTAATCATTAGTAATGTAGTAGCTTAGTTTTGAATGGCAGGGTTCCTGCTATCACATGTTGATAAAAAAATAACCTTTTTTATAATAAAAATCAACTACAGGCTTCCTAAATGCTGTAATAAATTAAGCATGATGAGTTGAGCATATGTCAGCATGTGGCCCCACTTTTAACTCTTTTTTTCAAACGCTTATTGCAAACGCTTAGTTACAATAAGTCATTAATTTGACTTTGTAAGTCATTATTTTGACTTAGTAAGCCACTATTTTGTCATTATTTTGACTTAGTAAATTACTAAGTCATAATAATGACGTACTTTTAGTATCTCAGCTAACTAGGACTGTTTTGTTTTTACTTTACGGAAAAAATATCGAGATATATATGGTATATCGCCATTCAGCAAATGGAGCGGAAAACACAACCAAAAGTTGTAGGCTTCTTCACGCGACGAAGTCGGCCTACTTCACCGCAGTCTGTAGTCTATTGCCCCCCAGGCTGTGGTGGCAGCGACGAGGTGGAGACGTGATGGCGACAGGCCGAGTTACACCGATCCTTACATCCACCCACCCACTTCCCCGGTCCCCTCCCCTTTCCCTTGAGAGTCACCACCTTACCAACACATTTTCTGGGGGAAACACTGTATACATATATATATATATATTTTTTTTCTTTCTTTTTTAACAAAAATGTCTCTATATTAGTCTTCCAATTTGCCTCATTTTTATTTATGTATTTCATTTGACATTTTTCCAAATGTAAATATTTTTAATGTCTACGTTTTTACATCTATTTTTTGCAGGGATTTTTTCTTAGAATTTTATTTTGAATATTTTTTCAATAAAAAAATGTAACAATGTAAGGATGTAAAAGTCATGTTTCTTCCTTACAAAAATACCTCAATACTGTTGCGAGTACAACTGATCCAAAAAATTACTTCATTAAATGTAAATTTGAAATAAATGTAACGTGTTACTATAATATAGTATATGACGTGCCGACTAAATCAACTTTTTATTAAATGTTTTTGTCACCAATGTCTCTTTTTCTCCGTTCTTCTACACGAGACACATTCAAACAGCAGGAAAAGTGTGAAGGTATTTTAGGAGCACTTACCTTAGCCTGATTGGAGGATGCGGTGCTTGTGACCAAGCTGCGTGGGAATGTGGAGCATCATCAGGGGTACGTGGCCCAGATGGATGTCAGGGCGACAAACAACATCTGTTATCGGCAGAAGACGAAGAACATTTTCAGACATTCTTCGCTGGGTTTAAGCAAACACGGAACCTTCTCCTGTTTGTTTTGTAAACAAAAAACAACACAAAAAGTTGATGGTCCTCACTTAAAATCCTTCATGGTTGACACTTAATTAGGGACACCTAACGAGATACGCTGTAAAAATACAAAAGTACTGTAGCGTTGAACGGTTTGACAAATGTCTTTGCTTGAAGATGTCAAGAAATGCTGACCCAATGAACTACCGGTTCAACTTTTAATGATCAAGTCAATTTTAAAACACACGCACACAAGTGAAAGCTCAGCATACTTAGTCAACAGCCACACATGTCACACTCAGGGTGGCCGTATAAAACAACATTAACACAGTCACAAACATGCACCACACTGTGAACACACACCAAACAAGTAGACAAACACATTTCGGGAGAACATCCGCACCGCAACACAACATAAACACAACAGAACAGATACCCAGAATCCTTTGCAACACTAACTCTTCCGGGACGCTACAAAGCCCCCACCTAGCTGGGTTCGTTGTCCCCAACAGCCCATGCGTTCATCACAAAGTCCCGCAAGTGCTGAGGCAGCCGGCGTCGTCGACGCCCCTCTGATGGCGGCTGGCTGCTACCACTGTCTGCAGGTAGGTCGGAAGGGGGGGTTACCTCAGCATCCTCGTTGCTCCCTGGGGGTATCTCCCTCTCTGGCAGGGTGCTTGACTCCAAGTGCCCCCGGCTCTGGTCCAATGGCTGGTATGGGGCCAAGCGGTCTCGGTGCAGCACCACCAGCCGGTTCCGAGGTGCCAGTCGTATCCGATAGACCACGTCGGACAACTTCTGGAGGACCTTGCAGGGTCCCACCCAGTGGCTAGTGAGCTTTGGGGAGAGTCCTTTCTTTCTCACCGGGTTGTAGACCCAGACATGCGCGCCTGGTTCAAAGTCCTGGCCTCGACTGCAGAGGTCATATGCCCGCTTTTGTTGGGCCCCAGCCTCCGTCAGGCTGGTGCGGGCAAAATCGTGGGCCTCCCGCAGCCTCTCCACAAGGTTGTAGTAGTAGTCCAGGCCCGGTGCTCCTCTCACTTCTGGTTCTGGGGCTGGGCCAAAAACCAAATCAACAGGCGTGCGCAGTTCGTGACCAAACATCAATGATGCAGGGGTGCAGTGTGTTGACTCCTGCACCGCTGTCCTGTAGGCCCAAAGAATGAGTGGGAGGTGTAAATCCCAGTCTCTCTGCCGCTTGTCGGTGAGAATGGCAAGTTGTGTGGCCAAGGTTCTATTAAAACTCTCCACCAACCCGTCGCTCTGAGGATGCAGCGGCGTGGTGCGAGTCTTTTTCACACCCAGGCGACGGCACACCTCCTGGAATACCTGGGACTCGAAGTTCCGTCCCTGGTCGCTGTGCAACTCTTCTGGAGCTCCGAATCGGCAGAACATCTCCGAAACCAATCTCTCTGCCGTTGTTGCAGCGCTCTGGTCGGGTACCGCATACGCTTCTGGCCACTTCGTGAAGTAATCCATGGCCACCAAGATGTAACGGTTTCCGCTATCAGTGACCGGGAATGGGCCTAGAATGTCCACACCCACTCGTTCCATGGGGGCCCCCACCTGGAACTGCTGTAGGGGAGCATGGTAGCGGCGTGTGGGGCCTTTCTTTGCTGTGCATGCATCACAGCGGTGGACGTGCATCTCCACGTCACGGCGACAACCCGGCCAGTAAAAACGCTGCCTCAGTCGGAGCAAGGTCTTGGTCACTCCAAAATGGCCAGTCCCTGGGAAGCCATGCATCACTTCGAGGACCTGAGGCCGCAGCACACGGGGCACCACGAGTTGGAGGGCAGCATGTTGTCCTGTCGGAGCTTCCCAGCGACGATACAGCAGGTCGCGAGACAACAGGAGGCTGTCCCACTGGGAGTACAGTGCTTTGGTCTCAGTATCCAAGTGCACCACTGTGGTCCATTCCGGCCGCTGCTGTGCCCCCACCCAGCTGCGAGCTCTCTCCAGCACTGGGTCTTGTCTTTGATGGTCGATCAATTGTTGGGGGGTGAAGCTGTCCAAGTCGACTGTGATGTCATGTTGCCTGACTGCAGCTACTGATGGGTCTGGCATGCACCGCTCTTCCGCCCGCTGGCAGAAACGACACGCCTCCTCACAGGGCCGTCTGGACAGTGCATCAGCGTTGCCGTGCAGGCGGCCTGGTCAATGAGAAATCGTGAAGTCATATTCCTGCAAGATCTCGAACCACCTGGCCAGCTGCCCCTCGGGTTCCTTGAAGTTCAGCAACCAGGTGAGGGAGGCGTGATCTGTCCGCAACACAAACCGTTGACCATAAAGGTAGGGACGGAAATGACGAAGGCCCAGGACAATGGCCAACAACTCCCGACGGGTGACGCAGTAGTTCCGCTCTGGCTTGCTCAGCCCCCGACTGCAAAAGGCCACGACCTGCTCGCCGTGATTCCCTTCCTGTGACAGCACAACTGTGGGGGCTGTCACTCTGCAGGCGCCTGGCTCATCAGTACCTTGAAGGGCAACTGTTTTCTCAGCAAGATGAAGCGTGGCCCTAGGCACATCGGCCACAGCTCCCCACATCTCCAACAGGTCAAGCCCAACAGTGCAGGGGTCTTGAATGTCGGCCAGCCAGAATGGGTGTCGTCTCTCTTGGTCCGCCACCTTAATGCACACTGTCCCTTGGCCCAGCATGGCAGCCTTGCTACCGGTGACGGTTGTAATTCGGGCGTTGGTGATTGTCCAGCCTGATGGCAAGCTGCGCTGCAAGTGGGGAAGGACACCCGGCCGGATGATGGAGATAGTGGACCCCGTGTCAACCAGGGCTCTGCAGACTGTTCCATCAAGCTCACATTCCAGGTATAGCCTCCGGGCCCTGCCCAGGCGGCCCAAGCGCTGTGCGTCACATTCGGGTACAGTGGAAACCATCCCGGGTGTCAGTTCCCCGACACTGACACCCCTCTCTAGTTTGACGACACCTCAGCGGCAACGTCAATGGGGGCAGGGGCTGGACAGTGTCTTGCAATGTGGCCAGGGACACCGCAGCGGTAACAGTTCCCTTCGGTCTGCCTTCTCCGGGAGAAGCGTGGCCGGGGCGTTGCAGTCACTTGATCGGTTCCCTCTCGTTCGGTCTCGTCCCATCCAGCCTGGCGGACTCGCGGAACATCACGGCGGCCATCTGGACACAGGACGTACTCCACACGTTCGGCTTCAGTCAATGCGGCAGAGAGAGAGTGTTTAGCAAACAGTCTGAGATGTTCCCGAAGTCGTTCAGGCTGTAGACCACGGACGAAGGCTTGCACGGTGAGCTCTTCCTGTAATACTTCTGGAAACGCTGGGTGGCCCCTTCGCACCAGACGGCGAAGGTCCGCAGCATAAGCTCCGAGACTTTCTCCCAAAAGGCGTTGCCGCTTGTACAGCTGCTCTCGTGCTTCGTCTGCATGGATTGGTCGCCCGTAACGTCGTTGAAGAGCCTCGCGCATGGCCCCCCAATCAGCCAATTCCTCCTCTTGTAAATCGACCAAACACTGTAAGGCTGGGCCTTCCAGGGACAGCGCCACATGCCCTGCGGTTTCCACATCAGACCAGTCATTCAAACGTGCTGCTAGCTGGACCTGGAGGAGGAAGGATTCAATAGAGCCTTCTCCACTGTAGTGAGGAAGCTTTGGAGTGGCGATGCTTGGCCTGTAGTCATCTCGCAGGGAATTTGTGTCCACCATCACCGCAGGAGAGACACTTCTTCGCCAGGCACTCCTTCCAACACGGGGCACACTTCTTCCATCTGGTTGAGCTTCCAATCTTGTCCCATCATATTGAGCTTCCATTCTTCCTCCAAGTGGATGGGCCTCCCGTCCACTAGGGCGGCGCAGGTTCCTCTCATTTACTTGGTGGTGAGGTAGTTGAGCCTCCAATCCACCAGGGCGGCGCTTGTTCCTTTCCTCTTCCTGGTGACGAGGTAGTCGGTCTTCATTCGGAAGTGCATTCTCCCAGCACTTGATGAGATCCTCAAGCTTCTTTGAGAAAGCCATCCCACTTCTGACACCAATGTAGCGTTGAACGGGTTTGACAAATGTCTTTGCTTGAAGATGTCAAGAAATGCTGACCCAATGAACGATCTGTTCAACTTTTAATGATCAAGTCAATTTTAAAACACACGCACACAAGTGAAAGCACAGCATACTTAGTCAACAGCCACACATGTCACACTCAGGGTGGCCGTATAAAACAACATTAAAACAGTCACAAACATGCACCACACTGTGAACACACACCAAACAAGTAGACAAACACATTTCGGGAGAACATCCGCACCGCAACACAACATAAACACAACAGAACAGATACCCAGAATCCTTTGCAACACTAACTCTTCCGGGACGCTACAGTACGTTTTACAGAAAAATAAACTGCTCAGTCGGCAGAATTTTACCGTAAAATTGAAGTGGTACCATTTTTACATTTACTGTAATGTGCTGTAAACATGATTATAGATGTTATGGTGAAAAACTAGCAGTTCGGTCACCAGAAGTTTACTGTACAAACGTTTTTTCCCATTTATTTTCTATGTATATGCATAATATATATATTCACACACACACACACACACACACACACACACACACACACACACACACACACACACACACACACACACACACACACACACACACACACACACACACACACACACACATGTATATATATATATATATATATATATATATATATATATATATATATATATATATATATATACACATATATATATATATATATATATATATGTATATATATATATATATACACATATATATATATATATACACATATATATATATATATATATATATATGTATGTATGTATATACAGTACATACATACATATATATACTGTATGTACTGTATATATATATATACATACACACACATACATATATACATACATATATACATGTACTGTGTATAAATATACATATAGATATATAAACATATATAAACACATATACATATATACACGCACACATATATGTGTGAAAGTGTATATACAGTATCTACAGTATGTGTGTCTATATATATACACAGAGATTTGAATGTCTCTATTCTAGTCTTTTAATGTACATGTCTATATTTATTTTTTACAGGGATTGTTTCTCAGAGTTATATATATATATATGTATATATACAGTGTGTATATATATATATATATATATATATATATATATATATATATATATATATATATATATATATACATATATATGTAAAATTGTTATATGTATCCAGTGATTATACTATAAAGTTATTTTCCATTTAACTTCACCAGTTTTAGATTATTTTTATTCAAAATCGCTGAATTTTCACATTTGCCGTTCAAATACTGAGACTTGCGATGATCAGCAGCCAGTTGAGGCACGTCACTGAGTTGAGCCTCACCATGGATTGCACAATGACTCGGCTAACTGCTGGCCTGCTGTGCAGTAAGACCGTATTGCTATATGAATTATATTATACATTTCCATAGTTTAGTTAGCTGAGGTATATAATGTACAGTGTATTTTGTCAACAACTGTATGTGTGTAACGTATTTTTTGTGCTGAGCAATCATACAACGGCTGCGAAGACACACTGGCTGAGGCTCGCAGTAATCCCGCCTCCTGGTGGTGTTGTGCCGGATAATGCACCCCCGCCGTAGAATGCACCCCCTGACGGGAGTGTTATATCAACTAAAGCCCACACTTAAACTTTCCACGTGTAAGATTGAATCTATTTAAAAAAGTTATTTAATAAGAAGCCAAAAAGTGCAAAAACAATAATGTTCGTGTTGGAGGAGTTGTGAATGACAGGGCCACAACATTAGGTACACCTGCAGACTGCAGCACGGATTTCACATTTCCTCCAACACGAACATTATTGTTCTTGCACTTTTTGGCTTCTTATTGAGCTGCTGCATTTTTTGGTTGGGTTGTTTATTTATTTTGTGTAACTCTACATTTCTAAAAGGGGAGGAATGTAATAGAGTGCCATCTCCTGGTTAATGTTGGCTATAGCGTACTGGGGTTACTTTTTGGTTGGCCAACGATTTACGTGGTGTTGCGCACCTGACGTCAAGTGTGTTGAGTCTGTTCTGAAGTCTACAGTAAAGAGACGTACTTCATCATCTCGCCTGGTTATTGCCTCTGTCACGCCAAATTTCTTCCCCCCTACAAAAACCTCCCCCTCCCCCCATTTACTTCCGGGGCTGCGTCCAATAAAGTCACAAAGTTGACGGGGTCCTTAACCGGCACGCGACTGTGCTGTTTCACGCCTGTACAAAAAAAAAAAAAAATCGATTTCTTCAGATTCCAGCAGCTGTCAAAGACGAAGTATCCTTCCAGCGACGGGCAGTCAAAGCTGAAGTGCTATCGATCGCTGTCAATGACGTAAGAGGAAACATGACCACATAAAGGTAAGACCATAATAACGTTTTTTTAATTAAATGTTCTTTTTTGTGTGCTACAGTTTGTATGTGTAAAGTTAAAGTTAAGTTAAAGTACCAATGATTGTCACACACACACTAGGTGTGGTGACATTTTTCCTCTGCATTTGACCCATCCCCTTGTTCACCACCTGGGAGGTGAGGGGAGCAGTAGGCAGCAGTGGCGCCGCGCCCGGGAATAATTTTTGGTGATTTAACCCCCAATACCAACCCTTGATGCTGAGTGCCAAGCAGGGAAGAATGCTGGTATGAGCTTTTAAACATAACCCATTAACTGCTGCCAATCAAATGGTGAATAAGATATTCTTTAGGGTTCTTATGTTTGTAAAACTGACTGTGATGAAGTCAGTGCCTCACCAGCCATGAACCTCACCGCACGTCACTGATATGTATATATATACACACTGTATATATACAAACCCCGTTTCCATATGAGTTGGGAAATTGTGTTAAATGTAAATATAAACGGAATACAATGATTTGCAAATCATTTTCAACCCATATTCAGTTGAATATGCTACAAAGACAACATATTTGATGTTCAAACTGATAAACTTTTTTTTTTTTTTGCAAATAATCATTAACTTTAGAATTTGATGCAAGCAACACGTGACAAAGAAGTTGGGAAAGGTGGCAATAAATACTGATAAAGTTGAGGAATGCTCATCAAACACTTATTTGGAACATCCCACAGGTGTGCAGGCTATTTGGGAACAAGTGGGTGCCATGATTGGGTATAAAAACAGCTTCCCAAAAAATGCTCAGTCTTTCACAAGAAAGGATGGGGCGAGGTACATCCCTTTGTCCACAACTGCATGAGCAAATAGTCACACAGTATAAGAACAACGTTTCTCAAAGTGCAATTGCAAGAAATGTAGGGATTTCAACATCTACGGTCCATAATATCATCAAAAGGTTCAGAGAATCTGGAAAAATCACTGCACGTAAGCGGCATGGCCGGAAACCAACATTGAATGACCGTGACCTTAGATCCCTCAGACGGCACTGTATCAAAAACCGACATCAATCTCTAAAGGATATCACCACATGGGCTCAGGAACACTTCAGAAAACCACTGTCACTAAATACAGTTGGTCGCTACATCTGTAAGTGCAAGTTAAAGCTCTACTATGCAAAGCGAAAGCCATTTATCAACAACACCCAGAAACGCAGCCGGCTTCTCTGGGCCCGAGATCATCTAAGATGGACTCATGCAAAGTGGAAAAGTGTTCTGTGGTCTGACGAGTCCACATTTCAAATTGTTTTTGGAAATATTCGACATCGTGTCATCCGGACCAAAGGGGAAGCGAACCATCCAGACTGTTATCGACGCAAAGTTGAAAAGCCAGCATCTGTGATGGTATGGGGGTGCATTAGTGCCCAAGGCATGGGTAACTTACACATCTGTGAAGGCACCATTAATGCTGAAAGGTACATAAAGGTTTTGGAACAATATATGCTGCCATCTAAGCGCCGTCTTTTTCATGGACGCCCCTGCTTATTTCAGCAAGACAATGCCAAGCCACATTCAGCACGTGTTACAACAGCGTGGCTTTGTAAAAAAAAGAGTGCGGGTACTTTCCTGGCCCGCCTGCAGTCCAGACCTGTCTCCCATCGAAAATGTGTGGCGCATTATGAAGCGTAAAATACGACAGCGGAGACCCCGGACTGTTGAACGACTGAAGCTCTACATAAAACAAGAATGGGAAAGAATTCTACTTTCAAAGCTTCAACAATTAGTTTCCTCAGTTCCCAATCGTTTATTGGGTGTTGTTAAAAGGAAAGGCCATGTAACACAGTGGTGAACATGCCCTTTCCCAACTACTTTGGCACGTGTTGCAGCCATGAAATTCTAAGTTAATTATTATTATTTGCAAAAAAAAAAATTACGTTTATGAGTTTGAACATCAAATATGTTGTCTTTGTAGCATATTCAACTGAATATGGGTTGAAAAGGATTTGCAAATCATTGTATTCCGTTTATATTTACATCTAACACAATTTCCCAACTCATATGGAAACGGGGTTTGTACATACTGTATATACACACACACACACACTATATGTATACATACTGTACATATATATATATATATATATATATATATATATATATATATATATATATATATATATATATATATATATATATATATATATACACATACATATATATGTATGTATGTGATGCAGCATCGCGTGGACATCGGGGGCGGTACCTCTGGATTGGCAGACCGGGGTGGTGGTTCCTCTCTTTAAGAAGGGGAACCGAAGGGTGTGTTCCAACTATCGTGGGATCACACTCCTCAGCCTTCACGGTAAGGTCTATTCAGGTGTACTGGAGAGGAGGCTAGGCCGGATAGTCGAACCTCGGATTCAGGAGGAACAGTGTGGTTTTCGTCCTGGTCGTGGAACTGTGGACCAGCTCTATACTCTCGGCAGGGTCCTTGAGGGTGCATGGGAGTTTGCCCAACCAGTCTACTTGTGTTTTGTGGACTTGGAGAAGGCATTCGACCGTGTCCCTCAGGAAGTCCTGTGGGGAGTGCTCAGAGAGTATGGGGTATCGGACTGTCTGATTGTGGCGGTCCGCTCCCTGTATGATCAGTGCCAGAGCTTGGTCCGCATTGCCGGCAGTAAGTCGGACACGTTTCCAGTGAGGGTTGGACTCCGCTAAGGCTGCCCTTTGTCACCGATTCTGTTCATAACTTTTATGGACAGAATTTCTCGGCGCAGTCAGGGCGTTGAGGGGATCTGGTTTGGTGGCTGCAGGATTAGGTCTCTGCTTTTTGCAGATGATGTGGTCCTGATGGCTTCATCTGGCCAGGATCTTCAGCTCTCATTGGATCGGTTCGCAGCTGAGTGTGAAGCGACTGGGATGAGAATCAGCACCTCCAAGTCCGAGTCCATGGTTCTCGCCTGGAAAAGCGTGGAGTGCCATCTCCGGGTTGCGGAGGAGACCCTGCCCCAAGTGGAGGAGTTCAAGTACCTCGGAGTCTTGTTCACGAGTGAGGGAAGAGTTGATCGTGAGATCGACAGGTGGATCGGTGCGGCGTCTTCAGTAATGCGGACGCTGTATCGATCCGTTGTGGTGAAGGGGCTGAGCCGGAAGGCAAAGCTCTCAATTTACCGGTCGATCTACGTTCCCACCCCTCACCAGCTTTGGGTTATGACCGAAAGGACAAGATCACGGGTACAAGCGGCCGAAATGAGTTTCCTCCGCCGGGTGGCAGGGCTCTCCCTTAGAGATAGGGTGAGAAGCTCTGCCATCCGGGAGGAGCTCAAAGTAAAGCCGCTGCTCCTCCACATGGAGAGGAGCCAGATGAGGTGGTTCGGGCATCTGGTCAGGATGCCACCCGAACGCTTCCCTAGGGAGGTGTTTAGGGCACGTCCGACCGGTAGGAGGCCAAGGGGAAGACCCAGGACACGTTGGGAAGACTATGTCTCCCGGCTGGCCTGGGAACGCCTCGGGATCCCCTGGGAAGAGCTGGACGAAGTGGCTGGGGAGAGGGAAGTCTGGGCTTCCCTGCTTAGGCTGCTGCCCCCGTGACCCGACCTCGGATAAGCGGAAGAAGATGGATGGATGAATGGATATACATGTATATATACCCACATATATACACACACAAACATATATATATTTTTTCAAATGTCTCTTATTTTAACCCTTAGATGCATAAGTGGGTCAAAAATGACCCGGTGAGGTTGTTTTCTTGAAATATCTTTGTAATGAAATTTTTTTAACATTTTATATTCCAGGTAGTCCTCAAAAAACATGTTTTTGACATAATTCCATTTACATTTCTAACTTACCTTTTAAACATTTTAAGAAATTGTAGTTTTTGTACTACTACCCCAAGCTTCCATAAGTGGGTCACAAATGACCCGCATGCATTTTCTTTGGAATCCAACGGGAACCTTCAATTCTTATCAGCTGTAGCTGTCTGGAATAAATTAACTGTGGACCACACGGACTATATCAGAAGTTTGACCCTTCAGGAAGACTATTTTACACAGCAAGAGCTGATACATGTAAGTATTATTGTGCCACTGTGGACGGACAGCGTGTGCCATTCAGGAGTAGGTGCAAGTTCTTACAGTACATGCCAAGCAAGCCCGCCAAGTACGGCCTAAAGATCTTCTGGGTTTGTGATGCACGCATCCCCTATGCAATAGATGGTATAGTTTACACAGGGAGACAACCAGGTGAAGAAGTTCAGAAGAATCTGGGGGAAAACATTGTCAAGCAGTTGTATGGTAGATTTAGAAACACAGGTCGCAACATCACAATGGATAACTTTTTCACCAGTGTGCCTCTTGCACAGCATCTTCTAGAGAAGGATCTCACTATTGTGGGGACTCTACATCTAAACAAGCCAGACATCCCTCCTCTGATGAAGCCTTCCAAGTCCAGGGAGGTTCACAGCACAGAGTTTGGATTCAACAACAGCCTTACCATGGTCAGCTATGTCAGAAAGAAAGCAAAAGCTGTTGTGATCCTGAGCACGATGCACCACGACAAAGTAGTGGATGAAAATAGCAGAAAAAAACCCCCAGAAGTGATCACATTTTACAACAAGACGAAAGGAGGTGTAGACACCACTGACCAGATAGTTGGAACCTACACCTGCAAGCGCCAAACACAGAGGTGGCCCATGGTGCTGTGGTACAACATAATTGACATCGCCACCCTGAATTCCTACACCTTTTTCACGGCTCAGCACCCAGATTTCAAGAGCGGCATCACCAATGCACGACGGATCTTCCTCGAAGAGCTGTCAAAGGAGCTTGTCACCCCACACATGAGGAGTCGACTGGAAGGCTGCCCCCAACTGCAAACCCCGATTATTGAAGCAATGGAACGGTGTGCGGTGACAAAAGCCAAAATCCAGCCACAGGAGAGAAGCACACAGGGCCAATCAAAGAGAAAGAGGTGTCAGATCTGCCCAAGTAACAAAGATCGCAAAGTTAACAACAGGTGTGGGAAATGCAATGTACCTGTGTGCAATGATCACAGTCAGAAACAGGTAGTTTGTCTGAACTGCATACAATGATGAGACAAGGCAAAACAGGGAAAAGAAAGAGGAACTGTCAATGACTGGACATACATACACACACGCACACACGATGGATGTTCAAATTTTTTCTATTGCTGTTCTGGGTAAAAAAAAATTAAATTGTGAAGAAGAAAAGTGAAGAATAAAGATATTTCAAACATGAAATCATTCTTGTGTGGTCCTAAATATATTACAAAATATTATACAAGTGACTATTCTTCACCAAAATGACAACAAATGGCATGAAAACACATTGATTCTAACATGGGTAATTTTTGACCCACTTGTGGAACAGTGTAGGGTCCAGTCACTCGTGCATCTAAGGGTTAATCTACATGTTTACATAGATTTTTTTTACAGGGAATTTTTCCTCAGAATTATATATATATATATATATATATATATATATATATATATATATATATATATATATATATATATATATATATATATATATATATATATATATATGTATATATATATATATATATATATATATATATATATATATATATATATATATATATATATATATATATATATATATAAATATATATATATATATATATATGAATAAATATATGATGTACTTTTTTTTCTTCTCAATATTAGTCTTTCAATTTACATTTTTACGGTTAAAAAAGTAGCAGGTTGGTCACCATAATGCTAATGTTAAAAAAACGGTACTTTCTATTTACAGTAACACATTGTATAAACAACACCCGTAGATCTTAAAAAAATAAATAAACAGTTGCTCAGTCGCCAGAATTTTACCGTTAATTACTGAAAATGGAATTTGTTTTTTTTACAGAAAAAGTTGCTGGACTGAACCACCTGTTCTTTATACGTAAAATCCAGTGACGTGCAGTCACTAGAGGCAGGTGAGGCCCCGCCTCACCTGCCATCATGGAAAGAAACACAATATAAAAAGAAAAAAATAATAATTAAATTGTTATATGTATTCAGTGATTATACTATGAAGTTATTTTCCATTTAACTTCACCAGTTTTAGATTATTCTTATTCAAAATCGCTGAATTTTCACATTTGCCGTTCAAATACTGAGAAGAGACTAGTGATGGGATTGGCAGTTCTTTTGACTGTACTGAATCACTAGAATCAGTTCCTTAAATTGATTCGTTCAAAAAATTTGTTCACCGAATCACCCCCCCCCCTCCAAAAAAAAATTGGGGGGGGCGTGCGTAGTACAGACAGTACAGTGCAGACATTCGCGCACTGCGTAGGGACTCGCGTTAATCTAACAACAACA
The DNA here is from genome assembly GCF_033978785.1 of Entelurus aequoreus. Classification (NCBI taxonomy): domain Eukaryota; kingdom Metazoa; phylum Chordata; class Actinopteri; order Syngnathiformes; family Syngnathidae; genus Entelurus; species Entelurus aequoreus. The sequence goes on from NC_084736.1 coordinate 56,846,739, forward strand.
ACAGTTGCAGTAGAAGGGATAATAATAATAATAATAATAATATGAATCAGAATTGATCCCCAAGGAGAAATTTATTTTTCTTACAATAACTGTGTAAATAATAGCCTATGTATGTGTACATACATTAGTTATTATTTTTATTTAAAATCTTCTCAAAACAGTTTTCATGTGGCTTGTTTTCATGGGATCGCTTTTGACTGTACTAATCACTACAATCAGTGACTGACAACGCCACACTGTGGCCGCAGTTCAGTACGTGTACCGAATCACTTCTGCAGTTCTTTTGACAGTACGAATCACTAGAATCAGTGACTGACAACGCCACACTGTGGCCGCAGTTCAGTACATGTACCGAATCACTTCTGCAGCAGCAGTACAGTTTAATTGCAAATCAGCATTATTATAATGATGATGATAGCTACTAAACAACAACAACAACAACAGTTGCAGTAGAATGGATAATAATAATAATAATAATAATAATAATATGAATCAGAATTGATCCCCAAGGAGAAATGTATTTTTGTTACAATAACTGTGTAAATAATAGCCTATGTATGTGTACATACATTAGTTATTATTTTTATTTTAAATCTTCTCAAAACAGCCTGCCCTACACGTTACCCTCCGCCCCTCCCCCTTGCGTCGCTGCTGCTCAGCCTGCATGGATTTTCTTTAACTTTATGTGTTGAGATAATGGGGACGTGTGTTTGTTTTCAAGTGGCTTGAGTCAACATTAGCCGTTAGCTTGGAGAATGAATGGAGAACGGATGCCAATGGCAGGAAACATATCCCCGCGACGGGGGGAGAATCACTCGCGGCATTGGGGCAAGCAGAGCAGAGAGCGAGAGCGTTGTCGTTCACTGAGTGATTCATGTCGTTAATCCGCGGTGAACGAATCGTTCGCTCAGTCCCTCCCCCCGCCCTCTCATTGGCTGCGTCGTTCGCCGACGTCGAGGGTTCAGTGAGTCACAGAATGCGCCAGTTCCACTCATACCGGCATGGTCGCGGCGGAGCTCAACTGAACTGAGAAAGGAACAAATCAGTTCATGAAGTGATTCGGTTCAGTACGTTCACTCAAAAGATTTGTTCTTTCGAACGAATCGTTCGCGAACGACACAACACTAGAAGAGACGGTGCGGTGATCAGCAGCCAGTTGAGGCACGTCACTCAGTTGTGCCTCAACATGGATTGCGGACTCGGCTAACTGCTGGCCTGCTGTGCAGTGAGACCGTATTGCTATATGAATTATATTATACATTTCCATAGTTTAGTTAGCTGAGGTATATAATGTACAGTGTATTTTGTCAACAACTGTATGTATGCAAAGTATTTCTTGTGCTGAGCAATTATAAAACTGCTGCGAAGACGCACTGTGGGAGGCTCGCAGTAACTGCGCCTCCTTGTGCCGGCTAAAGCACCCCCGCCGCAGAATGCACCCCGGGCCCCGACGAGAGCGCCACACCAACCAAAGCCCACACCCAAACCCTCCACGTGCAAGACCGAATCCACCCAAAAAAAGTCACTTAACAAGAAGCCAAAAAGTGCAAAAACAACAATGCTCGCGCCGGAAGAGCCGTGAACGACCGCAGGGACACAGCATTAGGTACACCTGCGGACTGCAGCACGGATTTCATATTTCATTCATTCACAACTCCTCCAACACGAACACCACTGTTCCCGCACTTTTAAGTAAAGGTTTTATTAAATGTGCTTTTTTGTGTGCTACAGTTTGTATGTGTAAAGTTAAAGTTAAGTTAAAGTACCAATGATTGTCACACACACGCTAGGTGTGGTGAAATTTGTCCTCTGCATTTGACCCATCCCCTTGATCACCCCCTGGGATGTGAGGGGAGAAGTGGGCAGCAGTGGCGCCGCGCCCGGGAATAATTTTTGGTGATTTAACCCCCAATTACAACCCTTGATGCTGAGTGCCAAGCAGGGAAGAATGCTGGTATGAGCTTTTAAACATAACCCGTTAACTGCTGCCAATCAAATGGTGAATAAGATACTCTTTAGGGTTCATATGTTTGTTAATCTGACTGTGATGAAGTTAGTGCCTCACCAGTCATGAACCTCACCGCACGTCACTGGTAAAATCTAAAGTTGCCGTTTACAGTGTATTACTGTAAATAGAAAAAACGGTACCACTATTATTTTTAATTCTAAATTTTAGTGACTGAACTGACAGTTTATTTTTTACAGTAAAAACTGTTTTTACAGTGTATTAATGTAAATATAAACATTTTATTAACGCAACTGTGAATAATACCACTGTTATTTTTACTATAACATTCTGACGACTGAGGTGAGTTTTTTTTAAGGTAACATCGGACTTTTTCTAGTGCACAGAAGCATTTTGGAAGGTAAAATGATGTTTAGTACTCATGTTTTGTCTCATGTAGCTAAAAAGCAAGCATCGATATGATCAGAAGGAGGTCAGTGGAGGGCACAACAAAGTGAGAGAGAGTGAGAGGTCCAACCTATCTTTGGCCTGGTGTCATGGTGGATGCCCACAGTGAGGCACGTGACCGAGGGGAAGCAGAGCGAGCAGGAGAGAGAGGGAGGGACGGAGGTGCAGCAGACTGGAGAGAAGAGGGTGTGTCCCACAGGATCAAAGAGACAAGTTGTGGAATAAACAAAATGTTGCACACTTTACATCAGACCTGGGCATTCGGCGGCCCGCGGGCCACATCCGGCCCTTTGTGCGTCCTTGTCCGGCCCGCGTGAGGCCAATCATAAATTACAAAATCAATTTTAAACAGTATCTATGTCGAGTGTGCAATACAACGGTGCTGCTTTTGTTTTGAAAAGCGTTATTTGTATTACTTCCGTGTGGACGTATGCGGGTGCGTGATTGTGAGTGAATGTGAACAGCGGCAATCACAAATTACAAAATACATTTTAAAAAACATCTGTCATGCGTGCATACAACTGTGCTGCTTTTATTTTGAAAAGTGTTATTTATGGACGTATGTCCGTGTGTAACCTGTGAGTGAAGGTGCACAGCAACAAGTGATGCACGGTTACTCCCGAAATGTCAGCTTACGCTAAAAAAGAAAAGTTGATGACGAATGGCGTGTTTTCAACAAGACATGGACTGCCAAGTATTTCTTTACAGAAATTAAAGGTAAAGTTGTGTGCTTAATTTGTGGTACACAGGTTGCTGTGCTTAAAGAATATACAAACCCCGTTTCTATTTGAGTTGGGAAATTGTGTTAGATGTAAATATAAACGGAATACAATGATTTGCAAATCCTTTTCAACCAATATTCAATTGAATGCACTACAAAGACAATATATTTGATGTTCAAACTCATAAACTTAGTTTTTTTTTTGCAAATAATAATTAAATGTGCCACACATTTTCAATGGGAGACAGGTCTGGACTGCAGGCAGGCCAGTCTAGAACCCGTACTCTTTTACTATGAAGCCACGTTGATGTAACAGGTGGCTTGCTTGGCATTGTCTTGCTGAAATAAGCAGGGGCGTCCATGGTAACGTTGCTTGGATGGCAACATATGTTGCTCTAAAACCTGTATGTACCTTTCAGCATTAATGGCGCCTTCACAGATGTGTAAGTTACCCATGTCTTGGGCACTAATACACCCCCATACCATCGCACATGCTGGCTTTTCAACTTTGCGCCTGTAACAATCCGGATGGTTCTTTTCTTCTTTGGTCCAGAGGACACGACGTCCACAGTTTCCAAAAACAATTTGAAATGTGGACTTGTCAGACCACAGAACACTTTTCCACTTTGTATTAGTCCATCTTAGATGAGCTCAGGCCCAGCGAAGCCGACGGCGTTTCTGGGTGTTGTTGATAAAGGGTTTTCGCCTTGCATAGGAGAGTTTTAACTTGCACTTACAGATGTAGCGACCAACTGTAGTTACTGACAGTGGGTTTCTGAAGTGTTCCTGAGCCCATGTGGTGATATCCTTTACACACTGATGTCGCTTGTTGATACAGTACAGCATGAGGAATCGAAGGTGACAGGCTTAGCTGCTTACGTGCAGTGATTTCTCCAGATTCTCTGAACCCTTTGATGATATTACGGACTGTAGATGGGGAAATCCCTAAATTCCTTGCAATAGCTGGTTGAGAAAGGTTTTTCTTAAACTGTTCAACAATTTGCTCACGCATTTGTTGACAAAGTGGTGACCCTCGCCCCATCCTTGTTTGTGAATGACTGAGCATTTCATGGAATCTACTTTTATACCCAATCATGGCAACCACCTGTTCCCAATTTGCCTGTTCACCTGTGGGATGTTCCAAATAAGTGTTTGATGAGCATTCCTCAACTTTATCAGTATTTATTGCCACCTTTCCCAACTTCTTTGTCACGTGTTGCTGGCATCAAACTCTAAAGTTAATGATTATTTGCAAAAAAAAAAAAGTTGATCAGTTTGAACATCAAATATGTTGTCTTTGTAGCATATTGAACTGAATATGGGTTGAAAATGATTTGCAAATCATTGTATTCTGTTTATATTTACATCTAACACAATTTCCCAACTCATATGGAAACGGGGTTTGTAATTTGAATCGCCACTACACGACGAAGCACGAGGAAAAATACCGGAATCTGTCCGATGAAGAGCGCGCAAGGGAGGCTGATGCTTTGATGGTAAAACGGCAAACCCAACAAGGACTTTTTGCCAAATTTCACACCCCCAGAGATGCAGCCGTCAGGACAAGTTTCGTCATTTCTCACAAAATCGCCAGAAATAGTAAGGCGTTTTCTGACCGAGAGTTTATTAAGGAGTGCTTATTGGACTCTGTTGCGCTGACATGGCCGGAGAAGAGGGGCGCATTTGAGAACGTCTCACTCTCCCGACGCACTGTAACGAGGCGGGTTGAGACCATCGCTGGAAACCTGGAGCTTCAGCTGAAGAACAGAACGGCTGACTTTGACTGTTTTTCGCTGGCTTTGGATGAGAGCTGCGATGTACGTGACACCGCCCAGCTGCTCATCTTCTTGCGTGGGATAACTGCAGACTTTGAAATCATGGAGGAGCTGGCAGCCATGCAGTCAATTAAAAGAGACAACCACAGGTAATGACTTGTTCACAGAGGTAAATGCATGTTTGGTCATGTTAGGACTGAAATGGGACAAGCTGGCAGGTGTGACAACAGATGGTTGTCCAAATCTGACGGGGAAAAATGTAGGACTTTTAAAGACGATGCAGCATAAAGTGACAGAAATTAACCCTGTGCAGAAATTGACATTTTTGCATTGTATTATACACCAGGAAGTGTTGTGTAAGACAGTGTTAAAAATAATACCATCAAAAGCAATCTGCTTTTGTATAAAGTTAAGTTAGGTTAAATGAAATTATTATTATTATTATTATTATTATTATTCATTATTATTATTATTATTATTATTATTATTATTATTATTATTATTTATCTTAGGGTATATCAAAAATAATATTGAGCAAATTTAATTGAAATATTGTCGATGTGGTCCTCCAGCAGTGCTCATGCGGCCCCCGGTAAAAATTAATTGCCCTGCACTTTAAATCACACCTTTATATTTGAATGAAATAATAATAGTATATAAAAACTTTTTTCAATGAAATAAAACCACTTTTTAAAAATAATGTTATATTTGAAGTTGCTCTAAACCCATATTGTAGACGACTTTTCTTTGAAAAGGTACTTGTATTACAACCGTAGTGTGTGTGTGTGTGTGTGTGTGTGTACTACATAGATTTATGATGATACAACAGGGCTAATGTAAGCATATGCTAGCTAAAATATCTACAACTTACATGTGGTCTCTCGTTGGAAGTGTTATTCTTGTAGCTGACCTTCGCCATTTCTTCTTTGTTGGTGGCGACTATTTTTTCATTAGCGGTGGCAATATATTCTTTATTAGTGGCAACTAACTGTTCTTTATCGGTGGCAGCTATTCTCCGTTTATGGCGATTATTCTTCATTAGTGGCAACTATTTCTTCATTTGTGGCGGCTATTACATCGTTTGTGGCAACTATTCTTCATTGGTCGCAGATATATCCTCCCCATTGGTGGCCGCTATTTCTTCTTGATTAGCGGCAGCAATATATTCTTCATTATTGGCAACTATTTCTCCTTCGTTTACGGCAGAAATAATAACGATGATGATAATCATGGATTAGATTTTCTATTGCGCTTTTCTGGACACACAAAGCGCTTCACAGAGAACTGAGAAGGGCAGAAATATCTTTTTTGTTGTTTGACGGCTATTTCTTCTTCGTTTATGGCGACTATTCTTAGTTGGTGGCAGCTAGTTCTTCTTCTTACGCCGGCAGTTCTTGAAGCTGAATACGCGGAAGGCCCCCGGGCCGGATGGTGTCTCCCCCTCCACTCTCAGACACTGTGCGGATCAGCTGGCTCCTGTCTTCACTGACAATTTTAACACCTCTCTGGAGCTATGCCGCGTGCCGTCCTGCTTTAAGACCTCCACCATTGTCCCTGTCCCCAAGAAAGCACGGATCACAGGACTAAATGACTACAGGCCGGTTGCGCTGACGTCTGTGGTCATGAAGTCCTTTGAGCGCTTGGTCCTGCCCCACCTTAAGGACATGACCACCCCCCTCCTGGACCTACTGCAGTTCGCCTATAGAGCCAACAGGTGTGTGGATGATGCAGTGAACCTGGCCCTCCACTTCATCCTGGAGCATCTGGACTCCCCAGGAACCTACGCTAGGATCCTGTTTGTGGACTTCAGCTCTGCCTTCAACACCATCCTCCCTGGACTGCTACGAGACAAGCTCTACCAGCTCAGCGTGCCCGACTCCCTCTGCAGTTGGATTAATGACTTCCTGACAGACCGAAGACAGCACGTGCTGCTGGGGAAGATTGTCTCGGACAGTCGAACCACGAACACTGGTACTCCTCAGGGTTGTGTACTCTCCCCCTGGCTCTTCTCCCTGTATACAAACTGCTGCACCTCCAGTCACCAATCCGTAAAACTGTTCAAGTTTGCGGATGACACCACCCTCATCGGGCTCATCTCAGATGGCGATGAGTCCGCCTACAGGAGAGAGGTGGACCGGCTGGCGTCCTGGTGCAGCCTCAACAACCTGGAGCTGAACGCCCAGAAAACAGTGGAGATGATCATAGACTTCAGGAAAGTCACAGCCCCACCATCCCCCTTCACCCTGATTGACTCTCCCACCCCCCTCCCCATTGTGGACTCCTTCCAATTCTTGGGCACCACCATCACCCAAGACCTCAAATGGGAGCCGACCATTAGCTCCCTTATCAAGAAGGCGCAGCAGAGGATGTACTTCCTGCGGCAGCTGAGGAATCTTAAGGTGCCGACCGAGATGCTGGTGCAGTTTTACTCAGCCATCATAGAGTCCATCCTGACCTCCTCCATCACGGTATGGTTCCCTGGCGCCACAGTCCAGGATAAGCATAGACTGCAGAGCATCGTACATGCTGCTGAGAAGGTGATTAGCCAATCACCTTCTCAGCAGCATGTACGCTGCAAGCTCCCATCCCTCCAGGACTTGTTCTCCTCCAGGACCAGGAGGCGTGTGGGTCGGATCACAGCTGACTCTTCTCACCCTGGACACACACTATTCTCCCCTTTCCCCTCAGGCAGGAGACTACGCTCCATCCAGACCCACACCTCCCGCCACCTGAACAGTTTTTCCCCTCGGCCATAAGGCACATGAACAATAACTCCTAACAATAGCTCCTGGAATTCCTTGAATTCCTTCTAAGTCTATAACAAGATCTGATAGCTCAGTTACAGCTGTTTTTATTACCAAATATGTGTTATATGTGTTTTATGTTGCACGATTGCACCAAGAAAAAGTCCTAGTTTGTGAACCCATTCTCAAACAATGGCAATAAAACTATTCTGATTCTGATTCTGATTCTTAGAGAAGACTATTTCTTCTTCATTAGTGGCAACTGTTCATGGCAGCTATTCTCCGTTTGTGGCGACTATTCTTCATTAGTGGCAACTATTTCTTCTTCATTGGTGGCAGCTATTTGTTTGTGGCGACTATCCTTCGTTTGTGGCAACTATTTCTTCTTCATTGATGGCGGCTATTTCTTCTTCATTAGCGGCAACTGTTCTTCATCTGTGGCAGCTATTCTCCGTTTGTGGCGACTATTCTTCATTAGTGGCAACTATTTATTCTTCATTTGTGGCGGCTATTACTTATTCAATTGTGGCAACTATTCTTCATTATTCGCAGATATTTCCTCTCCATTGGTGGCCGCTATTTCTTCTTCATTAGTGGTGTCAATATATTCTTCCTTATTGGCAAATATTTCTCCTTCGTTGATGGCAGAAATAATAATAATGATGATAATAATGGATTAGATTTTCTATTGCGTTTTTCTGGACACTCAAAGCGCTTCACAGAAAACTGAGAAGGTCAGAAATATCTTCTTAGTTGTTTGACGGCTATTTCTTCTTCGTTTGTGGTGACTATTCTTCAGCTATTTCTTCTTGGCAAAGACTATTTCTTCTTCGTTTGTGGTGACTATTCTTCAGCTATTTCTTCTTGGCAAAGACTATTTCTTCTTAGTTTGTGGTGACTATTCTTCAGCTATTTCTTCTTGGCAAATACTATTTCTTCTTCGTTTGTGGCAACTATTCTACATTGGTGGCAGCTATTTCTTCTTTTTAGCAAACATTTTCTTCTTCGTTTGTGGCAGCAACATATTTTTCATTCGTGGCGGCTATTTCTTTACCATTGGTGGCGGCTATTCTTCGTTTGTGGCGACTATTCTTCATTAGTGGCAACTATTTCTTTTTTATTGGTGGCAGCTATTTCTTTTTCATTTGTGGCAACTATTCCACATTGGTGGCAGCTATTTCTTTGTTTGTGGCAACTATTTCCTCTTCATTGGTGGCGGTTACCTTTTTTCGTTTGTGGAAACTATTATTCATTGATGGCAGCTATTTGTTTGTGGCGACTATTCTTCCTTAGTGGCTACGATTTCTTCATCATTGGTGGCGGCTATTTCTTCTTTGTTTGTGGCAACTATTTTTCATTGGTGGCAGCTATTCTTCGTTTGTGGCGACTATTCTTCCTTAGTGAAAACTATTTCTTCTTCATTGCTGGCGGCTATTTCTTCTTCGTATGGGGCAACGATTCTTCATTGGTCACAGATATTTCCTCCTCATTGGTGGCAAGTATTTCTTCTTCGTTTGTGGTGACTATTCTTCAGCTATTTCTTCTTGGCAAAGACTATTTCTTCTTAGTTTGTGGTGACTATTCTTCAGCTATTTCTTCTTGGCAAATACTATTTCTTCTTCGTTTGTGGCAACTATTCTACATTGGTGGCAGCTATTTCTTCTTTTTAGCAAACATTTTCTTCTTCGTTTGTGGCAGCAACATATTTTTCATTCGTGGCGGCTATTTCTTTACCATTGGTGGCGGCTATTCTTCGTTTGTGGCGACTATTCTTCATTAGTGGCAACTATTTCTTTTTTATTGGTGGCAGCTATTTCTTTTTCATTTGTGGCAACTATTCCACATTGGTGGCAGCTATTTCTTTGTTTGTGGCAACTATTTCCTCTTCATTGGTGGCGGTTACCTTTTTTCGTTTGTGGAAACTATTATTCATTGATGGCAGCTATTTGTTTGTGGCGACTATTCTTCCTTAGTGGCTACGATTTCTTCATCATTGGTGGCGGCTATTTCTTCTTTGTTTGTGGCAACTATTTTTCATTGGTGGCAGCTATTCTTCGTTTGTGGCGACTATTCTTCCTTAGTGAAAACTATTTCTTCTTCATTGCTGGCGGCTATTTCTTCTTCGTATGGGGCAACGATTCTTCATTGGTCACAGATATTTCCTCCTCATTGGTGGCAAGTATTTCTTCTTCATTAGCGGCGGCAATATATCATTCAATATTTCTTCTTCATTCGTGGCAACTATTTATTTTTCCATTAGCGGTTGCAATATATTCTACATTAGTGGCAACTATTTCTCCTTTGTTGACGGCAGAAATAATAATAATAATAATAATAATAATAATGGATTGGATTTTCAATAGCGCTTTTCTTTACAGCCAAAGCCATCGTTCATTCACTTCACATTCACGCAATGCTGCCAAGGGACTAGGATGGCAGAAAATGGAATCGAACCTGGAACCCTTAAATTGCTGGCACAGCCGCCGTACAAATCTGGGTCACACCATCCCGAAATATCTTCTCCGTTGTTGGGAGGCTCTTTCTTCTTTGTTGTCTGATTGGAGGATGCTGCCATGTTGACGTGAGCGTGGCTACTAAAGAGACGGGACGGTACAACAACAGCGTCGTGTTGACATGGGCGTGGCCACTAGAGAGACAGGACGGCGTCAAAATGAAAAGACTTTACAGTTTGTCATCTTTACAAATTTAATTTCCACAAAGAAAAGCAGAAGATCAAAGATGTCCTGCAGTGAAAGTTTGTGTCACATGGCCTCTGCATCGTCTTCTTTGCCTGCAGACTGGATGGGATCAGGGTTGTGTGATGATGATGATGATGACTGGTCACTTGCAGCTGTTGTGAGGACGAATGATTGATCCATCCTGATGGATCCACGCTGATGGATTCACCCTGATTGATTAACCGATGGATCCATCCTGATTGATCCACCAATGGATCCACCCTGGTGGATCCACGCTGATGGATCCACCCTGATGGATCCACCCTAATGGATCCACCCTGATGGAGGATGCATTGCCAACAGGGCTAATGCCAAACAACAACCAGGTCCCCTAAAAGAATTACTACTAATATGAATATGCTAGCAGAGTGAGGTGAAACTAATGACTAATCTAAGAAGGAACTTTAAGGCCACACTGAAACAAAGCAGAATAGTTTCAATATTACAAGCTTTTATTTCTCGGAGAAGAAAAATAGCTGACAAATATTAATACGTTTTAAACCGTTGAAGGAAAACTGCACTTTTCTCAGAATTTTTTCCCAATCACTTCTTCCTCTTTTCTGTGCGTTCTAAATAGTCAAAAACTGCTAGCACAAGATGGCTAACAATGCAGCACTAAAGTCCTGTAAAAAAAAACTGTTTTACATACATATATACCGTATGTAATGTAACAAACAAAGGTGAGAGACGCCGAGATGAGCGGTCGCACCCTCTTTCGCTCCCGATCGGGAATCCAAACAACTGCTCGGATTATCCCACACTTCCTCCTTTTTCTACTGTGGATCACGGATTTATATTTTAAACCTCCTCGGATACTCTACCCTCTTGAAAATGAGAGTAGAGAACGCGAAATGGACATACACAGTGACTTTTATCTCCACGACAATACATCGGCGAAGCACCTTGGCTTTGGAGCTAACGTGTTAGCATCGTGCTTGTCTGCACATTGAGGCAAAGTGAACATGCCCCTGACTGGAAGGATAGATAGAAAGTCAATAATACTACTATTACTCCTACTATCAGGAGACACTGAACTCAACCCTGGACCTGCAACAACACGGTTAATGTTGTCCCGACTGGCGAAGACTAGCAATGCTACTGCTAGCGTCGCCATCGAAGCTAACTCGGCTACCGGCTCATCTCAGCTCAAGCTCACCTGTGCTCCAGCGGTCGGCGGCTTGGCGGAGGACTTCGCCCCGTTCATCGACACGGTCGGAGGCTCGGCGGCGGCGGTGGAGGACGACCCGGTCATCAGAGAAGGCAGCGACTCAGCGGCGGTGAACGACGCGGCGGCTGCGGTGGACGGCGACCCAGACATCGGTGATTGCGGGGAACTGCACGAGATGGCGGGGGTCCACGCGACCTCTCCCCGGTCCCGGACGGTCGAGGACGCGGCATACACGGGATTTAGAGGCGCCTTTACACAAACATTTTCGTTATTCTCTTTCTCTTTGTCTTCAAAAAAGCCCGCCAAAAGGAAACCCAACCCATCCCCCCGCAACCCTACCTGGCCTCCTCCTCCCTCTCCCTCCCCTCCCCCTTTCTCTCCCTCCCCCTTCACCTGGAGGACGATCAATATGCCTCTCTCTCTCTCTCCTCTCTCTCCTTGCTCTTCAACTGCAACAGCAATAATAACCAACAATTTTTCTGGTCAGTACCACAACACAGCGGACTCTGATGCTCTTTTTGGTTCCAGTGGACTACACATCATCCACCTTAATGTGAACAGCCTCTCTGGAGCCAAACTCGACCAAATCAGAGAAATGTTCCTCAACACGAAGGTAAAAATCTTGTGTTTCTCTGAAACCAAATTTGATCAAAGTATTTCTGACTCAGAGATAGAAATACAAAACTTTTCGGTTATCAGAAAGGATAGGAATAAACACGATGGGGGCGTTTGTATGTATATTCACCAGGATATTAAATACATAACTCGCACTGATCTTAACCACAATGACCTGGAATCTGTGTGGGTGGAAATCAAATTTAAAAATGCTAAGCCGGTACTAATAGGGACTGTTTATAGACCCCCTAATCAGAGTGATTTCTATGGGGCTTTGGAAGAATGCTTGGCGGGGACAGACAACATGGAGAAAATTATAACTGGGGATCTGAACACAGATATTCAACGCAAAGATGCGCCTGTCTTCAGATCCTTCAGCAAGTTTTGTAATCTGCACGGTCTTTCCCAGCTAATAGCGCTACCCACAAGGGTGTGTGATTCCACCCAATCAACCATAGATCTCATTCTCACTTCAGACCGGCCTAAAATAAAAAATAGTGTGGTCATGATCTGTGGTCTTAGCGACCACTATCTAACCTTCTGCACCCGTAAAATAGCTAAACCTAAAGCCAATGGCCACATAACAGCCCAATCCAGATCCCTCAAAAAATACTCCAATGACAATTTCAATTTAAAATTAGATGAGTGGGACTGGTCCCCTGTGCTCGCGAGCAACCTGGTCGATGTCGCTTGGGATCGCTTCAAAACGGCGTTCCTAAAGATACTAAATGACATGGCTACCGTGAAAACAGTCAGGATCAAAGCCCGCTCGGAACCATGGTTGAATCCGGACCTATTAGCTGCCATAAAAGACAGAGACAGGAAATACTCTGAATACCAAAAATGTAAAACAGAAGTAGATAAACAATCCAATAATATCAACCTCAAATTACTCCTTTCAACTCTCAAAAAGCAATGCAATAAATTAAGAAATAAGTCAACCAACCTGACTAAATCCTTAAAAAAAAATTACATTAACGACAAAATAGAGGAAAACACGAATAAGCCACGTGAGCTCTGGAAAATTCTCAACAACCAGCTTCCTGGTTGCAGCCAGAAACTTAAAACAAGACTCACCAACATCAGCATCAAGGAGGGTGACTCCCTCATTACAGACAAAATGGAGGTAGCTAGCAGACTTAACATCTTTTTCACCAGCATAGCCGCAACTCTTGTCAACAAGCTGTCCCACCACTCTGGTCGCTTTGGTGTAGAACACATTAAAGCCTTCTACAGAAAGCTAGGAGTATCCAACGATGATTTCAAATTAGAAATGGTCACAGCTGATGAGGTGTTTAAAAAATTGAGCGTGCTCCACCCTAACAAGGCCACCGGCCTTGATAATATTCCCTCCAGATTCCTCAGGGACTCTGCCTCCATCATTGCCCCGATCATCACGCACATAATAAACCTATCAATTACACAAGGCCAAGTACCAAAAGATTTTAAGATAGCAAGAGTAACTCCCCTCTTTAAAAAAGGAAGCAAATTGGAACCTGGAAACTACCGACCTGTTTCTATTCTCAGCTCCATTTCGAAAGTAATGGAGAAAATAGTTTATGAACAGGTCGATAGTTACCTTGCCACTAATAAACTCATGTACAAATTCCAATCCGGCTTCAGAACTAACCACTCCACTGACACATGCCTTCTCTATCTGACCGACCACATCAAACATGAGGTGGACGGGGGCAAATACTGCGGCATGGTCATGCTGGACCTTCAGAAGGCCTTTGACACCGTTAACCACGCTATACTGTTGGATAAGCTCAGAGCAATCGGATTTAACAAAACCTCTTCGAGCTGGATGCAATCTTACTTGGAGGGGAGGGAGCAGGTGGTAGAGGTGAACGGCACCGTGTCCCCCCCCCCCTCTCGGTGAGCTGTGGAGTCCCCCAAGGCAGTATATTGGGACCTTTACTGTTCCTAATATACATAAACGACTTGTCATCGGCATGCGACTGTGAATTGTTTTTGTTTGCGGATGACTCTGCCTTGCTGGTATCCGGCAAGGACAAGTCACAGGTGGAGAAAATCCTCAGTGCTGAGCTCTGTAGAACTTGCACCTGGCTCGCTGACAACAAGCTATCCATCCACTTGGGTAAAACAGAATCCATCCTGTTTGGGTCCCACATCAAACTTAAGAGAGTCAATGACTTCACCATAAAAGTAGGTGACAGTGTCATCACCAGGAAAGATGAGGTCACCTACCTAGGTTCCATTCTAGAGGCTAACCTTTCCTGTGATAAAATGGCAACCAAGGTAATCAAAAAGGTTAACCAACGAACGAGATTTCTCTACAGAATTTCCTCTCTGGTCAAGAAAAGCACCTTGAGGATTCTGGCGGGAACTCTCGTTCAACCCTTTTTCGATTACGCATGCACCTCCTGGTACCCTAGCACCTCCAAAACCCTCAAATCTAAACTCCAAACATCTCAGAACAAGCTAGTCAGGTTACTTCTAGACCTCCACCCCAGATCCCACCTCACTCCTACCCACTTCTCTAAAGTGGGCTGGCTCAAGGTGGAGGACAGAGTTAAACAACTTGCACTGAGCCTAGTCTATAAAATCCGCTACACCTCCCTGATACCGAAGTACATGTCAAACTACTTCCTTAACGTAAATGACCGCCATAACCACAACACCAGGGGGTGCTCCACTAACCACGTTAAACCCAGATTCCGAACTAACAAAGGTCTTAACTCATTCTCTTTCTATGCCACATCAATGTGGAATGCGCTCCCAACAGGTATAAAAGAAAGGGCATCTCTATCCTCCTTCAAAACCGCAATAAAAGTTCACCTCCAGGCAGCTACAACCCTAAACTAACACCCTCCCCGGATTGCTAATAATCAAATGTAAACAATCAAATGCAGATACTTTTTCTTTTTCTTATGCCTTCTGATCTCTCTCTCTCTCTATGTCCACTACTTGATGTCCATATCCCCCCCCCCCTCCACACCCCTGATTGTAAATAATGTAAATAATTCAATGTGATTATCTTGTGTGATGACTGTATTATGATGATAGTATATATGATAGTATATATATGTATCACGAATCAATTTAAGTGGACCCCGACTTAAACAAGTTGAAAAACTTATTCGGGTGTTACCATTTAGTGGTCAATTGTACGGAATATGTACTTCACTGTGCAACCTACTAATAAAAGTCTCAATCAATCAACATAAAGTGATATTTTAAACAACAAACGCTACTTCTGTCGACTGTTTGCTAATCAGACTTCCTGAAAGAGACGTAGAGCTGCCTCTAACTAGCAGTTTTTCACCGTCTAGAATGCACACAAAAGGAAAATATGTTTTCTTGTCTCACTTAAGGATTGTGGATGATGGCAAAAATCCCACCAAAAAAAAAAAGTTTTCCTTTAAATATTTGCTAAAAATGACATATTTCATCTTCACGCTCATGAAGTCCTCCTAAAATGACTACTTCATTATTCTAATATCACAATGTATTTTCCTAAGGAGATTTTTTACATACTCAGACATTACTGTAGTGACTTAAAACATCCTAAAGTTATGACTTAATTGTGTCAATATCGGCACAAATTATTATTCATATACAACTATATTATTTTAATAATTAACTTATTAATAAAAAATGTTGCCAATTTTCAAATAAGTATTAGTATAAGAAAACAATTTTGATATTCTTATTAATTATTTTCTCCCCAGTATCACTTTAATGAAGTTGGAGTTAAAAGCCTCGTTGGCGTAGCGATTGTTTGAAGTGTAAACATCCGCTCTTACTCGCTAGCATGAGCTTATAGCGAGAGATGGACGGAAGCAAGGAAGAAGAAGTGGATGATATTCATTGAATTAAAGGAAGAAATCATCAAAAATTGACATGGGGTGTAGCGAGCTAACTTGGCGAAGCGGCACTGCTAGTCTGCATCATAGTGCATGCTGGGAAAAACTTTACTTAGAACTTGAGCTGCAACGATTCATTGATTGTAAATTAATTATTTAATACGTGTATCTATCTTATTGTAAATTCATCATTTAATAAGTGTAATAAGAAAGTATCAAAAATGTGCCTTGGAACTTTAAACACACAGACATAGTTCCTGCTGCAATAGAGTGCACACAAGAGTGATTCTTTGTTGTTTTTACTCACGCAAACATGTTAAAAGTGCAATTTCAATGTTGATGATGTGTTTCAAAAACATAATAAAGATTATGGCAAGCAGAAAAATCTTTATTTCAACTATTTCCCCGAAAATACGCATTGAGATGATAAATTGTGCTCTATCCGATTACTGGATGCTGATCCTACTGGAACAAACTAATGGACTAATAGCTGCAGCTGGACTAGGAACCTTCTGGAGATCCAACAGTACCAAAGTGGTCTTAAGATCTATTATTTCATCACGTTGTGTATGTATGGAGGTTAAAGTGTGTCTTTTTTAACAAAGATTTTTATGTACAGTGTATTTATGTAACATAATTTTTTTTTTTACCTCAAGTTATGCTAACAATTACATTTTAAAAAAGACTGTGAGAAAAATGTGTGTGTATAAAAAATCAGTTTGTTAAAATACTGTGTTTTTAAATTCAGTGTAAAAAAAAAATTATTCAGTGTATAAAAATTCAGTTTGTTAAAATACAGTGTTTTGAAATTCAGTGTAAAAAAAAATAATTCAGTGTATAAAAATTCAGTCCAGAAAAATGTGTTTTAAAAACTCAACACTGACTTCAGGGCAATTAAGACTGAAGCAATCGATCCTGTCTTAAAACCAGCCAATGAGGTGCTTCAGTCTTAATTGACCTGAAGTCAGTTTGGAGCGTTTACACTAAATTGTATACAAATATTTTTTTTAACACTGATTTTTTTTACACTGATTTTTATAAACTGATTTTTTTATACACTGAATTTGTATATACTAAATTTGATACTGATTGTTTATACTGAATTTTTATACACTGACTTTTATATACTGAATTTTTATACACTTAATTTTTAAACAAATTTTGCTCTCAAATTTTTGTTCAATGAAATTGTCAGCATAAGTTGATGTAAAAAATGTAGTTCCCAAAAATCAAATGCCAAAAATTCAGTTACACAAAAAAGCTTTCATAACAAAGTCACGACTCAACCTCCATATTTGTGTAAAACTGTCACGTTTCAATATTTGAGCAGAACGACTCCTTCTTTTCAGTGTGGCGTTGTTGTTCCAAAGACTAATAGTGACTGCTCCAAGATGGCGTCACGCACACGTTAGAATTATTTAAGACGTAGACAAAGTACTTGTTGGTGCAAACAACATCAATAGCAGAAGAGCTACACTTATCTACTTGTGTGTGTGTGTGCGTGTGTGTGTGTGTGTATTTGAGCAGGGGTGTGGCTAGAGATTCCAAGTGTTGCCCACAGAGCATCATAACAAAAAGGTTCTACTTGGTTCTGAAGGCCCCTGGAGAAGAAAGTCCTGAAGGAGGGTTGACATTTTCTTGTTAGCAGTTTAGTGTCTCTCAGCGTAGCGAGCGAGTGAGTGAAGGAGCTTCATATCCTGGCGGGCGGCGTGTCCTTGTCCTCCAGCAGCAGGATGAACTGGGAGAAGACCTCCTTTACGCCATCCATGTGCTCGGTGCTGGTGCCCTCCAGGATCCAGCGCTTCCCCCGCGCCAGAGGCTCCAGTTCAAAGTACTTCTTGATCTGTGCACACAAACAAGGTAGTACTTCATACAGTAGTACTTTATACAGTAGTACTTCATACAGTAGTACAACTTCACTGCTGGGTAGGACTGTTCATAACGTGACTACATTTGGAGTGGAAGCGGTGAACAAACAAGGTGGCGGCTTGTATGAAGCAGAGAAAGGAGCTGAAAGGAATAAACATCAAAGGACATCAACTCCACAATAATCATAGTCAATTATATCCAGAAATGACATACAATAATAAGTTATTACTTCATTATATCAATAAATGACATATAATAATAAGTGATTACTTCATTATATCCAGAAATGACGTATAATAATAAGTTATTATTACATTATATCCAGAAATGACATATAATAAGTTATTACTTCATTATATCTACAAATGACATATACGTTATTACTTCATTATATCCAGAAATGACATATACTAATACGTTATTACTTCATTACATCCAGAAATAACATATAATAATAAGTTATTACTTCATGATATCCAGAAATGACATATAAGTTTTTACTTCAATATATCCAGAAATAACATATAATAATAAGTTATCACATTATTATATCCAGAAATGACATATAAGTTATTACTTCATTTGTGTAAAACTGTCACGTTTCAATATTTGAGCAGAACGACTCCTTCTTTTCGGTGTGGCGTTGTTGTTCCAAAGACTAGTAGTGACTGCTCCAAGATGGCGTCACGCACACGTTAGAATTATTTAAGACGTAGACAAAGTACTTGTTGGTGCAAACAACATCAATAGCAGAAGAGCTACACTTATCTACTTGTGTGTGTGTATGTGTGCGTGTGTGTGTGTGTGTGCGTGTGTGTGTGTGTGTATTTGAGCAGGGGTGTAGCTAGAGATTTTTTCCAACTCCTTTTCATCATAGTCAATATTATTGATGTTTTATATTTTTCCATTTCCTATTTAATAATCAATCCTATGTATACTGGACTGAACTGTTGCTATGGTTACGTCATGCCAAGTCCAAGATTGGCGTGTAGCATGCCCAGAATGGTGGGTCTCGTGTCGGACGCAGTCAGCCATGCCAGCCAGCGGGAGAGTGAGTGCCGTTGTCTGTAATGTGAGTTTAATGACAGATTAAGTCACCTCAGCCGCGCTTGGCTCAGTGGCCCGGCTAGAAAGGCGAGCAGACCCAAACAGTGTCAACAAATCTGTCTGGGTAACGTGATCTGTCCCGGTCCAGCCACCAGCCTCAGACCCAGACCGTGTGTGCCCTCTTCTGGGAGACGCACTGGCACTGTGACAAAGGACCTTCTCTTCCATAGCCTGAGTTCCTCCTCGGCAAATCATGAAGCGTGGTCTCAGCCACAAACATCTGATAGGTTTTGAACATACGAGACAATCCAGTTCTTTCACTTTGGTGTGACCAGGCTGAAGGAACCCCATGACCTAACATCCACAGTGCGGCCAAAACCCGTTTCTGGAAGATTAAGTCGTCCTAAGCGCACTTAAGGACTTGCGTGAGGCAGCGGGAAGAGTAAGCCACACAAGTACGGCGTTGCCAGATGGCTCCTAGAAGGACCAGTGGGTCACCCAGTCTAGTCTTCTTCTAGGTCATGCAGGCCGCCCAGGCGTGGCCAGAAAGCGGCTTTACTGTACATACATGCAGAAGGCTGTCCAAAATAATCTATAATCACCTGCATTCCTGCAGCTAGAACTCAGCCTCACTGGCCACTTGGGACGTCGCCAGTGAAAGCAAAACAGTTTGGACTGGTTGGTGGATGAACACAACTCACCAATCAGACATACTTGATTACATGTAGTGTGGAATGGTCAAGGTGGAATGAGTCAAACACAGAACAATCGTAGGTATGAAAAATACTAACTTCTTTATGACTAACCAACTGGAATGGTGTTATGTCTTTAAGTTGATGTGTAGTGGTAATTGACACCCACTGGTCACATTAACTCATGAAGTTACGCTCATGACGTAGTAAGTTGTATGATGTGGACACGTTTGTTACTGGATACTTTCTAATACGTTTCTGCTTTGGTGACTTTGTATGTGTAAGTAATATGCAACCATAATTATTTGATACTTGTTTATATTGACACATATTTTTTTTACATTGCAATATTGTTCAATTATTATTACGTACGTATAGCTTGTGTGCTATTGTGTGCTTTGCTGTTGTGTAGCTGCTAGCTCCTAGTAGCTTATGGCTTACCATATGTTTAAAACATATTCTTAGTAAAAAACTGCTAGCATCAGGAGGCTAACAATGCAGGTCATGTGGATTGTACTAATTTGCCTGTAAAGCACTCTTAAAAACATCTAAAAATGTACCTGTCATGACTTGCGTATTAACCAAGCTACAGCGACATTGTTATTGTAGGAGCTAAGACCAAGGAATGACTATCGAGAGCCGAGAGGTCATGCGAGCTACTGGAGTTGTTGCTGCTGATGAATTGCCTTTGAGTTTTCAAAAGTTTGAAACTAAAAAATTCCACTAGCTATATAAGTCGAATCAGCGGATATACTGGCTCTCAACTCGACAATATCGCTAGGAAAAAACGGCGAGATGTTAGTTTACTCCTTGAATATTTCAACTGAAGAGTGGTTAGAATGTTACAGGTGTCAAGTGACCTATACATACATAAAGCACTGCTTTTCAACATTTGATTTGAAGACAATCTGGACGGTCGTTGACCTACCGTATTTTAGGCACAATTAAAATCCTTTCATTTTCTCAAAAATCGACAGTGTGCCTAATAACTCGGTGTGCCTAAGCTGTGGCTGCGCTTTCCGACCTCAAAGCTATTTTATTTGGTACATGGTGTAGTAATAAGTGTGACCAGGAGATGGCAGTCACACATAAGAGATACGTGTAGACTGCAATATAACGCCAGTAAACACCACCAAAACGTTGATGTTTTATTGAGAATATAAAACGGTCTGAGAGAACTGAAGAGAAGGTCAGAAAGTGACTTGAAGATGATCTGTAAAACAATCTATACAACATTTTGACCAAAGAACCACCGTTACATGTTATGTAGACCACAAGGAAGTGTTTTAAATGTAGAACAAAATCATAATATGACCCTTTTAATGCGCCTTTTGCCTGAAAATAGACCTGAATAGCCCCGCTCATCAGCAGTGCGCCTTATAAGTCCGAAAAATACAGTACTTAAGTCATCAGTAACTGATAATTCATGAATATTTCAACATTCCTTTTCTACTTCTCCTCTAATTGCCAGCATCAAAAATAATGTCTGACACTGACCCAGTGAGTGCAGGCAGCAGCTGTGCAGACATTAGCCAGACATAAGCTGCAAACCTAGTTCCAGCAGCTTAGAGCACTGATGGACCACGCATGGCACCCGGCTGCTTCCCTGCTCCATGCCAGGCCGCGCCATGTGACACTCACTGGTAGACGAATGTCAAGTGGAAAAGGATATCCTTTCAGAATAAATAGGCTTGGCTGAGGTCTTCTGCCAGTCCAAACCCCGCTGATGGTCTACTCAGCATGCCATGAAAGCAGACAGGAGGAAAGGACCAAAGAAAAACTAGACCGGTGTTTTGGATAGTCAGGACAGCTTTCCCAGATCTAATAAGAACAAATAAATGTTTTCACAGAAGCAGCGTCATCGGCCTCAACATTCAAACTGAAAGGTTTAAATCTGGTCTGGGCCTTAAAGGCCTACTGAAATGATTTTTTAAAATGTAAACGGGGATAGCAGATCCATTCTATGTGTCATACTTGATAATTTTGCGATATTGCCATATTTTTGCTGAAAGGATTTAGTAGAGAACATTGACGATAAAGTTCGCAACTTTTGATCACTGATAAAAAAAGCCTTGCCTGTACCGGAAGTAGCGTGACGTCACAGGCTGAAGGGCTCCTCACATTTCCCCATTGTTTACGATGCAGCGAGAGCGATTCGTACCGAGAAAGTGACGATTACCCCATTAATTTGAGCGAGAATGAAAGATTCGTGGATGAGGAACGTGAGAGTGAAAGACTAGAGTGCAGTGCAGGACGTATCTTTTTTCGCTCTGACCGTAACTTAGGTACAAGGGTTCATTGGATTCCACACTTTCTCCTTTTTCTATTGTGGATCACGGATTTGTATTTTAAACCACCTCGGATACTATATCTTCTTGAAAATGAGAGTCGAGAACGCGAAATGGACATTCACAGTGACTTTTATCCCCACGACAATACATCGGCGAAGCTCTTTAGCTACGGAGCTAACGTGATAGCATCGTGCTTAAATGCAGATTGAAACAAAATAAATAAACCCCTGACTGGAAGGATAGACAGAAAATCAACAATACTATTAAACCATGGACATGTAACTACACGGTTAATGCTTTCCAGCCTGTCGAAGCTTAACAATGCTGTCGCTAACGACGCCACTGAAGCTAACTTAGCTACGGGACCTCGACAGAGCTATGCTAAAAACATTAGCTATCCATCTACGCCAGCCAGCCCTCATCTGCTCATCAACACCCGTGCTCACCTGCGTTCCAGCGATCGACAGAGCGACGAAGGACTTCACCCGATCATAGATGCGGTCGGCGGCCCGGAGACGGAGGAAGTCAAGGTGAGGTCGGCGGCTAGCGCGTCTGCTATCCATCTCAAAGTCCTCCTGGTTGTGTTGTTGTAGTCCGCCGCTAATACACCGATCCCACCTACAGCTTTCTTCTTTGCAGTCTTCATTGTTCATTAAACAAATTGCAAAGGATTCACCAACACAGATGTCCAGAATACTGTGGAATTATGTGGTGAAAACAGAGCTTTTTGTATTGGATCCAATGGGGTCCGAATACTTCCGTTCACTCCGTGACGTCACGCGCAAACGTCATCATACCGAGACGTTTTCAACCGGAAGTTTCGCAGGAAATTTAAAATTGCACTTTATAAGTTAACCCGGCCGTATTGGCATGTGTTGCAATGTTAAGATTTCATCATTGATATATAAACTATCAGACTGTGTGGTCGGTAGTAGTGGGTTTCAGTAGGCCTTTAAAGGCAAGAGAAGGAGCAAAAGAAGAAGTCCCCTCTTCTGCACAGCCTGTTGTATTTTTCCAGTTCTGCATTGAAGACACAGACATGGGCTGGTGGGAACCGAGCCTTTCCGACAATATTCCAACTTTGGAGGTGGTATGAGAGCTGTACCAGACTTCTTTTGGACAACGAGGCAAGAGGAGTGTGAGCTTCCCCCTAATCCTAACCTTCATCTCATGTATCTACAAACCCCGTTTCTATATGAGATGGGAAATTGTGTTAGATGTAAATATAAACGGAATACAATGATTTGCAAATCCCTTTCAACCCATATTCAATTGAATGCACTACAAAGACAAGATATTTGATGTTCAAACTCATAAACTTTTTTTTTTTTGCAAATAATAATTAACTTAGAATTTCATGGCTGCAACATGTGCCAAAGTAGTTGGGAAAGGGCATGTTCACCACTGTGTTACATGGCCTTTCCTTTTAACAACACTCAGTAAACATTTGGGAACTGAGGAGACACATTTTTTAAGCTTCTCAGGTGGAATTCTTTCCCATTCTTGCTTGATGTACAGCTTAAGTTGTTCAACAGTCCGATGGTCTCCGTTGTGGTATTTCAGGCTACATAATGAGCCACACATTTTCAATGGGAGACAGGTCTGGCCTACAGGCAGGCCAGTCTAGCACCCGCACTCTTTTACTATGAAGCCACGTTGATGTAACGCTTGGCTTGGCATTGTCTTGCTGAAATAAGCAAGGGCGTCCATGGTAACGTTGCTTGGATGGCAACATATGTTGCTCCAAAACCTGTATGTACCTCTCAGCATTAATGGCGCCTTCACAGATGTGTAAGTTACCCATGTCTTGGGCACTAGTACACCCCCATACCATCACAGATGCTGGCTTTTCAACTTTGCGCCTATATAACAATCCGGATGGTTCTTTTCCTCTTTGGTCTGGAGGACACGACGTCCACAGTTTCCAAAAACAATTTGAAATGTGGACTAGTCAGATTACTGGCCAGGTCCAGAAAGATCCCAACCCAAATAGTCCAAATGATAAACAGGGTGCCCAAAAAGGTCCAAAATGGCCTTGCTCATTTCAGACTTTTTGGAGCAATGGGACTTTTAAGAGTGAGTCCATTTTTTGGTGCTTTGGGAAAATTTCAGGGTCATTTGGGACCTTTAGGGGGAGATGGTCCTTTTTGGGGTACCATTCAGGAGAGTTAGTCATTTCCTGAGTCTATGGACTACTTTTAGTCAAAAGGAATTGGGGCCAATTGGTTCCACTTACAGTCCCATTCTGTAAAAGCAAACAATGCTCAGACTTTTTCCAGTAAAGGTCTTCTTGTAAAAAAAAGTTGCTGTCCAAAGTATTTTATGTCCCACCGCCTAAGACTTGAAAAGTGCTGTTCACACAGAACTATGACCAAGAGAGCATATTTGCATAGCACCAGGGGGATTGCTACAATAACCCACGTTATAATAGGAAATTCACTTCTCTTTTCCGTTAAATTCCTTTAGATCCTAAAAGGAACTTCCCAGTCTGACTATTTCAAGCACAATCCCTGGAGTCGAGTGTGTGTCTTCTTGTACCCGATTAGTGTCTTAGGTCCAAAGACACACAGGTATTGGATATTTGTGATAAGGAAAGCCACTTATCTTGTGATACACTCCCATACTTGGAAACGCTGGTCAGGTCTTGCATTCTTGCAGAGGATAACAGCAAAGCCAGATGGAGCAGATGTAGGTCTGCTACAGCAGATCAGTATCGAGGAATAAGGTTTATTAGCCTACTCTGTTTCTTATGTAGTTTTCTTTTCTTTGAGCCTTTATTTGCCCCAGGTCCCAAAAGTCTGAGAAACAAATCTAAATTACATTTCAGAAATATATCAAGTAATACTCTAATAATGCTCTTCCTGTTTGAGTAATAAGATCGTGAAAAAGAAGAATAGGAAATGTTCACTTGAGAAGAACGACAACAAACAAGCGGATGACTGGAAGTAGATATGGAATCCTTCAGACGTGACTTTCCTGCAGGCAACATCACAACAAGAGCTTTACTCAATAAACTCATTGGAAAGCAGACTTGATTTCAGCCTGGAGGTTTTCATTTGGCTAACCTTCAGCCGGGGCTACCAAAATAACATCCCTTGTTTAAAAGCTACTTAGCATCATGTGATGGGATGACGGAAATATGCCGCCACCTTTCAGTTCCTCTAAAGTCAAAGATGTGGGGTCCTTGTCTCTCTCAGAAGGATTTAGGACTCAAATATCAAGACAATCAATTACACCATCCCCTTACATTTTGGCCCCTGCCAAGATATCATTCCCCTGGAAAGTGGCCCATACTGGGCAAGGGCAGAGTAACACAAGACCCACTTACCATATAATAGGCATAGCCTTTGTTTGCTTAAAGACACGAGAAAGCCTGCCAGTCTCTAAGAAGGGAACACTTGGGAGGTGGGTGAACAAAAACAAACAATCTGGGCTAGGTGTCGACTGAAACAGCTCACTGGCCGGTAAATAACCTTGTGTAAGGCACTCTGACAAGTGAGGACATTACTGTACCTTCAGCCTGCAAAGTCAACAAGCCCACCGTTTGCCAAGAAAAAGCTCAGAGCTGTATGACACCAACATGTTTGTTGATCAGGTCAAGACTTCAGGACCGCCATCGATTGTGAGCGGAAGAGCACAGCTGCTTCCAACACCATGCTGTGCTCAAATGAAGTAAACATGTTAGCAAATACTGTTAGCACTCATGCTGTATTTGCACCTGGATATTCATCCATCCATTTTCTACTGCTTGTCCCTTTCGGGGTGGCGGGGGGTACTGGAGCCCAGCTGTATCCCAGCTGCAGTCGGGCGGAAGGCGAGGTACACCCTGGACAAGTCGCCATTGATACCCACATATGCGGTCCTCTCCAAGGTTTCTCATAGTCATTCACACCGACGTCCCACTGGGGTGAGTTTTTCCTTGCCCGTATGTGGGCTCTGTACCGAGGATGTCGTTGTGGCTTGTGCAGCCCTTTGAGACACTTGTGATTTAGGGCTATATAAATAAACATTGATTGATTGACATTCAACTCTATTTAAATAATGGCATACAAATCAACAATCAACCGCATTGTTCAATGGGTTATGGTGACAACAATGTAAGTCTCATATCATACAAAATAAGGACCAGGAGGAAAATATATTAAATGTGAACATTTTTATTTCAAACGTAACCTTCCTCTGATTATAATCCCCTTTAGCTATTTAGGCAAAAAGGAAAGGAAATGTCAACACAAGCGTGGAAAACACTCAATGTAAACATTCTCAAATCCCATTGAACATTAAACAATAAACTCTTAAAATGAAGGTGCAAAAATAAAGAATTTGTAAGAAATTGTTAATAAAGTGTAACAAAATAATGCAAAGTGTGAAAATGTAAACAGAGAAACCTGAGAACTTTTCTGCAGGTTTGGTTATAGCAGTGCTGTAAAGGGTAAGCACGGCTAAGGTGGTGTGATATTACCGGTCTTGGTGGGGACGAGCGCCTTGCATCATTTACAGATGGTGACTACGGTCCGTTTGAAAAAAAAACAAACAACTGCCATACTGTCGAGGTGACATTTCCTGTTTTATCCACGATGTCTTCCTTTTTACTTTCTCTTCTCACTTCATGCAAAGAATCAACCACCAGACAACAAGATGGCGCCACTTAACATGATAGTTGATTGGCTGTTAGCGTTTCACTCCCACTGATTAGTGATCACTTCCGGTGTTACCAGAGAGCGAGTATCTTTGTTCATGCAACCAACTTGCTTCGCAACTTCCGCTTTTGTCCAACATAGAAGAAAAAAAATTATCAAACGCATTTTTTATTGATATCGATTACAGGTCTATCACAATAAATATGATCGCTCAGCCCTAATTCCCTCCACATATTTAAAATAATAAGCCCCATTTTGAACTGGACTCTCACACTATTAACCGTATCCACATTGCACCTGTCGCCCAGTCGGGGGCACCCACATCTGCGGTCCCTTCCAGGGTTTCTCATTGTGCCCATTGAGTTGAGTTTTTTCTTGATCTGATCCGAGGTTGTCGTTGTGGCTTGTGCACCCCTTTGAGACATTTGTGATTGAGGGCTAATTGTAATTAAGGGCCACTCTTCATTTTATCAAATTTTCATCATTTCATATTTTTTCCTCCTCTTTGTTGTACCAATCAACATTTTTTTGTAAGCTATTATTTGATTTGCATTTATTTTTCTATGAATTGATCTTGAAATGTGCTGTGAAACAACGGTCCACTTGTAAAGTAACAATGGCAAAAACTTTATAAAAAATAACAATAATAAAATAAAATATTACTGAATCAAATGCAATTTTTCTGACCTTTTTCACTGACAATTAGATTTTTTTTTAGCTGGAAGGCTAAAATGTGTCATGTGTCATGGTCTTAATGCAGAATCAGGTGGCATTAGGTTAACGATGGAGGCTGTAGGAGATGAAAATACACTTGCCATAAAGAGAAGAGGAAGCATGTGCGCCAAAACTGAAGGGAAAAAGACGAGGTCTCAGTTCACGGGTGAAAGCGGGGAGGCCACCATGGAGCCAAGCCACAGTTGTTAACCCGTCAGTCGGCATTGGCGAGTCTATGGAATTAACACAGTGCAAAAAGTGAAGATTTACTGTCCTGTTCCACTCTGGTGGGACCGAGGGTCTCCCTCAGGACGGCAGGTTCAAAGTGAGCCACTGATGCTACACTTTCCCTTCAAAGCCTCTGCCAGATCAGAGCCGTCCTCCAAGGTGCTATAAATCTGAGATGGGCTGCACAGGAGACATTCTCGCTGACCTGTGCGCCACGCAACAATGCAATTGCACTTCAGGGTCGACACGGTGATAATGTGCTTTCCATATAGGCATGTGCCTGGGAAGTATACCTTCAG
This sequence comes from Entelurus aequoreus, assembly GCF_033978785.1. Taxonomy (NCBI): domain Eukaryota; kingdom Metazoa; phylum Chordata; class Actinopteri; order Syngnathiformes; family Syngnathidae; genus Entelurus; species Entelurus aequoreus. Next base: position 56,874,523 of record NC_084736.1, read on the forward strand.
GAATACTTCTATTCATGTATTTAATATTTACATTTTTCACAGTAGACCCACTATTGTTTTTCCAAATGTAGCTTTAATGCTAATGAGCTGGGTTTGTCCATGCCCCTTGGAGGCTCCATATTTTTGCTGTTCTTCGACGGGTTCATACTTTGTCCATTTTCATATTCTTACTTCTATTATTTACAGTGGGATAGTTTGAAGCAAAGAGGTACAATTCCCGCATGGCCACGGGGGAAAGGGAGGCACCTTGCCACTCACGGCTACCCCCAATATATCGGACTACTGCTTGGTCCAAAGAACAGATTTATAAAAATTTGAATATCGTGTTCTTTTCAAATGTGGAATTAATATGTGATATAAACCTATTACATACAATCTGAAATATGTTATAATTTTGATGATCATGGCTTCGTTTTTCAGGTTTTCATAGACCGTAAGCCATAATATAATCATCAAAATCAGTATTGAGTTATCTTGAGTTGCATTTATGAGCGATATATCACTTTCACCTTGTAATGCTAATTTCTAGTATAAACAAATCTTTGCAAGAAATTATGATTTTTGGAGTTTCAGTTGCACTCCTTAGGAAGGGGGGTTTGTCCTTGTCCCATTTGATGACAACAGCTCCACTGCAAACGTCATCATTCTTAAAAAAAAATAGACTGTCTCGAAAGGAAATAGTGGATAAACAAGTAGAAAACAGGTGAAGATAGGGCTCGGGGCTAATAAGGACCAGGAGAAAAAAAATATTAACTGTAAACATTTTAGTATAAAATGTAGACTTTTTCTGATTATAATCTCCTCAGTTATCAAGGCGGAGAGGAAAGGAAATGTCAACACAATCGTGGAAAACTCTAAATGTAAACAACATTATGAAAAACACATTGAACACTTAACTATACCCTCTTAAAATGAAGGTGCAAAAATAGGAGTTAGGTAAAAAATGCTTAATAGTTTGCAACAGAATAGTGCAAAGTGTGAAAATGTAAACTATAAGGAAACCTGAGAAGAAGTATTTTCTGCAGCTGTGCTCTAAAGGGTGAGCACAGCTAAGGTGGTGTGGTAGTCCCGGTCTTGGTGGGGACATTAATGGAAAAACTGCAGCAAAGTTTTTTTTATGGTTAAAAAAAAATGGCAGCCATCATTTTAGCATGAAGTCCAATATGATGAATAACTTGCTTTGAAATCGTAACTCATGCAGATATTTAAGTATTTATTTTTATTTTAACCAAAACATATTTTAGAATGTATGATCATATAATATTTAGTGAAGCGCTTTGAGTCACTAGAGAAAAGCGCTATATAAATATAATTCACTTCACTTCACTATTAATAGATAATATCAATGTTTAAAAGATATGCAATTGCATGCAGTACATGCATTTTTTATGTGAAAATGGAAAGAAAAAAATACATCAAGTAAGACAAGATAGAGTACTTTATGAACACTAACATACTTTCAGGCTTTTGTGGGCCACATCAAATGATGTGGCGGGCCCCGGACCTTCAGTTAGACATGTGGACTACATAAAAACATAAGATTTAAACAAAAATATGAATTATGTAGTGTAAATGTAAAGTAAAGTTGTTTATATAATTCAGATGCAGTATATTTCAGATAAAGTAAGTCTGAGTTGGATACAATCGGGCAAAGGAAAACATGGTTCTAAAAATGTTTTTTTTTTTACCAAGTACCACCTGAGAAAACACTTGGCTCGCTAAATACCACCATAATGACAACACTAAATACAGTAGTAGTAGACCTAAGTATTCATTAAGTACCACCATAATGACAACAATAAATACAGTAGTAGTAGACCTAAGTATTCGTTAAGTACCACCATAATGACAACAATAAATACAGTAGTGTAGTAGGCCTAAGTATTCATTAAGTACCACCATAATGACAACATTGAAATACAGTAGGGTAGTAGACCTAAGTTTTCATCAAGTACCACCATAATGACTAAGGATGATGTTTGTTAAGAAATTGTCGAACCGATTCCTTATCGAATCTCTTATCAAATCCAGATAGGTTGTTGTGTGTGCACTGAGTTCCAAAAGCCATAGATGTTATGTGACTGGGCCGGCACGCTGTTTATTTGGAGGAAAAGCGGACGTGACTGAGGACAGCATGCGGACGTTAAAGGGTGAAGGTTTCAGGTGAGAGAGGACGCTAAAGGCACGCCCCCATTGAGCATATAGTGCTGTTACATGCGTTGTCATTAAAAAAATTGCCGACAAACACATCACCAACATGGACGCTCACTTTCGACATCCCGGTGCACCCTGTGGAGAAGAAGGGGACCAGCACGGTAGCGAATCGATACGCACAACAGGGCAAGAGAAGTCGGCTTTTACTGTTGTGCTAGCTTGCTATGCAAATGGACAATGAGACTGACTTTGAAAATGACGAGAGGGAGTCTAGCATGTTTGATGGAGAACTTGCCCAGCTGTTCATTTCGGACACAGAAGATGAGGACCTTGATAGATTTGTGGATGATGATTGATCAAAAAATTATGTGAGTACATTGATAAATACTTCAATAAAGTACAACCGAACTCAGCTTTACTTCTGCTGCCTTTTTAAAACAGCGGCCATGCATGCTAGCGTATGTTTTAAGCCAGCGTATGTTTTAAGCGTGCGTATGTTTAACCATGCCTGCGCCCAAAAATACGCTGCGCCTTATTTATGCGTTAAATACAGAAATAACACCCGTAACTGACACGGCACCTTTTAATATGGTGCGCCCTATGGTCTCGAAAATACGGTATAGTGGTTTTGATAACGTTAACCGGTTCTCAAAAAGGGATTCGAATCCATGGAATCGGTTCTTTTCTTATCGAAGCATCGGGAGAACCGGTTTTCGAACATCATCCCTAATAATGACCAACATTAAAATACAGTAGTGTAGTAGACCTAAGTATTCATTAAGTACTACCATAATGACAACATTAAAATACATTAGTGTAGTAGGCCTAAGTATTCATTAAGTACCACCATAATGACAACATTAAAATACAGTAGTGTAGTAGACCTAAGTATCTACGAGCGCCACCATAATGACAACATTTAAATACTGTAGTGTAGTAGACCTAAGTATTCATCAAGTACCACCATAATGACAACATTAAATACAGTAGTCAGCCCTTTGAGACACTTGTGATTTAGGGCTATATAAATAAACATTGATTGATTGATTGATAGTGTAGTAGACCTAAGTATTCATCACGTACCACCATAATGACAACATTAAAATACAGTAGTGTAGTAGACCTAAGTATTCATCAAGTACCACCATAATGACAACATTAAAATACAGTAGTGTAGTAGACCTAAGTATTTATTAAGTACCACCATAATGACAACATTAAAATACAGTAGTGTGGTAGACCTAAGTATCTACAAGCGCCACCATAATGACAACATTAAAATACAGTAGTGTAGTAGACCTAAATATTCATCAAGAACCACCATAATGACAACATTAAAATACAGTAGTGTAGTAGGCCCAAGTATCTACGAGCACCACCATAATGACAACATTAAAATACAGTAGTGTAGTAGACCTGAGTATTCATTAAGTACCACCATAATGACAACATTAAAATACAATAGTGTAGTAGACCTAAGTATTCATCAAGTACCACCATAATGACAACATTAAAATACAGTAGTGTAGTAGACCTGAGTATTTATTAAGTACCACCACAATGACCACATTAAAATACAGTAGTGTAGTAGACCTAAGTATTCATTAAATACCACCATAATGACCACATTAAAATACAGTAGTGTAGTAGACCTAAGTATTCATTAAGTACCACCATAATGACCACATTAAAATACAGTAGTGTAGTAGACATAAGTATTAAATAAGTACCACCATAATGACCACATTAAAATACAGTAGTGTAGTAGACCTAAGTATTCATTAAGTACCACCATAATGACAACATTAAAATACAGTAGTGTTGTAGGCCCAAGTATTAATTAAGTACCACCATAATGACAACATTAAAATACAGTAGTGTAGTAGACCTAAGTATTCATTAAGTACCACCATAATGACAACATTAAAATACAGTAGTGTAGTAGACCTAAGTATTCATTAAGTACCACCATAATGACAACAATAAATACAATAGTGTAGTAGACCTAAGTATTCATTAAGTACCACCATAATGACAACATTAAATACAGTAGTGTAATAGACCTAAGTATTCATTAAGTACCACCATAATGACAACATTAAAATAAAGTAGTGTAGTAGGCTAAAATATTCATTAAGTACCACCATAATGACAACATTACCATAACGACAACATTAAAATACAGTAGTTTAGTAGACCTAAGTATTCATTAAGTACCACCATAATGACAACATTAAAATACAGTAGTGTAATACACCTAAGTATTCATTAAGTACCACCATAATGACAACAATAAATACAATAGTGTAGTAGACCTAAGTATTCATTTAGTACCACCATAATGACAACATTAAATACAGTAGTGAAATACACCTAAGTATTCATTAAGTACCACCATAATGACAACATTAAAATAAAGTAGTGTAGTAGGCTAAAGTATTCATTAAGTACCACCATAATGACAACATTACCATAACGACAACATTAAAATACAGTAGTTTAGTAGACCTAAGTATTCATTAAGTACCACCATAATGACAACATTAAAATACAGTAGTGTAGTACACGTAAGTATTCATTAAGTACCACCATAATGACAACAATAAATACAATAGTGTAGTAGACCCAAGTATTCATTAAGTACCACCATAATGACAACATTAAATACAGTAGTGTAATAGACCTAAGTATTCATTAAGTACCACCATAATGACAACATTAAAATAAAGTAGTGTAGTAGGCTAAAGTATTCATTAAGTACCACCATAATGACAACATTACCATAACGACAACATTAAAATACAGTAGTTTAGTAGACCTAAGTATTCATTAAGTACCACCATAACACCAACATTCAATCAATCAATCAATCAATGTTTATTTATATAGCCCTAAATCACAAGTGTCTCAAAGGGCTGTACAAGCCACAACGACATCCTCGGTACAGAGCCCACATACGGGCAAGGAAAACTCACCCCAGTGGGACGTCGATGTGAATGACTATGAGAAACCTTGGAGAGGACCGCATATGTGGGTAACCCCCCCCCCCCCCTCTAAGGGAGACCGAAAGCAATGGATGTCGAGTGGGTCTGACATAATATTGTGAAAGTCCAACACATCAGCGAAAGTCCAGTCCATAGTGGGGCCAGCAGGAACCATCCCGAGTGGAGACGGGTCAACAGCGTAGAGATGTCCCCATCTGATGGACAGGCTAGCGGTCCACCCCGGGTTGGGAGCAGAGTAGAAAAGAAAAGAAAAGAAACGGCAGATCAACTGGTCTAAAAAGGGAGTCTATTTAAAGGCTAGAGTATACAAATGAGTTTTAAGATGAGACTTAAATGCTTCTACTGAGGTAGCATCTCTAACTTTTACCGGGAGGGCATTCCATAGTATTGGAGCCTGAATAGAAAACGCTCTATAGCCCGCAGACTTTTTTTGGGCTCTGGGAATCACTAATGAGCCGGAGTTCTTTGAACGCAGATTTCTTGCAGGGACATATGGTACAATACAATCGTCAAGATAGGCAGGAGCTTGACCGTGTAGTATTTTATACGTAAGTAGTAAAACCTTAAAGTCGCATCTTAGGTGCACAGGAAGCCAGTGCAAGTGAGCCAGTATAGGCGTATTATGATCAAACTTTCTTGTTTTTGTCAAAAGTCTAGCAGCCGCATTTTGTACCATCTGTAATCTTTTAATGCTAGACGTAGGGAGGCCCGAAAACAAAACGTTACAGTAATCGAGACGAGATGTAACGAACGCATGGATAATGATCTCAGCATCGCTTGTGGACAAAATGGAACGAATTTTAGCGATATTGCGGAGATGAAATGACAACATTAAAATACAGTAGTGTAGTAGACCTAAGTATTCATCAAGCACCACCATAATGACAACATTAAAATACAGTTGCGTAGTAGACCTAAGTATTCATTAAGTACCACCATAATGACAACATTAAAATACAGTAGTTTAGTAGACCTAAGTATTCATCAAACACCACCATAGTGACATTAAAATACAGTAGTGTAGTAGACCTAAGTATTAATTAAGTACCACCATAACGCCAACATTAAAATATAGTAGTGTAGTAGGCCTAAGTATTGACTAAGTACCACCATAATGACAACATTAAAATACAGTAGTGTAGTAGACCTAAGTATTCATCAAGCACCACCAAAATGACAACATTAAAATACAGTAGCGTAGTAGATCTAAGTATTCATTAAGTACCACCATAAAGACAACATTAAAATACAGTAGTATAGTACACCTAAGTATTCATTAAGTACCATCAATATGATAACATTATCAATCAATCAATCAATCAATCAATCAATGTTTATTTATATAGCCCTAAATCACAAGTGTCTCAAAGGGCTGTACAAGCCACAACGACATCCTCGGTACAGAGCCCACATACGGGCAAGGAAAACTCACCCCAGTGGGACGTCAATGTGAATGACTATGAGAAACCTTGGAGAGGACCGCATATGTGGGTAAACCCCCCCCCCCCTCTAGGGGAGACCGAAAGCAATGGATGTCGAGTGGGTCTGACATAATATTGTGAAAGTCCAACACATCAGCGAAAGTCCAGTCCATGCATGGTGGGGCCAGCAGGAACCATCCCGAGCGGAGACGGGTCAGCAGCGTAGAGATGTCCCCATCCGATGAACAGGCTAGCGGTCCACCCCGGAGCAGAGTAGAAAAGAAAAGAAAAGAAACGGCAGATCAACTGGTCTAAAAAGGGAGTCTATTTAAAGGCTAGAGTATACAAATGAGTTTTAAGATGAGACTTAAATGCTTCTACTGAGGTAGCATCTCTAACTTTTACCGGGAGGGCATTCCATAGTATTGGAGCCCAAATAGAAAACGCTCTATAGCCCGCAGACTTTTTTTGGGCTCTGGGAATCACTAATAAGCCGGAGTTCTTTGAACGCAGATTTCTTGCCGGGACATATGGTACAATACAATCGTCAAGATAGGCAGGAGCTTGATCGTGTAGTATTTTATACGTAAGTAGTAAAACCTTAAAGTCGCATCTTAGGTGCACAGGAAGCCAGTGCAAGTGAGCCAGTATAGGCGTAATATGATCAAACTTTCTTGTTTTTGTCAAAAGTCTAGCAGCCGCATTTTGTACCATCTGTAATCTTTTAATGCTAGACATAGGGAGGCCCGAAAACAAAACGTTACAGTAATCGAGACGAGATGTAACGAACGCATGGATAATGATCTCAGCATCGCTTGTGGACAAAATGGAACGAATTTTAGTGATATTACGGAGATGAAAGAAGGCCGTTTTAGTAACACTCTTAATGTGTGACTCAAACGAGAGAGTTGGGTCGAAGATAATACCCAGATTCTTTACAGAGTCGCCTTGTTTAATTGTTTGGTTGTCAAATGTTAAGGTGGTATTATTAAATAGATGTCGGTGTTGAGCAGGACTGATAATCAGCATTTCCGTTTTCTTAGCGTTGAGTTGCAAAAAGTTAGCCGACATCCATTGTTTAATTTCATTAAGACACGCCTCCAGCTGACTACAATCCGGCGTGTTGGTCAGCTTTAGGGGCATGTAGAGTTGGGTGTCATCAGCATAACAGTGAAAGCTAACACCGTATTTGCGTATGATGTCACCTAGCGGCAGCATGTAAATACTAAAGAGTGCAGGGCCAAGAGCCGAACCCTGGGGAACACCGCACGTTATTATGATCAACAGTATCGAAAGCGGCGCTAAGATCAAGGAGCAGCAACATAGATGACGCATCAGAATCCATCGTTAGCAATAGATCATTAGTCATTTTTGCGAGGGCTGTCTCCGTAGAGTGATTTGCCCTGAAACCGGATTGAAAAGGTTCACAGAGATTGTTAGACGCTAATTGTTCATTTAGCTGCTGTGCTACAATTTTTTCGAGGATTTTCGAGATAAACGGAAGATGGGACACTGGCCGGTAGTTTACCAGGAGATCAGGATCGAGGTTAGGTCTTTTGAGTGGAGGATGAATAACCGCTTTTTTGAATGCTAGGGGAACAGTGCCAGAGGAAAGTGATAAGTTTATAATATTTAACACTGATGGACCTAATAATACAAAAAGCTCCTTGATAAGTTTCCCAGGAATTGGGTCAAGTAAACATGTCGTTTGTTTTGTCCCATTTACACATTTTGACAATTCCTCCAATGTTATTTCATCAAAGAGAGAGAAACTATTTTGGAGGGCAGTGTCCGTCGTATATACAGTCGTATTTGTGTTAATAGAGCCCAGTTGTAGCTGAGATGCATTGTCTTTAATCTCTTTTCTAATGACTTCAATTTTCTTATTAAAGAAATTCATAAAGTCATCTGCTGAGTGGGTGGAGCTACTGGGAGGAGTCCCTTGTTGGGTTAGCGATGCTACTGTACTAAACAGAAATTTAGGATCATTTTTGTTGAGGTGGATGAGATTTGAGTAATATTTAGCTTTAGCTGAGGTAAGCATGCGTTTATAAGTTATTAAACTATCACACCATGCATGATGGAAAACCTCAAGTTTAGTCGCACGCCATTTGCGTTCCAGCTTTCTACATGATCATTTCTGGGCTTTAGTTTCTTCTGTAAACCATGGGGGACGCCTTTTAGGGGCCCTTTTTAGCTTTAGCAGTGCTACACTATCAATGGTGTCGCGCAGGGCGTCATTAAAGTTGTTAGTGAGGTTATCAATAGAGCCCACATAATTTGGGAATGGTGCCATTACCGAAGGCAGTAGGTCAGTAAGAGTCGTCGTTGTGGCAGCATTAATGTTGCGGCTGCTACAGTAGTTATTATTATTATTATTAGTTTGTTGACAATGAGTCAGAACTTCGAATTTTATAAGGTAATGATCGGACATTACTTTAGTGTACGGGAGTATCGTAACTTTAGAGGTGGTGACACCCCTGACAAGCACTAGATCTATCGTATTACCGTTGCGATGCGTAGGTTCATTTATTATTTGTGTAAGACCACAGCTATCAATTATAGTCTGGAGCGCCACGCATGGAGGGTCCGATGGGGTATTCATATGGATATTAAAGTCCCCCATTATGATTATATTGTCGGCGTGCGTCACTAGATCAGCAACAAACTCTGAGAATTCACTGATGAAGTCCGAATAGGGCCCCGGGGGACGGTAGATAACAGCCAGGTGGAGAGGCAGCGGTGTGACAAACCTCAAAGTGAGCACCTCAAACGAGTTATATTTATTATTTAGATTAGGTGTAAGATTATAGTTTTCATTGTATATTAGTGCGACACCCCCTCCCCTTTTAAGAGGTCGGGCAACATGTGTATTGGTATAGTTAGGAGGAGATGCCTCATTTAGCGCAAAAAAATCGTCTGGTTTGAGCCAGGTCTCGGCGAGACCAACGACGTCAAGTTTGTTGTCTCTAATGACTTCATTAACTAATAACGTTTTGGAAGATAATGATCTTATGTTTAAAAAGCCCATATTATAGGTAGTGGGCTGTTTTGAGGATTGTTTGTTGAAATTATCCGAAGTAGCAATATTAATGATGTTGCGTTTATTAGGCGTAGTGCACTTTAAATAGTTTGGACCATATCTAGGAATTGATACGACGGGGATATTCAGATTGTTTGCTTGATGTTGCGATAAACTGAACGCATCATAGTTAGCTACCTCAGTACAATGTATGTCTGCCTATGACACGGTCACAAAAGAAAAAACATTATGTGAGTTGTGTTTTATTCTAAGAGAATTGCTATGTGTGCAGGGATTATCCAGCCTGGCGCCGGCTAGTTCTAGCTTAAATGGCTTCTTACCCGGAGACTCCACGCTTCTTTGGTTAGCTTTTCTCTTTGTTGTTAGCCCCCCTCGGCATCCCCGCTTCTGCTTCCGCTCGCACCGCTTACGTCGTCTCCATTGGCGGTCAACGCTAGCAGTTGACTCCGCTGCTACAAAGGCCGCTCGATGTAGCCCGCGAAGTATTCCCATGCTAGCGAGGAGGTCCACCGTACATGCATCTTTCAGTCTATAACGACCCGATCCTTCCACATCCAGAATTGTCTGTCGGTCGTATGTGATCACAGAGTGTTCACGATTTGAGCCAGCCATGAAATTGACAGAAATGACGGGTGTTTTTTGCCAAATTGCTCTACACTCCCAAGAGCGTTAGCATAGCCGCAGCATAGCCATAGCCATGCGCCGCCATTTTCCACATTAAAATACAGTAGTGTAGTATACCTAAGTATTCATTAAGTAACACCATAATGACAACATTAAAATACAGTAGTGTAGTAGACCTAAGTATTCATCAAGTACCACCATATGACAACATTAAAATACAGTAGTGTAGTAGACCTAAGTATTCATCAAACACCACCATAATGACATTAAAATACAGTAATGTAGTAGACCTAAGTATTCATCAAGTACCACCATAATGACAACATTAAAATACAGTAGTGTAGTAGACCTAAGTATTCATCAAACACCACCATAATGACATTAAAATACAGTAGTGTAGTAGACCTAAGTATTCATCAAGTACCACCATAATGACAACATTAAAATACAGTAGTGTAGTAGACCTAAGTATTCATCAAGTACCACCATAATGACAACATTAAAATACAGTAGTGTAGTAGACCTAAGTATTTATTAAGTACCACCATAATGACAACATTAAAATACAGAAGTGTGGTAGATCTAAGTATGTACGAGCGCCACCATAATGACAACATTAAAATACAGTAGTGTAGTAGACCTAAGTGTTCATCAAGTACCACCATGACAACATTAAAATACAGTAGTGTAGTAGACCTAAGTATTCATTAAGTACCACCATAATGAAAACATTAAAGTACAGTAGTGTAGTAGACCTAAGTATTCATTAAGTATCACCATAATGACTAACATTAAAATACAGTAGCATAGTAGACCTAAGCATTCATCAAGTAGCACCATAATGACAACATTAAAATACAGTAGTGTAATAGACCTAAGTATTCATTAAGTACCACCATAATGACAACATTAAAGTACAGTAGTGTAGTAGACCTAAGTATTCATTAAGTACCACCATAAGACTAACATTAAAATACAGTAGCGTAGTAGACCTAAGCATTCATCTAGTAGCAACATAATGACAACATTAAAATACAGTAGTGTAGTACACCTAAGCATTTATTATAAACAGGGCAGAGGTTTTATTTATTTTTGACCACTGTAACATTACACACACAGTTTGAACAGTCACACTAGCTGGAGTCACGGCATTACAATATTTAATTGATTCTTTGGCGTACCGCTAGTGGAACACATACCACAGTTTGAGAATCCATGAGCTAGAAAATAATTGCCATGAAGTGGTTGACCTGAACAGTCTGCCAGGATGAAGAACCTGCTAAGTGAGCAGAGCTCCATAAAGGAGAACATCTGCTTCTCCCTTCTTCAGCGGGTGAGCTGGCATCTTGCTGGTGCGCCACACGGCAGGGGGCCAACGTGCCAACACCCTGACTAACCTCCTTGGTCTGAAGATCTTCTAAAGGAGACCTGCCATGATGTCCCAGCCCACACAGAGCCCCGTGTCACCCCCACCCTTCTTTCCGCAGGACCCCCCTAGTCGGACCCTCTGGAGGCCCCCATTCATGCACGACCCTGACAGTTGAAAGCTGCGGCAGCCCCCACACTTCAGCACACGGCATGGCCATCAAAGTGCTCGCCTTCTGCAACACATTTAAACCATCACGTCTTCACACACTTTCACTATATTGAAAAGACACACACACACACACACACACACTATTGCCATCACACAGGCCGACACAATCATCAGTTGTAACAAGAGCCTTAAACTTAGTTCAGTTTCAGTTTATTTGGAACGATACAATGTAATGCATCACATATTTACACTTGTTTCATTACAGCACGTCCGAAAAGGAGTAGGAAGAAGTTGAACTTATTTAATCCTACCCTTTTTCATACCATAGCAATTTTATGCCATGTCCATATACCATATTGAGTAAACAAATATTAAATACATAATCTTTATCCAACAAAAAAAAGGGTTATATGATCATCATAATTCTTGTTCTGTGTACTTTGTGAAGAAGTTTGAACAGTCTCTTCAACTGAATCATAATGGTGCTTTTTCTGATTTAATTCCACATACGATTAATATGAGTCGCTGAGTAGATGATTTGGAACGTTTACTTTCAAGGAATCCAGAAATCTTTTTCACGTGCAATACAGTACCGACACTGGAGCCAGGAGTATTGGCTGAGTCCGCTATTAACTCCATATAATATCAGCACCAATCAAGTACATATTTTTATTATTTTCTTACATCAAGTGAAATTATAACAAACACATTCATGCTGTCTCTAAATCACTGGTTCTCAATTCATTTTTGTCTCGCTCCCCTTAGGGGACAACATTGTTTTAACGACTCCGCCCTGCTAAACTGACGTGGAGCGGTATTTTTTTTTTTGGAGGGGTGACACATAGTTGTCACAAAAATTCATGAAGTTGAACGATGCGGACACATTTCTTACTGGATACTTTCCAATACGCTTCTGCCTTGGAGACTTTGTATGTGTAAGTAATATGCAACTATAATTATTTGATACTTGTTTATTAAAAAAAATTATTCACATCAG
>NC_084736.1:56892303-57139803 GCF_033978785.1 Entelurus aequoreus
TTGACACAACATAACGACGGACTATTTTGCATTCTGGTAAAAAAACTAAATGTTTGAATGAAAAAGAACCTTCCCAGTGTTGGATCCCTATGAGTCAGCAATGGGTCAAATACATGCTGAATAGGCAAGTCTTGTGCTGGCGAGTCGTCCCACCCAGCTTGAACAGCGCACAAAAGGGAGGGCACGGGCCACAATCCCCCCCACCTCTCCAATGGGAAGTCCAGTTTTGAATAGGGTCTGGCTGGCTGAATGCTGGTCATCCCTGATTTGGAGAGGGCCTGCTGAGGTCAGGGTTCAGCAACATTTGACGCGGGCTGTGGGAAAAAGGCCAGCGGCGTGCCCGCACAACCTGCCGACAGCCCTCTCGCCCAAAATTCCCCTTAACCTCCCAGCACCCAGAGATGAAAGGGTGAGAAAGGCTGCATGGGTGGGAAAAGGAGAGAAAGCGGAGGTGAAGATGGGTGGGAGGAGACAAAGATGGAGGAGGGCTATAGAATCAAAGTGATGGAGGTGTGGTAGCAGGTCAGGAATAAGTGGGAGAAAAGTACTTTCTACACCAGTTCCTCAACTCACCAGCTTTTCACATACCAGCTGTCTTTTGAGTGACAAGCCTTCCCACCGCTAGTTGTACTGTTAGATAGTCATCGTCTCATTTACCAACAAAAATGATTGCTCTCAACATTTCAAGTGTAAAACATACACAGAGAATGTCTGCAACTTGTGGACCATAGAGGAGACAAGGCTGTAATCAGAACTCATTGGAGCTACAAAACAATATCAATATATATCGTGATTAGGGTTGTCCCGATCCAATATTTGGATCGGATCGGCCGCCGATATTTGCCAAAAAATGCGTATCGGCAAGGCATGGGAAAATGCAGATCCAGATCCAGTTTTTTTTAAAATTCCGGTCCATGTTTTCCAACGCACCGATTTAAATAAAACATTCCACTTTTCTGCTGCTCCCTATTTCCGTTACGCATTTTCCAGCACACCTTCAACACATCCACAGGTCTGTGTCCTAACCGTTAAGACGGCCATGTGAATTAAAAGTTACCGGTAAAAATGTCAGCTGTGTGGGATTAATTTACCCTACAAAACGAAAAAGATGAAGAGGTGGAGTGCAAAACATGCCACAATAAAGTCAAGCGTGGTGGTAAAGTTGTAAGACATTTTAATACAACAAATCTGATCAATCATTTAGCGAAATACCACCGTAAAGAATATGAAGAATTTCTAAAGAAAACTGACGAAAAGAAAAAGAAAGGTCCTACCCAACTAACTCTGACAGAAACGTTCGCGAAGCGTGACATACTGCCACTGAACAGTGCTAAAGCCCAGGGGATAACTAGAGTCATTGCCGAGGAAATAATTCTGGATGATGAGCCGTTATCTCTTGTGAGTAAAGTGGGCTTTCGACGCACCATCCAACACCTTGAACCACGGTACAACATGCCCAGCCGTCATTACATCCTTGAGAAAACAATCCCCCAGATTCACAAAGATGTTAGAGATTACATTGCCAAACAAGTAGAGAGTGCAAATGCTCTTAGTTTCACAACCGATATATGGAGCTGTGATCACCGTCTTTTATCATTATTAAGTGTAACTGCACACTGGCTTGGGCCGGACTTCAACCCAAAGGGAGCTTTACATGCGTGTGAGTTTAGAGCAGACCTGGGCATTGTACGGCCCGCGGGCCGCATCCGGCCCTTTGCGCATCCCTGTCCGGCCCGCGTGAGGCCAATCATAAATTACAAAATAAATTTAAAAAAGTATCTATGTCGAGTGTGCAATACAACGGTGTTGCTTTTGTTTTGAAAAGCGTTATTTGTATTACTTCCGTGTGGACGTATGCGCGTGTGCGATTGTGAGTGAATTGAACGGCGCAATTACAAATTACAAAATAAAGTTTAAAAAACATCTATGTCGTGCGCGCAATACAACTGTGCTGCTTTTATTTTGCAATGTGTTATTTATGCCGTATGTCCGGGGGGAACCTGTGAGTGAAGGTGCACAGAGACAAGTGATGAGACGCTAAAAAAAGAAAAGTTGATGAGGAATGGCGTGTTTCCAACAAGAGATGGACTGCCAAGTATTTCTTTACATAAATTAATGGTAAAGCCGTGTGCTTAATGTGTTTAAATATCATTTTAATCGCCACTACACGAAGAAACACGAGGGAAAATACCGGAATGTGTCTGATGAAGCGCGCGCAAGGGAGGCTGATGCGTTGATGGTAAAACTGCAAACCCAACAAGGACTTTGTGCCATATTTCACTCCCCCAGAGATGCAGCCGTCAGGACAAGTTTCGTCATTTCTCACAAAAGCGCCAGAAAAAGTGAGGCGTTTTCTGACGGAGAGTTTATTAAGGAGTGCTTATTGGACTTTGTTGCGCTGATAATGCCCGGAGATATGGACTGTTTTTCGCTAACTTTGGATGAGAGCTCTGATGCACTCAATTAAAGAGACAACCACAGGTAATGACTTGTTCACAGAGGTAAATGGGTGTTGGGACAAGCTGGCAGGTGTGACAATCCAATCCACTTTATTTATATAGCACATTTAAACAACAAAATGTTTCCAAAGTGCTGCACAACAATATTACAAACAATATTCAAATATTATCCTTAGCTCCACCAATGACTGAATAAAAAGAAAAAACAATTACATATAAAACCAATATAAAAAAACAATATAGAATAGATATGATTAAAAACTATTTTTAACAACAGATGGTTGTCCAAATCTGATGGGGAAAAATGTTGGATAATGCAGGATAAAGTGACCTTAAAAAGCAATCTGCTTTTGTATAAAGTTAAGTTAGGTTAAATGAAATTATTATTATTATTATTATCATCATTATTATTTATCTTATGGTATATCAAAAATAATATTGAGCAAAATTTAATTGAAATATTGTCGTGTGGCCCTCCAGCAGTGCTCGGGTTGCTTATGCGGCCCCCGGTGAAAATTAATTGCCCACCCCTGGTTTAGAGGCTCACACACAGCGAATGCCATCACAGACGCAATTGAACATATGTTACGCGCTTGGAAGATTGACAAAAAGAAGGTCCATGTAATTTTAAGAGATAACGCGGCTAATATGAAAAAGGCAATGGATCAGCTTGGCGTGCCCAGCCTGGGATGTTTTGCGCACACCTTACAGCTCGTTGTCCAACACGGTCTATTGGCGCAGCGAGCTGTAAGCGATGCCATCGCCAACGGGAGAAAATTAGTGACACACTTCAAGCACTCGCCCATGGCCTACTCAAAACTCGAGGATATTGAGGAAGAGTTGAATGTTGAACCGAAGCGTTTGCAACAGGACGTCAAGACCAGATGGAGCAGTACGAAGATGATGATCGACTAGAGAAAAGTGCAACAATTCTTAAACCCTTCCAAGAGCTGACAGCCGAGGTTAGTGCAGCCTCCGCCACAGCAGCCGATGTTATCCCATCTGTCCGTGTCCTGACACGCTTTCTAGACGGTGAGAGCGAAGAACACAGAGGGATTCAAACCATGAAGGCCATCTTACTCGATGCGGTGCACACACGTTTTGACCATGTGGAAACTGAACCCCTCTATGCCGTGGCAACAATGCTAGATCCACGCTACAAAGACAAGTGCTTTATATTTATTTGAGCATGTTATAAGCTTCAGTACTATATTGAAAATATTTTACTCTATAGCTGGCATTTATTTTTTTGTCAGTATTTCAGTAGCCTAATGTTTCATAGATATAAAGTGATGGGAATGTATTATTATTGTTATTATAAAATTATTATTTATTATTATTGTTATTATTCTTATTTTCCTTCAGTTATATGATGGGTGAGGAAATGAATGTCACTGTTGATCATTTGTGATCTATTTTGTGTGTTACTTGTTGTCATTGAACATTAATATGTGGAGACTGGCTGAAACAATATAAAATAATTGATATATCTTTATTATCTTTATTACATTTTATCCAAATGTTAAGGTTCTTCACTAATGCTACCAACCTGGATCAGGCAAAGGAGGCACTAAAGGTAGAGGTGATGAAAATGGAACAAGAACTGAAGACCATGCCCTCTGGAGAAGGTTTGGCTGAGGCTGAGACAGCAAGGCAAACACCAGGAATGGAGGCTGGAAGCTCAACCAGCAGCCTCGGCAGCTACTTTGACGAGATACTGGAGGGGAGCTGCACAGCAGGTCCATCTGAGCAGCAGATCACCCCAGGGGAACTGTTTCAGTTGGAGAGCTACCTCAGTGAGCCTCCAGCTGGGCGTAAGAGCAATCCTTTTCACTACTGGAGAGACAATCAGTCTCGACTACTCGCCCTGGCAGCAACAGCAGCCAAGTTCCTCAGTGCTCCTTGCACCAGTGTTGAGAGTGAGAGGCTTTTTAGCACAGCCTCACTCATCATTGATGAACACAGGAGCAGGCTGACACCTGAGCATCTTGAAGTGGTCGTCTTTGTTAGAAAGAATCTCCCCATTATGCTCGGACTGCAGTCAGGGGGGGCAAACAATTGAAGGGAGTGTGTAGATATATATATATTTTTTTTTTAAATTTACACTTGTTCAAGAGCAAGTATTGATGCTGACTTATAGACATTTCATCCGACTCAGGTTGTTTGTGTGTTTTGCTTTTTTAATAATGTTTACAGAATTATTTGCACTTTATACTGTTCACTTTTTTACTGTTCAATGATGCCATTTCTGTTTGTCATGTATAATTTTGTCTATTTTGTGTTTATCCTTGAATAAACAGGTCAGTTTCTTGTTACCAACCATTGTGTATTATTCAACCTCACCTAATTCAGCTGGCTAGTTGTTATCAAGAGTACTAAAACCCTTTTCAACATGAATCTGACAACTAAGTAGGCTAAATAACTTTAAACTTTAATACATGCTTGGATAGGCCAGTATCGGTATCGGATCGGAAGTGCAAAAACAACATCGGTATCGGATCGGAAGTGCAAAAACCAGGATCGGGACATCCCTAATCGTGATAGACACGTAATCGATAACAATAAAAACATTTGTTTGACGTTTGATTTTTTTTTTCTTCTTCGTCTGAAGAAAGTAGAAGTTGCAAAGCAAGGTTGGTTGCATGAACAAAGACACTCGCTCTCTGGTAACCGAGCAACACAGGAAGTGGTCAGTGATTAATGGGAGGGACACGCTAACAGCCAATCAGGTAACAGTATCAACTATCACGTTTGGTTGCACCATCTTGTTATCTGGCAGTTGATTCTTTGCAAGGAGTGAGAAGAGAAAATAAAAATGATAGAAATAGAAATTGTGGATAAAAGACAAAAAGTCCACCAGTTTTTTTGGCTCCTTTAAACAAACCCATAAAATTAATAAAAGTCATAATTTAATAACAACAAGATGAAACGTTAATACTAATAATGAACAAAAAGGCAAAAACATTAATTTAGCCTTTTTAATAGACTATTTCACAACATATGATATCATGTTCACGCTGGGAATAATTGGCATCAATAAGGTACCTTTTCTTACGTTCTTTCCATTTTGAGAAAAAAAGTACATGTACTGCATGAAACTGCATACCTTTTCAACTTTAATATACAATATTGCAAAATATATTATCACACTTTCCAAACATGTTTGTTGAAAAAAAATAAAATACTATCTGCTTGACTTAAGATTTCCAAGCTAGTTATCCAGCAAATTGTAAAAATGACATTAGATTTTACGGTAAATTTTGCGGTGGTTTTTACAGCGTATTACTGTAAATTGAAAAAACTATCACTGTTTTATTTTACTGTAAAATTCTGGCAACTAAGTTTCTTTTAACTGTAAAATCTACAGTTGGTTGTTTTATAGTGTATTACTGTAAATGAAAAAAACGGTACCAAAGTGCTAAAACAACTGGCAGCTTAGAATAAAAAAAAAACAGTACCACTGTTTTTCTATTTCCAGTTATATGTTGTAAAAAATACTAACTTTTACAGTAAAATTCTGGTGACTAAGCTGCACGGTCTTTTACAGGGGTACTGTTTTCTTTTTACTGTAACAAATTGTAAAAAAAAAATTAGTAACTTATAGTAACTGAGGTGTCACTTTTTTACTGTAAAATCTACAGATTTTTTTTCAGTATAATGTGTTTGCATACATTATATCCATCCATCCATACATTTTCTACCATATATATATATATATATATATATATATATATATATATATATATATATATATATATATATATATATATATATATATATATATATATATATATATATATACACACTACCGTTCAAAAGTTTGGGGTCACCCAAACAATTTAGTGGAATAGCCTTCATTTCTAACAACAAGAATAGACTGTCGAGTTTCAGATGAAAGTTCTCTTTTTCTGGCCATTTTGAGCGTTTAATTGACCCCACAAATGTGATGCCTGAGAAACTCCATCTGCTCAAAGGAAGGTCAGTTTTGTAGCTTCTGTAACGAGCTAAACTGTTTTCAGATGTGTGAACATGATTGCACAAGGGTTTTCTAATCATCAATTAGCCTTCTGAGCCAATGAGCAAACACATTGTACCATTAGAACACTGGAGTGATAGTTGCTGGAAATGGGCCTCTATACACCTATGTAGATATTGCACCA
The DNA here is from genome assembly GCF_033978785.1 of Entelurus aequoreus. Taxonomy (NCBI): domain Eukaryota; kingdom Metazoa; phylum Chordata; class Actinopteri; order Syngnathiformes; family Syngnathidae; genus Entelurus; species Entelurus aequoreus. The sequence continues at coordinate 56,898,923 of NC_084736.1, forward strand.
AAAACCAGACATTTGCAGCTAGAATAGTCATTTACCACATTAGCAATGTATAGAGTGTATTTCTTTAAAGTTAAGACTAGTTTAAAGTTATCTTCATTGAAAAGTACAGGGCTTTTTCTTCAAAAATAAGGACATTTCAATATGACCCCAAACTTTTGAACGGTAGTGTATATATATATATATATATATATATATATATATATATATATATATATATATATATATATATATATATATATATATATATATATATATATATATATATAAATGTGTGTGTATGTATATATATATATATATATATATATATATATATATATATATATATATATATATATATATATATATATATATAAATAGATTGATTGGAAAATTGAAAAGAAGCGTCCCTCTGAGGGCAGCCATAACTGCAATGTGGCCCTCAATAAAAATGACTTTGACACCCCTGATCTATCTGCATGCGTCAAGATATAAGCTATTACCTCTCACACCCCCCTACTACCGGTATTTGAAAAAGCCCTGCCATAGAGCGACTTGACAAGGTCACCTGCTCCTCATTGCTGTTCCCAGTAGCCAGCAAATGACAATTTGGGGGCTGCTGACCAACTTCAGTCTAGACGGCTCAATACGCACTTGACTTTTTCAACCCGCTTGTCTGGAAAAAGAGCAGACGTGAGGTAAGGTGGGGGAGGAGGCGACTGTGGACGTGCACGCGGCAGCGGAGACGTGGCGGTGCGCTATGGTCGCCGCCGCCGCCGCATGTACGAGCAGAGAGCCACCGCCAGAGGAAAGGCGAATGGAGACAAAGGGGGGAGGGGAGACGCCATCAAGCGAGCCCAGTCATTGCCAAGGTCAAGGAGCCGACGCGTGTCAAAAGTCTGAGCACCTGACCCTCCTCCTCTGTTTGAACGTCTGCTTCCCTACTGTTCAAGACCCCCATCAGTCTGGCCAGGTTGTAAAGACCAGCAATGAGGGGGATCCTCTCCCCTCGGCACTGCAGCTTTCAGCATTTCAACTGCTCTTTTACCTATCTTTCACAATCCTTATGTAAGACAAGAAGACATTTGTTTTTCTTTGCATTCTAAATCGTAAATATGCACTAGCAAAAGTCAGCTAACAATGGACGTAATGGTGATTCCCTCTATTTCGCCTATAAAAGCTCCAACATTTTGTATACACGCTGTAAGTATATATGGAATGTAGTAACAGGCACATTCATAATATGTCCAATTTACGTAATAAACAGCATAGTAATTTTACAGACACATCACAACGTTTGCTTTTTCCTTCAACAACAACTACTGGCACACTTCCTGAGAGACAACAAAGACAACTTTGGGACACATGATGACACAGAAACATATATTTTTTAGCCTGAATATAAGGAGGGTGATCTACAAGTTTCAGATGTAAAGTATTGTGTAGCGGTATTGCTAAATGCTAAACAAGAAATACAAACTATAAACATAAAAAAAACTATTACTTACTGTACAATGTCTGCTCTCACTGGGATGCCGACTGATGGAATGTTTATACCTTGCCTTTTAGATGACGAATTATTCATAATCCTTACAAAGGGTTAAAAAAAAGTGCCGCAACAAGCGTTTTTTCAAATCTTTCTAGCCATCTCTGAGCCTGAGTTGGATGTCAAAGTTAAACAACTTCTCGTTTTATGGCCACAACCTTCGACTATCCAGGTGAGAGGAATGATTTAAAATTTACAATGAACTTTAACCATTTCAGAGGCGATGCAGCAACTCACCGGCTCATTACGTCAGTATAGCTGTATAAGCCACTAAAAATAGTTTAATTGTGTTAGCGTTTCTAGTAAAAATATCGCTAATACTTGGTTAATATTCAGGCCACGAGATGTACCGTATTTTTCGGACTATGAGTCGCTCCAGAGTATACGTCGCACCGGCCGAAAATGCACAATAAAGACAGAAAAATATATATATACGCCGCACTGGAGTATAAGTCGCATTTTTGGGGGAAATTTATTTGATAAAATCCAACAACAAGAATAGACATTTGAAAGGCAATTTAAAATAAATAAAAACTAGTAAACAACAGGCTGAATAAGTGTACGCCATTTGACGCACAAATAACCAACTGAGAACGTGCCTGGTATGTTAACGTAACATATTATGGTAAGACTCATTCAAATAACTATAATATATAGAACATGCTATACGTTTACCAAACAATCTGTCACTCCTGATCGCTAAATCCAATGAAATCTTCTTCCTCGTTGTCACTCCTGGTATGCGCCGCTCCCTTTCTTTCTGCTGCTCGATCGCCGTTTTCTGCTGCATATTCCACTACGTCCAGCTTGTAATCTGCAGTATATGATTTCCTTTTCGGTGCCATTTTAGTTCAGCCCTTCTCAGTTTTTATAAGTTACCGCCAATGTTGATGTGATCCATTTTAAAAGCTCCGGCAGTAGCGTTTAGCATATAGCAGTTAGCATTCCATGACCCACAATGCACTTCTGCCATGACCCTCCCCCGCCAAATTCTTATTGGTTGGCGTGTGAGTGACGATTGCTGACGTGTGTGTGACGATTGCGGACATTTTCTTCGTCGCTCATGCGAATGAGATAAATAATATTATTTGATATTTTACGCTAATGTGTTAATAATTTCACACATAAGTCGCTCCGGAGTATACGTCGCAACCACGGCCAAACTATGAAAAAAACGTCGACTTATAGTCCGAAAAATACGGTAAATGGAGTATTGTTGGCTGTTTTTAGAGGGCTTTATGGGCGGAATATTAGCTGCAATGTTAGCCGCCTTGACTTGCCGTATTTTACGACTTAGAATGCATTAAACAAGAAAAATGTCTTACATAGAGATTGTGAATGACAGGCCTTTAAAAGTTTTAGAGAGCATTTGATCATGGACTGGCAGTCAGCAGACAGCTTGAGATGGTAAACATGAATAAAACTGCTCATTTTCATTACTCCCAAACTTTGGCTGACTGCTCGATAAAGAATAGGTGACATTTCACAATGATCTCATCTTTACAGGACCGCCCCCCTTAAAGTTTGCTTGATCAATACTCTGCAGAGGGGAAGGGGAAATGGAGATTGGCTCACTGGGAGTTTCACAACATTGTTAAAGTCTCTCAAGGCCACAGAAAGCCAAAGAATGAAGGAGACATCTGCTGAATCATTTGACAGCAGGGGGTGGGGGGTGTCTCCTCGATGATGACGAAGCACCGACCTCAGCTAATCTCTGTGATGAGGCAGAGAGGGCAAAGGTCAACACGACGACATGAAGCATTTAAGTAGTGCTTTAGGGGAGCAAACAACTGCCTCACTGCATTCATGTGCATGTTTAGATGACAACCATCCGGGGTTTGGGGGACTGCTCGTATTTTTAAAACTCTACTTTGTGCATAAAGTCAGTTCAAATACTGTATCACCAGATTAAAAAAAATAAAACAAAATATTTTTGAAGCATATTCTACATATTTTTGTCTTAAAGTAGCAGTAGAGTGGAAAAACAAGTTGCCTCTATATCAGAGCTATAATCACATACATCTGATTTAAAGACGTACGTTTGCAAGTAACCAGATATGATCAAAATAGTATCGCCCAGGCATTTAGAGAGTTAATGAGAAAGCCAGTCACAGGATCCGTGAAGTAGCGTTAGCAAGCAGTTTTTGTGAGAGCCCACAACGATTCTTTTGGGAAAAGTTATGATCAAGAACCTACATTTTTGAGCACGGATACAAAGAGGATGAGCATTAAGTTTAGGGAGAGTTAGCCGAGTGCTAAACGAATGCAGCTTTACTGAAACACTATAGCATCAGCAGCATTGCTGGGTGCTAAACATACAAACTAACCATAATGAAACAAACACCTACTGTACAATTTCCACTCTCGCTGGGTTGCCGACCGATGGGACACTCACATAATCCTGTTTGGATGAAGAATCAATCACAAAAGGTTAACAAAAAATTGCCGCAACTTGCGTCTTTTTCACCATCTCGGGATGTGAAAGTGGACCAGCCTGTCGGTCCATGGACACATTTGTCTACTAGCAGGTGAGACTTACATGTATTATAATCTAGAATTTACTTTTAGCAAGTTTGAGAGCAAGCAGAAGCAGAAGCAGCCCCTGGCTTATAGTGTGTCAACAATAGCAGCGTAAACTAGCATTAGCTCACTGCTATCAATGCACCGCTAAAATAGGCTGTCTGCGTCGGCGCTTATAATAACAATATCGCTCACATTTGGTTAATTTGCAGGTAGCGACAAGTAAATGGAGAGTTGGCGCATTCTAGCTGTTTTTAGAGTGTATAATGAGAGGACCATCCATCTGTTGACTCAATTGTTAGATATTTATTTACCATTTTGAATGCATAAAAAAGCCAAGCATTTGTGTTCTTGTTTTACAAAAGGATTGTGAATGATAAACACCACATCTCTTTCACATTTTGGCCTATTTCCAGTATGGCTGATCTGCTGTTAAGGTCAGAGTGCTGAAGCGTTACTTTTGTGACGTCATCCGATCCCGCATCTACGAAAATTGCCAAAGACATTCATGCCGAAATGTTCAAAAGGGCCGACTGAATTTGTAGCATTTTGTAATGGTGTTTTTACATACTTAACAGATTGTAAATACAATTGGTTTAATAGACACAATGAAACACAATTAAGCATATAAAGTCAACTTGTTTTTCCATTATACTGCTACTTTAAATGAAGTTGTATTAATGTCTTATGTCTATGACATTATTTTTTATTTTTTCTATTTTTATGTTGTGGCAACCAATAAAGACTTCAATTTACGGGTTGAAGGTGAACAATGCTAAACAACAACATGGTGGCTATTCTTGCCGTTATCTTCACTGCGACAATCAAGCTGACCAACTTTTGATGCACTTAATTTTTAACCCCTGCCCCATCAATAACACATCTCCACATTAATGAGCCTTTGACTTGAGCAATGTCAAAAGATGGTATCAGCTACCAGCAACTCTGGTAAGTGGAGATAAACTCTGTTGATGCACCTCTTTGACGTAATCAGCTCCACATGACATCGGTGAGCCTTTCATGCGAGCAACGTGTACTGACGACGCAATGCTAACAACACAGTGCCAACAACACTAATGGTCGTAGCGGCGACTGTCGTCACCACGTTTTTGAGAACAACTCATGCCCGTGGTTTCAGCAGATGGAAACCCAGTTCTAACTTAGAGGAATTACTCAGGATGTGATTAAGTATTTCCACGTCGTGGTCCTGTTGTATTAGCGGGTGACAACCATCCTCCAAGCTACCAGTAAGTACTGCAATCTACAGTAGAACATACTCAAAGCTACTATATTGGGAGTGTAAAAGTGACTGTAAGGGTGTTAATAATAATTCTAATTTGCGGAAATTAATTTACCATGGTTAGGCTTGGAACTAATTAACTGCAATAAACGAGGTACGACTTGAGTCACAAGCTTGGTCATAGAACCAACTGATTAATACTGTACATGAATAATACTGACTTTCACGTAGCTAAATGATGTAATCAAATATTAGAAACAGCTGTTAGTCAGTTGTAATTCCTGCAGAGCTGTGGCTGAATGATTATGAATCAAATATTATCCTTGACTTTCCCCCCAGTGGAATACAAACATGCTAAACTGCTGCATTCTCAGCACTAAAGTTGGCCATCAAATGTGAAATATACTGTAACCTTCCAGGAATGAACTTCTGACTGCACTCTAAGAAACAAGATCTCACCTTTTTACTCATTCCAATGACTTGTTTTTGAATGTTTTCCCCACTTGTGAGGAAATAAAGTAAAAGAAAAGGAACCTGGCACCAATTATCATAACGTGCTCCAATGTCCCTGAAAAAAAAACTGAATAGCATCTAGGGCTGGGCGATATATCGATATACTCGATATATCGCGGGTTTGTCTCTGTGCGATATAGAAAATGACTATATCGTGATATTAGAGTATACGTTCTCACGCAGTTGCTTTTAGCTGCAGGCATTACACAACAGGCTCTTCTCACTCTTTCTAGTCTCTCCTTCTCACAGAGACATAAACAAGCGCACCTTCTTACATACGTCACATACGTATATGCCCTCGCGGAGCAGAGAGGTAGCAGCACGGGTAACGTTAGCTGTGGTGCGAGTGGTAATACGAGAGAAAGAAGGTGCGAATCTGGTAACAAATGAAGTAAGAATTAATTCCCAAGAAAAACAGTAGCTGGCGGTGGTTTGGCTTCAAGTGGGAATATGTCGAACAGACAACCGTCATTTGTCAAGTGTGGAGCAAAAGCGTTGCTACAAAAAGTAGCAGCACTGCTAATTTGTAGCATCATTTGAAAAGTCACCTGCTAGAGAATGAAGAGTGCTTACTCCGCATGTCAACATCTCCGTTCGGTGCCACGCCAACAAAATGCAGAGGCAACCATTTCCACATCAACACCGTATGAAAAAAATAAACGATATAAGGAGATAACATCCGCCGGAACCTTCCACATAGCGAAGGACGTACACTATTTGATTTCCTATTATGCAGCTCATTTTTATTTGACAGTTATTGAAATATCTTGTGTGACATCATGCACAAAAGTGCACTTTATTTGTTTTAAACTATTGTAGTGGCATTCTGTACAAAAAGTGCACTTTAATTTAGTGTTGTTTTGATTTGTCATCTTAGTGACATCATGCACAAAAGTGCACTAATAGCTTGTTTTAAAATGTCTCTGACAATCTTGCACTTTCTGTTTTGAAATCACATGAATGTTTGTGCCACTGCTTAATAACTGTTTCATTAATAAATACAGTTTTGGTCAATTGACTTACCGGTAGTTGTGATTTCCCTCTCTGCATGAAAGTTTAAAATGAGCATACATGACTATCTCAGAAAATGAGAATATTGTGATAAAGTTCTTTATTTTCTGTAATGCAATTAAAAAAACAAAAATGTCATACATTCTGGATTCATTACACATCAACTGAAATATTGCAAGCCTTGTATTATTTTAATATTGCTGATTATGGCATACAGCTTAAGAAAACTCAAAAATCGTATATCAAAAAATTAGAATATTTTCTCAGACCAAGTTAAAAAAAAAGATTTATAACAGCAAAACAAAATCAAACATTTGAAAATTAATGCACTCAGTACTTGGTTGGGAATCCTTTTGCACGGATTACTGCATCAATGCGGCGTGGCATGGAGGCAATCAGCCTGTGGCATTGCTAAGGTGTTATGGATGCCCAGGATGAAAAAAAATGAAATCATCATCTCTATAGAGCTTTTCAACAGATGGAAGCATGTAGTGCTTTAAAATCTCTTGGTACACAGCTGCATTGACTCTGGACTTGATGAAACACAGTAGACCAACACCAGCAGCTGACATGGCTCCCCAAACCATTGCTGACTGTGGGAACTTCACACTGGATTTCAAGCAACTTGGATTTTGCTTCTCTCCAGCCTTCCTCCAGACTCTAGCGCCTTGACTTCCAAATGAAATACAAAACTTGCTTTCGTCTGAAAACAGGACTCTGGACCACTCTGCAACTGTCCAGTGCTTCTTTTCCATAGCCCAAGTCAGACGCTTCTAGAGATTTTAGAGCACTACATGCTACCATCTGTTGAAAAGCTCTATGGAGATGATGATTTCATTTCCCAGCATGATCTGGCACCTGCCTACAGTGCCAAAACCACCAGTAACTGGTGTACTGACCATGGCCTTACTGTCCTCGATTGGCCTGCCAACTCCCCTGACCTGAACCCCATAGAGAATTAGTGGGGTATTGTGAAAAAGTAGCTGAAAGACACCAGACCCAATAATGCAAATGAGCTAAAGGCCGTTATTGACGCATCCTGGGCATCCATAACACCTCAGCAATGCCACAGGCTGATTGCCTCCATGCCACGCCGCATTGATGCAGTAATCCGTGCAAAAGGATTCCCAACAAAGTACTGAGTGCATTAATTGACATTTTCAAATGTTTGATTTTGTTTTGCTGTTATAAATCTTTTTTTTTTACTTGGTCTGAGGAAATATTCAAATTTTTTTAGATACAATTTTTGAGTTTTCTTAAGCTGTATGCCATAATCAGCAATATTAAAATAATAAAAGGCTTGCAATATTTCAGTTGATGTGCAATTTTTTAATTGCATTACAGAAAATAAAGAACTTTATCACAATATTCTAATTTTTGAGACAGTCCTGTATATTAATGCAGTATGAACACAAATGTTTTAATGTAGACACATAGAATCATCATACTGCTGTGATTATATGCATCAAGTGTTTATTCAAGACTAAGGCAAAATATCGAGATATATATCGTGTATCGTGATATGGCCTAAAAAATATCGAGATATTAAAAAAAGGCCATATCGCCAAGCCCCAATAGCATCCCAATATTTGTCCGTGACTAATAAAGTGCAACTTTCACTTTGTTCCAAACTGTGAATGAGCTGGCAATAATAATCCAATATTTCCCATCAGTAGTGACGCAAGTGCAAGGTCAATCAGGCTGATCTTAACAAGTCACTCGGAGCCATTTGGTGACAGAGTTGCTCACGCTGTGTTGTTTCCTTCTAAAGGTTCATTGATTGGCCCTCACCTGTGCCTCATCCACCGCACAGCCAATCAGCGGACAGCAGAGAATTTAGAGCTCCGCGCGTCACCGATGACACACACACAAACGTACACACACACCATGTGCCAGACGTTGGATGAAAGTTTCAGACACTAGGCGGCACATGAGTCACCGAGCACAGCCACCACCCAACCAGTGCCAGGTTCAAAATGTGCACAAATGTGACGGAGAACACGTTCGTTTATGGACCATGACCAACGACTGCCTGGTTATTACCTTCATTGACAATTCCAAATGAATGACATATTCTGGGATGTCTTTATGGGCTTTTGGCAGCTGCTGCATGATTGTAAATGTGTGCAGAACTTGACATCATCCTGTCCCTGCAGGAATACTTTTGGGATTGTTGAGGCCTAAAATGTCTGGATTTAATTTTGTTGACAAAAATGTTTATATTAGTTATTTATCATACACTGACTAAAATAACACAAACGTACCTCAGAACAACGACAAAAATAACTGACAATTTAGTCAACGTATAAAAATGAGATGTTGACAGAAACAAAATCCAATTATATTTAATTTTGTCTTTAGGCGGTGGGACAAGTTATCCAATCACAGTTGCATGTGGGAGAGGAGCGGAGATAAATCACAAAGGGGATCCAATCAGAACTAATGTGGAGTTTTTACCAGGAAAATAAGACACCTCAATACAAAATGTTTTCTACACCTGGAAGAATGAGAAGAGAAAACACACAGACGCACCTCAGCTTTGCTGTGTGAACCCTGTGTTAGGGCTGGGTGATTTTATGATCGTAATCGATTGCGTTTAATTTGAGTTCGATCACGATGATCAGCTGTTAGCGTATTTCCTCCATCAAACGTGCCGAAAAATGTCTGTTTAAAAATTACCGCAGAAGTAAACAGTAAGGAAGCATCGATGCTCGGTATAATCCTCTCTCTCTAGGTCGTCCTCAGACGAGCCTTCCATCGTTGCTTCCAGTCATCCCAATTCTCCATACATTTGGCCAGTTCCTTGGTACTCTGAGCTCCTGCATCCTTCTTGAGTACATCCACGTATGTTAGTGTGGGACGTCCTCTTGACCGATGCCCATGTGTTGGTTCCCACAGTACCAATTTGCTGGCTGGCAGCTCCTGATGCCTTTGGCAGTGCCCTGCTAGTCTCATTCTCCTTACAGCAATCTTCTCGCTCACCCTTGGTATTCCCCTGTAGAGGACTCTGTTGGTTACGTGCACACTCTTGTTGATGTTATGCACTGCACGCAGCATCCTGGTGTAGCAACCATCCAGAGACCTCTCCAAGGTTGGCTTCAGGGTCCAGCATTCGCTGCCATAGAGGAGAACGGACTCAACTGTCGCGTAGAAGAAGCTGAGTTTGATTTGGCGGGGGAGGTTGGAGCTCCATACACTGGTCATGCCGTTCAGGGCTCTCCATGCAAGTGCCTTCCTCACTTTTAAATCCTGCTCAGTTGAGTTGACCCATCCGCCCAGGTATTTGAAGTCCTCAACTTCTTTCAGCACAGTGCCTACTGCTGTTATCAGAGGTTGATGTTCTGGTGGAACATTGTAGGTCATGACCTCAGTTTTCTTGCCATTTAGCCTAAGGCCAACCTTGGCGCGCTCTACCCTGTGTAGGAGTTCTTGTGCTTGTTCCACGTTGTTGGAGAGCAGACTGATGTCATCCGCATAGTCAAGGTCTGTCAGGACCACTGCCGGTTGTCGACTCGACTTCCTTGGTGTCAGCGTGAAGCCAAGTTCCTGCTCTCGCCCATTTATTGCCTTCCTGAGCGCATGATCAAGGACTATGATGAAGAGGAAGGGGGCTAGTGTATCCCCTTGTATAACTCCAGCCAGGATGTCAAACTCCTCGCTGTTGCCATCTGGGGTCACCACCCTGGCCCTTGTTCCTGCGTACATGGACTCTATTGCTCGGAGTAGGTTCGGAGGAATACTGTATGCCTTCAAGATCTTCACCATCGTGCCTCGATGTATCGAGTCAAATGCCTTTTTGAAGTCTATGAAGCATAGGACTGCAGTCAGGTTGTCCTTCCTCACCTCCTCAATCAATCTCCTAAGTGCCAAGATCTGGGCTGTAGTTGTTCGTCCTTCTCGAGAGCCGTTCTGATTTACTCTCAGGTGAGGGTCGATTGCATGCCGGACCCTGTTTAGGATCATGCGGTTGTAGACTTTCGCAGTGGTACAGGTCAGGCTGATGCCTCGGTAGTTGTCTGGCTTCGAGAGGTCTCCGGATTTGGGCACAGGTACGATGTTTGATAGAGACCACATATCAGGCAGCCGATTGTGCAGCAGAGCAAGGTTGCAGAACTCTAGAATTATGTCATCAAGATCCTGCACGGAACAATCCACCTTTAATAAATGTGATCCTGTGTGTGTTTGTCAATGTGTGTGTGTTTGTGTGTGTTTGTGTACGTTTGTGTGAAAGTGTGTCCGTGTGCGCGACCTCCCGTTCCACCGTCACGAAAATGAACCGCGTCCCGACGTAATGAATGCTCAATCGCGTTGTGCCTCTTCCCTCACACAGCTGGAAGTGCAGCCCAGAAGTACAAAATAAGGAAATATGACTAAAACTAGCATAGAAGTTGAAACACAACATTTAAAAGCAGCTTTAGTGACAGTCTTTACTTTCACTATCTGCTGCAGCTCACCAGTAATCCTGTTCTGAATGCAGACTTGCAGGCACTCAGAGAACGTCCGTGTTGGTCCCGACTGGGAGAATCAACACACCCATTAATTTAATCAGAAGAGGCATTTTTATATCTAAATATTTTTAATCATACTTTTTGTTTATGTGTCTGCAAAGATTTCACTCCTCTGATATATAACATGTACTAAAAAACTCTGCAGACACTTTGTGTTCTGTTTGTTTGTAGATAAAAAAAAAAAATCCTGGCATAATCATTAAACTTGTTTTCTGTGTTGGTATTAGGGTTGTACGGTATACCGGTATTAGTATAGTATCGCGATAGTAATGAATCATATTCGGTACTATACCGCCTCTGAAAAGTACCGGCCCCCCGTCGTTGTGACATTGCTGGTTTACGAGTAGACGAGCATGTTCGGCAGCGCACAATCACGGAGTACTTACAAGCAGACACAGTGTGTAGACAGAAAAGGGAGAACGGACGATTTTGGCTTAAAAACTAACGATAAAGGTGAAGTTATAACACTGAAACGCCTTCAGGAAGAGGTGCTTTAAGACATGGCTAGTTAGCTAGCGGTAAAGTCCATCCACAGTCGGCAGTGTTTTAGCTACTTCTAAATCATTAATCCTCGCCTCAATAGCGACAAATAAAGTACATTTCTTACAAGTATCATCCCAGCAGGACGAGGAATAGCTAAACATGTTTCACTACACACCGTAGCTCACGGGCGTCACCGCAAATGACGCCGTTCCTAAATGTAAACAAAAGCCACAGGTGGATCTATACCTAACATCCACTGTAATGATTCCAAGTATATGGGTGTATCTAGTCGATACTACTATGATTACATAGATATTTTTTAGCATCACAAAATCTTCTTTTCATTTTTTAAAAATGTATATTATGTTTATGAACTCAGGAAATACGTCCCTGGACACATGCGGACATTGAATATGACCATTGTATGATCCTGTAACTACTGGGTATCGGATTGATACCTAAATTTGTGGTATCATCCAAAACTAATGTAAAGTATCAAACAACAGAAGAATAAGTGATTATTACATTTTAACAGACGTGTAGATAGAACATGTTAAAAGAAAAAGTAAGCAGATATTAACAGTTTATGAACAGGTGGATTAATAATTCATTTTATACCACTTGTCCCTCATAATGTTGACAAAATAATTGAATGATAAATGACACAATATGTTACTGCAAACGTCAGCAGACTAATTAGGAGCCTTTGTTTGTTTTCTTACTACTAAAAGACAAGTTGTCTTGTATGTTCACTATTTTATTTAAGGACAAAATTGCAATAAAAAACATATGTTTAATGTACTAAAATAAAGCCAATAATTACATTTTTTGTGGTCCCCTTTATTTATAAAAGTATCAAAATACATTTTGGTACCTGTACCGGTAACAAAATATTGGTATCGGGACAACACTAGTTGGTACACATTATTTTACAGTACCTCAAATTCAAACTGCACTTTAATGTACTTTCATTAAATATAAGATACCGGTACACAATATGAGTTTTAAAAACGCCACAATCTGGTTCACCACTTGTTGTTTACCAAAGCACTGGTGAGAAGCACTGATGTGTACAAGTCATTAAAGAATACAAATAATAAATATTAATAAATAAAACATTGATGTATGCAAGTCATTAAAGAATACAAATAATAAATAATAATAAATAAAACACCGAAGTATACAAGTCATTAAAGAATACAAATAATAAATAAAACACTGGCGAGAAGCACTGATGTAAAGAAGTAAAACCGTGGCCCTAAAACTAGGTACGGACCGTAGCATGGGTTACCTGTACTGTTGCACCTCTAGTAAACACAAATATAGATATGAACAAAATGACAGTTGTCAGCATATATGACCTCCATCAAACATGGTGGAAATGTTTGTTACGAGATACTGCAGTAGTAAACAGTAAGGATATACTCAGTGTAATCCTGGACAGGACAATCCACGATAATAATAATGAACAAAAAAATGTGTGATATTAATAGAGGTCACACAACCACCTTGAAGCACTGTCTACAGGCTAATCATCAGGACATATGCGCAACACTAAATAGGCTGATATTCCAAAATGACTCACACTGTATTGAATTACTGTTACTATTAAAGACAGTAGAGCAAGACTGCTTACTCGACCACTACTTTTGTTGTACACCAGTGTGAGCCTGCCTGCCAATTTAATAAGCAAAATAACAGTAGAGTGCACTTTAATCAATGTCTTTGGCACAATGTTCAGCTGTTAATTGCACAACCTGACAACTCAAAAGATCAAACTTGCCATTTTTCAAGCTACCACACAAAGAAAGACAGTTATGTGATATATATATATATATATATATATATATATATATATATATATATATATATATATATATATATATATATATATATATATATATATATATATATATATATATATATATATATATATATTTTTCTAGATTAGTTGCTGTATTTAAATGAGAATGTGGCCAATATTCCAATTGTGCACACTCTAGTTATTCACAATATAGAATACAACTACTTTGGTTCTTTATATGATCATTTAGTCATTTATTACTCAACATTTGGAAAAAATGCAAAATTTCAGCTAAAATAATACCACCCAGTAAGGTAAGTGTGGAATTGACTTTTTGATAGCAGGTCTTGTTGTGAATTTTGTGTTTGAGATGCTCTGCAATAACCTTAATAAAAGTGGTTTCAAGACAACTTCAAAGATTTGTGCTTTATATTTTAGTCGACAACATTTACTGTAATTTGAGTCCACTAAAATGCTGAGGAATTTGAGCAACTAAAATTAGAACTAGACTAAAACTAAATCAATTTCAATGACTAAAATGTGAATAAAACTAATATACATTTTTGTCAAAAAACTGACTAAAACTACATTTAAAAATTAACACTGTTGGATTTATGGAAGCTTTTTCGGAAAATCATAGCAAAAGTTTATTTTATTTAAAGGCTTATTTTGTGATTTTTATGAATTTGTTATTAACCTTTTAGATGTTCCTTGTAACCTGAACCTCAAAAAGCCCGGGATTTCCACTACAATTGGAAACCTCTATTGATGCTTTACTGGTTTTATACCACACTAGATGACAGTAGTAGCACATACTAAGAGATCATTGTCAAATTATCATCTTGTTTTAAATTATCATAACGAATAATAGTAATAATTATAACTCGAGAAAGAAACACCACCAAAGGCTTCCTTATTGTCCGCTGTTTCCTTGTCGTCCACAAGTTGCAGACATTCTTTGTGAATGTTTCACACTTGAAAATTGTTTGCCAATCTAAAACATTAATTTATGTCCTAAAACATTAACATTTTTGTGAAATGTTGAGAACAGCTATTTTTTGTTGGTAAATGAGAGATAATCATCGCACATCAACATCTCTAACATGTAAATGCTGCCTCTTTGCTAGGTCAGCATTGCAAAATAAAACTTAATTGTCTTACCCTGGATGAATAAATGTTTAATACATAAATAAATACCGTATTTTCTGGACTATAAAGGGCACTTAAAATCATTGTTTTCCCCCTCAAAACTCGACAGTGCGCCTTATAACCCGGTGCGCCTAATGTACGGAATAATTCTGGTTTTGCTTACCGACCTCTAAGCAATTTTATATTATCTGGCGTTTTTGTTTCGCAATATTATGCAAAAGCAACTTTTCTTACCTTCTGGTACCTGCTGATCTGTATTTGGGATCTGCATAAATCCTGAAAAATTGCGCGTCTCCGCCTTTGTAGTCCGTGCTGACACCGTAGTCGATAAGCTTCTTCTTTTTCTCTATCTTCCTGTTATTTGAGATTCATCCTCCGCTGTTGTCATTTCAAATACAAAGTTCTTACTTATGTTTGCCAGTAAACTCGCCATGAAAGCGCTAAAACATACCGGTGTAGTGAGTTGACATTATTCACCCAAGGAACTTTAGTTATTAGAGAGTTGGACGGTTTTTCACGGGACACATTTCCGGTGTTGTTGTTTCCGGATGAGGAGATGCTGCTCCGTTATTGATTTAAGTAAAGTCTGAATGTCATTAAAACAGTTAGCTCCATCTTTTGACACTTCTTCCACTCACGTCCTTGCAGGCTACACCGCTACAACAAATATGACGGGGAGAAAACGCTGCCGAAGGTGAGCCACGTAAATAACACCACCCACAAAACGGCGCATCCGGAAGAGAGTGTCAGAAAGCGGCCTGAAGATGATTTGTAAAACATAATCTATGCAACATTTTGACCAAAGAACCACCATTACATGTTATGTAGACCACAAGGAAGTGTATTCCATTTAGAAAAAAATAATAATATTATGACTCCTTTAATGCGCCTGTGCGCCTTATATATGAAAAAGAACAAAAATAGGCCATTTATCAGCTATGCGCCTTATAATCCGGTGCGCCCTATTGTCCGGAAAATACGGTACATGTCAACGAGCAAGTAAATGTTGACATGCTACATTACCCAGAAGGCTTAGCACCGTAGACAGGAAGCAGGTCTGAGCTATGCGGCAGGATCAAAAAAGAGTTGATATATTGTTGTTTTTACACAATAAACAAACATAGGTTCTGACGAATGCTGCTCAGGGAACATGATTTCATTGGTGAAAATTAAGCGGATGTGCGGGGAAGTTGCAGGCATTGGACAAAGCTGCGAGGCTGCGCATAATTTGCGGAAATTGGCTCATTGCGACATTGCAAATTCCTGGAGGGACTAATTATGATAGTCCTAACTTTACATTTTCATATTGACTTTAACAACAAATGACATTTGATCCTACCTGCCAAATCTAAATCATGCTAATGTGTTTTATGAATGGTCGGTTCCGAGCGGGTAGACAAGATTCAACATGGGTCGTCTTCAAAGGTCTTGCAGGGTAGGACTTGCAGCAGTGCAGTTGTTGACTTGGCAGCATACCTGCCCAGGTCGTTGACTATGACCCTCAAGTAACTTTCAGTTGTGACATCATGTCCACAGTTGATGCTCTACTCCATCAGCAGCATGTATAATCTAGCTACTTAATATTGACTTCACCCCACCCACCTGATACAATCGTCAATTCCAACGTTCTGCTTATGTGAGCAAATCCTAGAAAAGTAGCACGGCCGCGCCCTGAAGTAAGCAGCAGCACAATATGCTTGCAATCAATATTTTGGAGACACGCTCACAGTCGGCTAGACACATTCTGTAAAAGGGAATATTCTCAGAGATTTTTGTAAAAAGAACATAAAACAACATATTTTTTGTCTTAGGGATGTAAGGATATGAACATTTTATATCATGTTACCAAAATTATCACCAATACCACGGTATTAATGAAAAGTAGGGCTGGGGGATAAAACGATATCAATATGTATTGTGCTAGACACAAACTCCATATCAATAAAAAATGTGTTTGATAAAACGGTTAATAGTGTTTTTTCCTTCTTCGTCAGAAGAAAGCGGTAGTTGCCAAGCAAGGTTGGTTGCATGAACAAAGACACTCGTTCTCTGGTAACACACTAATCAGTGTAACAGCCAATCAGGTAAAAGTATCACCTATCAAGTGTGGTTGTGACATCTTGTTGTCTGGCGGTTAATTATTTGCATGGAGTGAGAAGAGAAAGTAAAAAATGAAAACATTTTGGATCAAAAAGGAAGTCACCTTGACAGTATGGCAGTTTTTTTTTTTTTTTTCAAAGGGACCGTAGTCAGACCAATGTGATCTGTAAATGATGCAAGGTGCTTGTCCCCACCAAGACCGCTAATATCACACCACCTTCTTAGCTGCTCAGACAGAAATGTGTTTATACACGTTTAGATTGGGATATGACATACGTCATGGGTAAAACGTTAATTTGTCTTCATTCATGTTAGATTTTTTTTTTTTTTTGGCCATTAGCACGCTAGCTTGCTTCTCCAGTAAATGAGCAGTATCATCGGTCAGTGATTATTGAAGTGCGTTCATCAATCACGGTTTTCTGATATTTTTAATTCAAAACAATAATACTAATTGTCGGGAGTTTGACCACAGTTTATTATTAATACTGTGGTAATCTGAAATTCATTGCTCAATTATGTGTTGTCTGTACACCTGTTCAATCTCTCTCTCGTCCACAGTATGGAGTGCAGCTGGCACAAGGCAGCAGCACACACCTAAGATTGATTAGAACAGTGTTTCTCAAAGTGTGGGGCGCTCCCCACTGGTGGGGAATAGAGACATGACAGGTGGGGCGCTAGGAACGGGAGGAAATTTCACTTTGATTTTTTAAATTTTTTTATTATTATATTCTTTGATTTTTTTTTTTACTATGCTTTCATTTTCTATACACACTGGAAATCACTTTGTGATTCTGTCTGTGAAATCCGCTATATAGATAAATGTAAAATACTTATTTTTCCTGTATGCTTTACATTTCTAGGTAGGAGCGAAAGTTTGACAGACAGCAACAGTAACTAATGGGGGCGGGGCTAAGCGGAAGCTTTGTGAATGGCGAGTCACTGTGCGAGGATTTGCTGTTTTGCAAATACATAAAAAATAGAGCCACTGCTGATGAGCTGTTCAAGATAATGGACAGTTTCCTCAAAGAACACAACCTTAAATGGGAAAACTGTGTGGGCTTTTGCTCTGATGGCGCGCATGGCAAAGTCAAGAAACGGGCTGCAGGCTCTAATAAATAGGGTTGCGCCAAATGCGCATTGGACACAATGTGTCATTCACCGGGAAACACTCGCGTCAAGGCAGCTCAGCCCCGAATTCAATGAGGTTTTAACAGTGGCAGTGTCAAGCCTGCAAACCCGATTTGAAAAGCTGTGCAGTGCAAAACAGGCTCATTGCAGCCACTAATGCTGGAGTATTGTAAAACTCATGTTCACTTGCCCTGTCCTCCTTTTTTTGGCAAAGATTGCAAAGTGGCACTTTTATTTTCATTTATTATTGAACTTGATGCAAGTTATTTGATTTATTATTGAACTTGATGCAAGTTATAACACTTTTATTTTATTTATTATTGAACTTGATGCAAGTTATAACACTTTTTTTGATTTATTATTGAACTTGATGCAAGTTATAACACTTTTGTTTTATTTATTATTGAACTTGATGCAAGTTATAACACTTTTATTTGATTTATTATTGAACTTGATGCAAGTTATAACACTTTTTTTGATTTATTATTGAACTTGATGCAAGTTATAACACGTTTGTTTTATTTATTATTGAACTTGATGCAAGTTATTTGATTTATTATTGAACTTGATGCAAGTTATAACACTTTTTGGATTTATTATTGAACTTGATGCAAGTTATAACACGTTTGTTTTATTTATTATTGAACTTGATGCAAGTTATTTGATTTATTATTGAACTTGATGCAAGTTATAACACTTTTATTTGATTTATTATTGAACTTGATGCAAGTTATAACACTTTTTTTGATTTATTATTGAACTTGATGCAAGTTATAACACTTTTTTTGATTTATTATTGAACTTGATGCAAGTTATAACACTTTTGTTTTATTTATTATTGAATTGATGCAAGTTATTTTATTTGATATTGAACTTGATGCAAGTTATACCACAGCTGCACAGTTATTTTATTTATTATTGAACTTGATTTTATTTTATGTTATTTAGTTTGAATGTATAAAACTTGATGTTACTTGATGTTCGATAAATTTGAAAATGTTAAGCTTGGCATTAGCGTTCTGTTGGGGCGATGGGGGCAGGTGGGGCTTGAAAACTCCCCCTTGTCCAAAGTGGGGGATGACAAAAAAAGTTTGAGAACCACTGGATTAGAAGCAGCCTACTTAACCTGGCTGCTGACGGCCTGTGAGTGCCGGAACTTTGTCACTGCTTGCAACCTGTTGGTCGTGCCAGAGAACTCACTAGTTAGTTGTGTACCATTCTTCTCAGGTTTGCCTTTATTATTCCTAGCCTTGTCTAGCATTTTTATTTTGTACTCTATCTATTTACTTCTTTCATGAAGTATGTTTTCCTAGCCTTGTCTAGCGTTTTTATTTGGTACTTTGTTTTTCTATTAACTTCTCTCATGAAGTATTTTTCCTAGCCTTGTCTAGCGCTTTTAGTTTTGTGTTTTTTCTCTTAGTAGTTTTTTACATGGTGTGTTTTTTGTTGTTTACTTCAGCTCCTGTTCTTTGTTACCCTGACCGCTCTCTCCAATTTGTTGTTGAGGTAGACGCTTCTGATTCAGGCGTAGGGGCCGTACTCTCCCAGCAATCTACCACCGACCAGAAGTTGCACCCCTTCTCCCGTCGCCTATCCCCTGCGGAGAGGAATTACGACATTGGCAACAGGGAGCTTCTGGCGGTCATCTTGGCCCTTCAGGAATGGAGACATTGGCTGGAAGGGGCGGAGCTACCGTTCATCATCTACACGGACCGCACAGAGACTGAACCCTCGCCAGGCCAGGTGGGCACTGTTTCTAACCCGTTTTCATTTTATCATCACCTTCCGACCTGGCTCTCAGAATGGGAAGCCTGATGCCCTGTCCCGTCTCTACTCACCGTCTTTTGAGAATTCATCCCCTGTACCAATTGTTCCCCATACCCAAATCATTGGGGGACTCCAGTGGGACATCGAGCGCCAAGTCTTGGAGGCCCTGAAATCAGACACATCTCCTCGGGGCTGTCCACCAGGTCGGTTGTTTGTGATTCCTCGGCTCCGTTCCAGCGTTCTGGATTGGGCACATGGGTCGAAGATCGCTTGCCATCCAGGTATTCGTCGCACCTGTTTTGTCCTCTCCCAGCGTTTTTGGTGACCTTCCATTCTGGCAGATACAAAGGCTTTTGTGGCAGCATGTCGGATCTGCGCCCGGAACAAGGCATCCCACCAGGCTCCAGCAGGACTGTTACACCCATTACCCATCCCTTCCCGCCCTTGGTCACACATAGCCGTGGACTTTGTCACAGGGCTGACCCCCTCCGAGGGAAAAGACACTGTCTTGACCATTGTGGACCGGTTCTCGAAGATGGCCCACTTCGTGGCCCTCCCCAAGCTGCCTTCTGCTCTTGAAACAGCCCAACTACTAGTGCTCCACGCTTTCCGGCTGCACGGCATCCCCACTGATGTGGTATCCGACAGAGGCCCACAGTTCTCCGCGGCCGTCTGGAGGGCATTCTGCAAATCTCTGGGGGCCTCCCCTAGCCTATCCTCCGGCTACCACCCACAGAGCAATGGACAAACAGAGCGGACCAACCAAGACCTGGAGGCGGCCATCCGGTGCACCTGTCATCAACAACCCTCAACCTGGTCTGAGAATCTCCCATGGATTGAATACGCCCACAATTCCCTCATTAGCTCCGCCACCGGCCTGTCTCCATTTCACATCGCCTATGGTTTCCAGCCGCCAGTGTTTCCATCTAACCAACCCAACGCCGACGTACCATCCGTAACTGCACACCTGCGTCGGGCTCACCAGGCTTGGCGCAACACCAGGACGGCATTAAAGAGAATATCGGCCAGGAACCAACTTTTAGCCAACCGCCATCGCACACCAGCCCCTCACTACCAGTTGGGACAGAAGGTTTGGTTATCATCCTGGGACCTACCACTAGCCACCGACTCAAGGAAACTGGCTCCCAGATTTATTGGACCATTTCCTATTGTGAAAATCATCAACCGCGTTGCAGTCAAGCTCCGTCTTCCTGAATCTCTCAAGTGCCATCCTGTGTTTCACGTGTCCCGCATCAAGCCTGTCACATCCAGCCCGCTCAGTCCTCCTGAGGTACCGCCTCCTCCACCCAGGCTGGTTGAGGGTCACCCGGCGTTTACAGTCAACACCATCCTGGATGTGAGAAGAAGGGGCAGGGGTTTCCAATACCTGGTAGACTGGGAGGGGTACGGCCCGGAGGAGCGGTCATGGATTTCTAGATCGCTTATAATCGACCAAGATTCGATCAAGGAATTTTACATTCGATTCCCAGACAAGCCAGGTAGGCCGCCAGGAGGCGTCCGTTGAAGGGGGGGGTACTGTGGTAATCTGAAATTCATTGCTCAATTATGTGTTGTCTGTACACCTGTTCAATCTCTCTCTCGTCCACAGTATGGAGTGCAGCTGGCACAAGGCAGCAGCACACACCTGAGATTGATTAGAAGCAGCCTACTTAACCTGGCTGCTGACGGCCTGTGAGCGCCGGAACTTTGTCACTGCTTGCAACCTGTTGGTCGTGCCAGAGAACTCACTAGTTCGTTGTGTACCATTCTTCTCAGGTTTGCCTGTATTATTCCTAGCCTTGTCTAGCGTTTTTATATTGTACTCTATCTATTTACTTCTTTCATGAAGTATGTTTTCCTAGCCTTGTCTAGCGTTTTTATTTGGTACTTTGTTTTTCTATTAACTTCTCTCATGAAGTATTTTTCCTAGCCTTGTCTAGCGCTTTTAGTTTTGTGTTTTTTCTCTTAGTAGTTTTTTACATGGTGTGTTTTTTGTGTTTACCACCATCGCCTTTGTTTTGTTACTTTGTGTTTTCTCCTAAATAAAAGGAAGACCAATTGTATACACTTTTCGTCTCTACATCCCTGGGATCCACCTCACCAATTCCTAACAAATACAGTGTATCGCTACATCCCAAGAGAGGAATAAATGAGCTCTTCTTCTCCATACTGCATTTCAGACGTGAATTGTTGAAGTGTACATGTATGTTCTCAATGTCATTTGTAAAAAAGCCTTTTCTAAAAGTACAATTAAGATATTATTATTGAGATACATTATTAAATATTTGTCATCTTTAACATAAAGCTAAAATGTGGATGTTTTGTTTAGGTAGCTTATCATATATAGCAGGCGCTGGAGCCTATCTCAGCTACAATTGGGCGGAAGGCGGGGTACACTCTGGACAAGTCGCCACCTCATCGCAGGGCCAACACAGATAGACAGCCAACATTCACACTCACATTCACACACTAGGGCCAATTTAGTGTTGCCAATCAACCTATCCCCAGGTGCATGTCTTTGGAGGTGGGAGGAAGCCGGAGTACCCGGAGGCAACCCACGAAGTCACAGGGAGAACATGCAAACTCCACACAGAAAGATCCCGAGCCCGGGATTAAACTCAGAACTACTCAGGACCTTCGTATTGTGAGGCAGACGCACTAACCCCTCTTCCACTGTGCTGATAATTACAGACCAATTTCTAAATTATGCATTTTAGCAAAATTGTTTGAGAATATCAACAGTAACCAGCTAAATGATTTTTTAGAATTAAACAATATTGTATCTCCATTTCAATCTGGTTTTAGAAAACAGCATAGCACTATTACAGCTGCTCTTAAGGTCCTAAATTATTTAATTGGGACGGCATGGCGAAGTTGGTAGAGTGGCCGTGCCAGCAATCGGAGGGTTGCTGGTTACTGGGGTTCAATCCCCACCATCTACCATCCTAGTCACGTCCGTTGTGTCCTTGGGCAAGACACTTCACCCTTGCTCCTGATGGGTGCTGGTAGCGCCTTGCATGGTAGCTCCCTCCATCAGTGTGTGAATGTGTGTGTGAATGGGTGAATGTGGAAATACTGTCAAAGCGCTTTGAGTACCTTGAAGGTAGAAAAGCGCTATATAAGTATAACCCATTTATCATTTATCATTTATAATCGAGGCTGTAGACGGCAAGAAATATTGTGTCGCCCTATTAATTGATTTGTCAAAAGCATTTGACACAGTAGGCCACAGTCTGTTAATTCAAGCCCTTCATCACGTTGGATTATCTAAAAATGCAGCTGCTTGGTTCACAGACTATCTTTTCAGCCGAACACAACGTGTACAGGTGGCTGGGACGACCTCTTCATTACTGGACATTACCAAAGGAGTTCCACAAGGCTCAGTGCTGGGGCCCATTTTATTTTCTATCTACTTAAATAATCTTTGCAATAATTTGTCAAATGCAATGTACCATTTTTATGCAGACGACCATTATTTATTGCTGTTCAACCTCCATCACTCAGGCTTTTGAGTTTTTACAAGCTGCTTTTGATGTCATCCAGGCTCGCTTATTTGATCTTAAATTGGTTTTAAATGCAGATAAAAGCAAGGTAATGGTTTTCTCTCATTCAAGGGTGCTACTGGAAAATATTCCAAATATTGTAACATCAAATGGAAACCCTATAGAGCAGACCTGGGCATTCTGCGGCCCGCGGGCCGCATCCGGCCCTTTGTGCGTCCCTGTCCGGCCCGCGTGAGGCTAATTATAAATTACAAAATATATTTAAAAAAGTATCTATGTCGAGTGTGCAATGCTTTTGTTTTGAAAATCGTTATTTGTATTACTTCCGTGTGGACGTATGCGTGTGCGTGATTGTGAGTGAATGTGAACAGCTGCAATCACAAATTACAAAATAAAGTTGAAAAAACATCTATGTCGTGCGTGCAATACAACTGTGCTGCTTTTATTTTGAAAAGTATTATTTATGGGCGTGTGTCCGTGTGTAACCTGCAAGTGAAGGTGCACATGCAGCGACAAGTAATGCACGGTTTACACCCGAGACGCTAAAAAGAGAAAAGTTGATGACGAATGGCGTGTTTTCAACAAGACATGGACTGCCAACCAACGTTCCCTCTAAGGTGCGTGCCTGCGCAATTGCGCACTGCTCAAGCGTCCGCTGCGCGCAGCAAATATATGCCGTGCACCAAATCAAATCCCATCTGAATTCTAAACAAAATAAACATATTTATTCTATGTAATTTTGCAATGCAACTTTGAGTGACAGTGACAACAAGCGGCCCTAACGGTGTTCGTCAATACCGTTCAATTGAACACGGTTCAATTATTGTAACGTCTATCGAGATGCTTCGAGGACAGGAATTATATCGATCACTTTATTGAGCAAAACTGTTTATATTCGGACATAACCACACCAAAAACATGAGTAAAACAATTATATCTCGAAAAACTAGTAATTTTCTGCCGTACAAACCAGGCCAAAACCAACTTGTCATCTGTCACCAACACGCATACCACTAAACCACTGGTGCGTTTATGGCCACACAAAAAGTCGGACAACTTAAACACCACACAAAGTTACACTATGACTCCTCAGTGTGCTTATTTTACTGTCATTTATTATTAATGTTAATTTATTTATATTAGTAATGGAATGCTGTTACACATACTATGTTGAAGTATTACTATTATTATTAATTATTATTATTATTATTATTTATCTTACGGTATACATCAAAAATAATATTGAGCAAAATGTAATTGAAATATTGTCGATGTGGCCCTCCAGCAGTGCTCGGGTTGCTCATGCGGCCCCCGGTAAAAATTAATTGCCCACCCCTGCTATAGAGCAAGTCTTAAATTACAAGTACTTGGGTTTTACTCTTGATCAGGAGCTTTCATTTGAAGCCCATATTAACAACTTGGTCTCTAAGCTTAGGGTAAAGCTTGGTTTCTTTTTTAGAAATAAAAAATGCTTCTCTCTTAAAGTCAGAAAGAAATTGGTGACAGCGAGTCTCTTGCCCGTAATTGATTATGGAGACGTGCTTTATTTTAGTGCTTCATCTAAATGCCTCCAGTCCTTGGACATTGTTTTTCACTCAGCACTAAGATTTGTTACTGGCTGTCGTAGTCTCACCCACCACTGTCAACTGTATATGAAGTCAGACTTATCTTCATTGAGTGCACGCAGATACACACATTGACTGACTATCATTTATAAGGCTCTTTTAGGTTTAATACCTCCATACTTGTGTACTCTGTTACAAAGAAAAAACAGCTCTTATGCATTACGTTCTAACAATTTATATGTTTTAACTGTTCCCCATGAATTTGGCAAAAGAGCTTTTGGCATTGCTGCCCCTATGGCATGGAAACTGAAACTCACTGAACTACTTCCATTTGGAGACTTCCGTTCTGTCCTGAGGGACAGACAGCAAGAGACTTTTGCACAGTGCCTCTGTTTTTAAAACGTGTAAATCTTTATTGCTTTACAGTTCTCTTTTATATATTTTAAAATGTATGTCTTAACGTATTACTTTTTTGAAACTGCTCTGTGACATGTGCTGTTGACCTCTTGGCCAGGTCACCCTTGTGAAAGAGATCTTGATCTCAATGAGTTTCTTATCTGGTTAAATAAAGGTTCTAAATCTTTTCATTTCGCCTATGACAGCTGAGGGGGTTATAATAAAAGGAAGGTTACATTTGAAAAAAAAAAGTTTAAATTTAATAAATGTTTCTACTGGTCCTTATTTCAGGTATAAATAATATGGACCAATATAAAACATTGACAGTATATTGTGATACCGTTTTCAGCCATATCACCCAGTCCTGCGTTCTATGAAAGCAGAGCGTGGATGTGAAGTGCAGTGAAGTGAAGTGAAATATATTTATATAGCGCTTTTCTCTAGTGACTCAAAGTGCTTTTACATAGTGAAACCCAATATCTAAGTTACATTTAAACCAGTGTGGGTGGCACTGGGAGCAGGTGGGTAAAGTGTCTTGCCCAAGGACACAACAGCAGTGACTAGGATGGCAGAAGCGGGGATCAAACCTGGAACCCTCAAGTTGCTGGCACGGCCACTCTACCAACCGAGCTATACCGCCCCCGATGTGAGTAGAAAGCTCATCATATGGACTTCACTGCCAAAAATGACCCAGTAAAGACAGCAGTGTCTGCACGTGCAGTATCCTGGTATCACAAATAAGACCACACCATAGGGGGAGAGAGGTTGATGAAAAAGGCAGCAGTGTAGCCAACATGCCTGAGAAGGGACAACTTGCAGGTTTCATCACTTCATGCTTGTTGGAGTAGAACTTGTTAAGCACCAGTCTTTAGATTAGATCTGAACAATCTAAGTCTGTGACCATGAAGCCTGCTCGGATGAGAGGTGAAACATCTTCCAATGCCCTGAGCATATAATTACCTGATGAAGGAGAACATCCCTAGCAATGATCTCAGTTCCGGTACTGAAACAACACGGGAATGTACAAAACGAACAATTCAGGTATTGGAGGACGACAACTATTTGGCGATCATCGTGTATACCCAAACAAGTCCAAAGAAAAAAGGAAAACTTTTCCACAAGCCTTTCTGTCTGAGCAGGAGGATGTTTGCATTGGAGTTCAGGTGTAGGGCCTGGGGCTTAACTCATCCTGCTTCAAGTGCCCATCCCATTAGACCATGGAATCAGGAATGTGCCGCAAAGCAGGTGTGTAAATAATTCGTATTCAATAAACGTCCGTTTACCGCAGTCTGCTTTGGATAGCTGACAGTGGTGACGTCATGACAGACACTGATGGAGGAGAGGAAGGTGGAGATAAGGCTGGTGAGGAGTATTTTCACAGACTTGCGAGTCCAGACACAGGCGGAGCGAAAATAGCTCAAGGGGCAAACAAGGTAACCTCTTTCAAAAGAGGCTTGGGGGGTGTCTGCCAAGTTCCACACAATACTGTCTGCACTGAATAGCTGTGAAGAAAATATCTTGAAATGTCTGGGCGCCCCAAGCTGCTCATCTGAATACCAAAGGTTTTCACCTCATCCCCTAAATGTTCTGCACACACGGCAGTAGCATTGCTTTCCTGCCTTCATGCGGAGGACCAGTAAAGGTTGTTGACTCCTGCACCTAGTGCAGAATTCTCAGCCCTCATTTTGCCTGATGTGGTATTTATCACCCTTCAGAGACAGATCAAGGAAACGTGAATCAATGACCTCATAATACACACAGAAAAGAATGCAGACCCTTGACTCCCCTCTGGTGCTCCGGGTTAAGCCTGGCACATAATCATGTTGCACTGAGGTCATGGACGTGTTTTGCGGTTGTGGCAGCAGAATATGTCACTATAGGTCTATAATCAGATCCTCTACATAGTAACCGTTGTTAAGAATACGGCACAGAGGCCAACATGCTTGAAAGGTTAACATATCCCTTACAAGACATGCCTGTGATTCACAGGGACGGCCTCCTGTTATTGGTCGGGGCAAAGGCTGGACGACAAGTCCGGACATGTCCGTGCTAGTCCGGAAATCCCCATTAAGAGTCTGCTTGTTTACAGGGTGTTTGCCCAATGAAGAACATGCGAGACAAGGAAACAGGTGATGCTCAGCCTTCCTCTACCGACTGGGGATGGCTATCATTTACATTTTCAAGTACCAAATCTGTATTTTTCTACTGGTGTAGCTGAAATGTACTGCAGGGGGTCATGAATTTTTGTAAAGGTGGGAAACTTCGGCCAATTTGATTACGATTACGATTCTGGGGCTACAATTCAATTATAAAATCCATTATTTTTACATCTATAATTATATTGTATATTCCAAAAGGCATTACATTCAATTGTCAATAATAATATCTACAAGGCTCCTCCTTTGTCTACCGGCATATGCAGTATTACATCATTTCAGGTTTTTCGACATAGTGCGCGCAGCATAGATTTAAATATAGAAGACTAAAAACGTGATAATTGTAGACGCCTGTGAAGTGAACACATAAATACGCCCTTACTTGGCTTGATTACATTTGTGTGCCTTCTAAAAGCACAGAATGTTTAGACACTTTGGCCCCCGTCGCCTTAAACGTGAGACTCAAAGACGGCCGCTGTATTATTATTCTCCCTCCTACTTGTTTATTTCCTCTTTTTGGCTGGTTAGTCTCTGCGTAACGCAGTTCCTTCTGTTGAAGTGTACAACACATGTATTCTTTCCTTGTTTCACTACTACACTTTCAAGCTAGCTTAGCACTGCTGCTAGCATAGCTTGTCCTCTCCTCCGTGTGTGTTCGTGCTAACACAGCTTTAAAAGAATGTTAGCTAATGGTTCTCCCATGGTTAGTTGAGGGACAGCGTGGCGCATTTGGGAAAGTGGCCGTGCCAGCAATCTGAGCGTTCCTGATTCGATCCCCACCTTCTACCATGTCCGTTGTGTCCTTGAGCAAGACACTTCACCCTAGCTCCTGATGGGTCGTGGTTAGGGCCTTGCATGGCAACACCTGCCATCAGTGTGTGAATGTGTGTGTGAATGGGTGAATGTGGAAATAGTGTCAAAGCGCTTTGAGTACCTTGAAGGTAGAAAAGCGCTATAAAA
The DNA here is from genome assembly GCF_033978785.1 of Entelurus aequoreus. Taxonomy (NCBI): domain Eukaryota; kingdom Metazoa; phylum Chordata; class Actinopteri; order Syngnathiformes; family Syngnathidae; genus Entelurus; species Entelurus aequoreus. Next base: position 56,927,248 of record NC_084736.1, read on the forward strand.
ATATAACCATACTTGCCAACCCTCCCGATTTTCTCCCAAATTCCAGCCGGAGCTGGAGGCCACGCCCCCTCCAGCTCCATGCGGGCGAGGAAGATACAGCAATGGCGATGACGAGTAAGATGAAGAAATACGCTTGTAAGTTCCAAAACGAATGGAAACAAGAATTTCAGTTTATCCAAGGCAGTTTGAAGGGGAAGGGGTATGCTGCCTGTAAATTTTGTAGAACATACTTCTCCATTGAACACAGTGGCCGAACGGATATACTCAGTCATGAACGGACAGCGAAGCACAAAGCGTCGGCAGCGCAGCACCGGTGTCCCAGCCCAGTATTATGGGCCACCTCGCTAAATGGAGATCCGATGGTGTAACATATGCCGAGACAAAGATGGCTATGCTGATAGCTGGAAGCAACATCCCGTTTTCATTTGCGGATGTCTTCAAAAAATCCGTGAAGGATATGTTCCCGGATTCAGAGATCGCTCGCCAGTACGCAAATAGCAGAACAAAGGCTACTCAAATAGTGAAAGGTAAGTGTTGCTTTGTTTTTTTAGTAAGTAAGCAGCAAGCACAATATAGTTAGTAGAACAACTGTGTTTTCATTACTGTGTATTTAGTATATATGTAGTATATAAGGCTGTGCTTCTGGCTGCAAAGCATTGCACTTTCAAGTACAACAATGAGTAGATGAGTGTTATGTGTGTGTATATGTGTAAATAAATGAACACTGAAATTCAAGTATTTCTTTTATATATATATATATATATATATATATATATATATATATATATATATATAATAAAATAAATATATATATAGCTAAAATTCACTGAAAGTTAAGTATTTCTTATATATCTATCTATCTATCTATATATATATATATATATATATATATATATATATATATATATATATATATATATATATATATATATATATATATATATATATATATATATATATAGATATATATGAAATACTTGACTTTTGGTGAATTTATTATTATTATTATTATTCTAGCTGTAAATATACTCCTCCCCTCTTAACCATGCCCCAACCACGGCCACGCCCTGTAAAAGTTTGCTAATGCCGGCCAATGAGGATGTCGATGTGGTCATGGAGCTCTGTGCGCATACAACAAGGCCTCAGGAGTGGGTGGCCGTCGCTTCACAGGGCTTCAAGACGAACCACCGATGCATTTTAAAATTAATGATCACCAACGAACACAGTTTTGACTGCCTCAGTTAAATAACTGAGGCAGTTAAATAACTGAGGCAGTCAAAACTGTGTTCGTTGTTAAAATTCAAATACTTGTGTATTACTCATTTATCATTATATCATTGAATTATTTAAATTAGTATGAATGTCATAAAATTCCATAAAAATAAATTGTTAGTTTTTTGACAAAAACATGCATTTTTTTTCATTTTTAAGTGCCAGTTTGAGCACCGTTTAAGCACCGCTTTTAAAGTACTGATTTGGTAATAGGATCAGTATAATGCAAACGATACCCATCACTATTATGGAAACCCTACCTAACAAAAAAGAAAAAAACAAAGAAGAAGCGGGAAAAGTGGGTATGTGGACTCCACTTTGTTGAAAATGTAGAGGGTGTCTCATTCCTGACTTGTAAGTACTTTTGACAGATTGCTTAAGTCGGTAATTAACGGTTTTAAAACTTGAGAGACATTTCATAAAAAGCAAAATAATAATTTAGAGCTAGAACCCTTCATTTCCCAAATCCCAGGGTGTTTTTTATATTCCATTGCAACTGTCTCACAATGCAAAACGTGAGGCAAACCAACGACTTTCCAGGGGCAGGATTCTGATCTGGTAAAGTTGAGACTTTCCTTTTCCTGGCCACCTACAGAGACCATAGTCGATGTAGCGTGCCCTCGGTCTACAGTGATATTTCTTCCCGGTTGACCTTCTACGCAATGCCTGACCAGGGTGGTAGAGGTAGTCTGAAGGATGAAACACCTCAAATGTTTCCTCTTAAAGGCCTACTGAAATGAATTTTTTTCATTTAAACGGGGATAGCAGATCCATTCTATGTGTCATACTTGATCATTTCGCAATATTGCCATATTTTTGCTGAAAGGATTTAGTATAGAACAACTACGATAAAGTTTGCAACTTTTGGTCTCTGATAAAAAAAAGCCTTGCCCCTACCGGAAGTAGCGTGACGTAGTCAGTTGATCGCCTCCTCATATTTTCCTATTGTTTTCAATGCAGCTAGAGTGATTCGGACCGAGAAAGCGACGATTACCCCATTAATTTGAGCGAGGATGAAAGATTCGTGGATGAGGAACGTTAAGAGTGACGGACTAGAATGCAGTGCAAGACATATCTTTTTTCGCTCTGACCGTAACTTAGGTACAAGCTGGCTCATTGGATTCCACACTTTCTCCTTTTTCTGTTGTGGATCACGGATTTGTATTTTAAACCACCTCGGATACTATATCCTCTTGAAAATGAGAGTCGAGAACGCGAAATGGACATTCACAGTGACTTTTATCTCCACGACAATACATCGACGAAACACTTTAGCTACGGAGCTAACATGATAGCATCGTGCTTAACTGCATATAGAAACAAAATAAATAAATCCCTGACTGGAAGGATAGACAGAAGATCAACAATACTATTAAACCAGGGACATGTAAATACACGGTTAATGCTTTCCAGCCTGGCGAAGGTTAACAATGCTGTTGCTAACGACACCATTGAAGCTAACTTAGCAACCGGACCTCACAGAGCTATGCTAAAAACATTAGCTATCCACCTACGCCAGCCAGCCCTCATCTGCTCATCAACACCCGTGCTCACCTGCGTTCCAGCGTGCGACGGTGCGACGAAGGACTTCAACCGATCACAGATGCGGTCGGCGAGACGGAGGAAGTTAAGGTGAGTTCGGCGGCTAACGCGTCTGCTATCCATCTCTGTCTTCCTGGTTGTGTTGCTGTAGTCCGCCGCTAATACACCGATCCCACCTACAACTTTCTTCTTTGCAGTCTCCATTGTTCATTAAACAAATTGCAAAAGATTCACCAACACAGATGTCCAGAATACTGTGGAATTATGAGATGAAAACAGAGCTATTTTGTATTGTATTCAATGGGGTACCGATACTTCTGTTTCACTGGCTACGTCACGCGCATACGTCATCTTCCAAAGGCGTTTTCAACCGGAAGTTTAGCGGGAAATTTAAAATTGCACTTAATAAGTTAACCCGGCCGTATTGGCATGTGTTGCAATGTTAAGATTTCATCATTGATATATAAACTATCAGACTGCGTGGTCGGTAGTAGTGGGTAGGCCTTTAAAACAGAATTGTGAGCTAATAGACACGCTCCGAAATGGAAGAGTGCATATTTGCATCCATTTTCAGTCCCTGTCATACAGCGTAAGAAGAAAGTCTGTGGCTTCTTCTTTGTTTCGCCAGGCCAGAGTGCATCTTCTGTGAGACGTGCTCAGTCCTCATTCCTGGGTAATGTAGCAGAGGACTCCCCTTTCTTCATTCTCTACGCTCAGCCAAGGCAGCAAACCCCGTCAGCGCCTTGTCGCCCATTTCCATTCTTGGGTTTGTTAGCTGATGGCACCACGTGGAATTTTGAATCAAAGTTTACAAAATAAGCCAAACAGCAGATGCAGAATTGAGATGTTGAGACTGTAATGGTACAAAGTAATACTCAAACACAAAAGGTACGCTCTAGTGCTGTATGATATATATGATATGGTAGTATGACAAAACGTATGATACAACTAAAAATACATGTTTGTACTGTCATTTTAACGTCTGGGTTGCTGCTGTGCTGTAACGTTTTTTACGTCACTTCAAAAGACTTTGTGGCGCGTGGCGCATGGATGTCAACAACGGAGCTGTCTGCTACTAGCAGAGATGGAAAGCACAATGGAAGCTAAACCAACAAAACCTAAAGAGGATATTGGTGCCAAAAAGAGGGAAGAGAGACGTTTTGTTCTGGATTTAGAAATGTCGACGTCGACCAAACACCAGTAAACAGCAAAAGATGCCGCCAATGAGTCGCTACTAGCAACTTGAACATGTCTATTCTTTTCTTTTCATAGAAGATACGACATGAAGAAAAAACTAACATTACCAAAAGCACAGCGTGAGGAAAAGAAAAACCCTCCAAACGAGTTGTTGTCCAAAGGCACCGTTGGGCACATAGTTTATTTGCCTTTGAATTTTATTGACAGTTTATTTAAGAAACTTATATATTATTATTATTATTTATATATTTTAGCACTGCGTAATTGTATGTATGTAAATGTATTTTTCATCAGTTTGTAAGACTCCCTTATTTTGCAGTATATTTGATTAGTATCTATTTTTGTAATCAGCCTGACCTAACCCTTGATAATACATTTTGTGATTAACACATGCTTTCATATCATTTGACAGGCTTGTTAAGCTGTAAGTAGATTTAGTATATCCATATGTGGAATTAAATGATGGAATGGATTTACCAAATAAATCAAACAAAGCACCAATATGATTCAGTTGAAGAGACTGTTCAAATTACAAGTGTTCACAAAACAGACAGAACAATAATTATGATGAACATCTTGAACCCTTTTTTTTTTTAGATAAATATTATTTATGTATTCAATATTTGTTTACTTACTATGGTATATTATTTATTCACTGTTCTGTTACAGAAAACAAGGACATATGATAACGTTGCTATGATATGAAAAGGGGTAGGATTAAATAAGCTGAGCTTCTTCCTACTCCTTTTCGGACATGCTGTAATGCAACAAGTATAAATATGTGATACATTACATTGTATTGTATGCATGTTCCAAATAAACTGAACTGAACTTTTATTTATAAAACATGTTTTATAAATAAAAGGAGAAGCAGAATTGGCATTAATTTCATATATGTATATAATTTGAAGAAAAAAACACTATGTTGTTATAAATGTGATATCGCACAGCATGAGTCAGCGCAATGTGACTTTGTTCCTGTTGTCCTATGTTCCTCCCAGTGAGAAACAAGGATTGTTTTGAGTGGCGATAACAGCCGACCCTGGAGATCGCTATCGTCAACTTGTGTTTTCTTAAGTACTTCAAGAGTGTTGTGAAGAGTTCCACATTGGCTGTGGACAGTGCTGTGGTGTGTTTACATACGCTCACACACACAATGGTGATGGAGCAGTGCTGGGCTATCCTTCAAAACCGCTCTAAAAGAACACCTCCAGGCAACTTCAGCCCTTGACTAACACCCTCCCCCCTCCACATCCCACCTCCCCGGATTGTAAATAATCAAATGTATATACTTGTTCTTATGCTTTCTGAGCTCATTATATTCACTGCACGCTGTACATATTCTACCAAGTCAGACCTACACTGTTTCAATGTCCATTTCTCTGATGATGCAATTGTTGATGACTGAAGTGCTGATATCAACCAAACCTAACCCCCGCGTCCGAATCCCCTGATAGTATATATTTGTACCATGAATTGTTTTACGTGGACCCCGACTTAACCAAGTTGAAAAACGTATTCGGGTGTTACCATTTAGTGGTCAATTGTACGGAATATGTACTGTACAATCTACTAATAAAAGTTTCAATCAATCAATCAATCAATGAGGCATATAGTCCACTGCCTATTTTCTTCCACTGAACAATTGCTTTGGAAATATGGACTTACTACTAGTTTCAGTCTTAGACTGAGAGAAAAAGTGAGAAGAAACTACAAATCGAAGGAGTTGAGTTTGTATTTTCCACGGGGAATTAGGTGATTCAGGTAAGCAAGACTATGACTCAGAAGAAGGGAATCATCACAAATGAGCTGACACATTCTTTCATCGCCCTTTAAAAGAATGACCTACTTTTGATTGTGGGGTATGTTGTTTGACCGTCACTCAACCACACAGGTGGCTCTTTGGCCAGCAAAACTGCGACACTGTCACAGAGCGAATTAGACGGTGAAAAGAGAGCATTAGAAAAGAGCTGGCACATGAGTAAGAGCCACAGGTTTGGCAGAAACACCCCGAAGGTGCATTCCCATCCCTGGCAGAAGAAATGGAACTGTTGTTGGGGTTCAGACGAGCTGGCCCTCGGAAAAGGAATAAGGTGGAGTGGTGGGCGGCCCGGACAGGGACAGATGAGGACACTGGTGAGGAGTGGCAGCCTGGCATTGCTCACGCCACCCACATCCAGCTCCGGCAAACCGCGGCAAACTCTTTCCAGGGGGAACAATTTGGAGGAATTAAGTCAGACTTGCTGAAAATCACAGATAAAATACGCCAGATCAGATTTTTTCATCTACGTAAAGGTAATCAGAACTGTTGGGTTGACCTGACTGTTGTGTGGATCTTTATGTTACTAATCAGGAGCGTAGGGCCCAAGATGAATAAAAGCAGAAAGTCGCTGAATTTGACGTATCATGACTGAAATGCTGTCATTGCAAAGAGATGGAGAAGGCGGCAGTTCTTTTGTTACATGCCAATCCCTGCCACAAAGACTCACTCAGACCTTAAACACAATTGTGCAAACAAAAACTATGAAACTGATCTCTCAAAAAGCCAAACACTTATCAAATGACTTCTAATAAAAAACACACATCCGCATTTAGTTTTTTAAAATAAAAATGTTATGACTACTTGTCCAAAAGCTGAGTGAAAAACACAGAAAAAACAAAGCTAATGCTAACACTAGCCGACTGGTTTTGACACGAGCGATACCAGGGATTGTAGCATCTTAAAATTTTTCATTGTTCACACAAATCAGGCTGCTTATATGATAGCGTTCAATTTCAGATGCAATAGTATAATATGATACTTTTGCATCTGAAATTGAACGCTATTGAACTAGTATAAGTTTGTTTGCTCATATCGGAACAATATCCGAGATCAATGTCAGATTGGTACTCTCTAAATGTTAATAGTATAATATGATACTTTTGCATCTGAAATTGAACGCTATCATATAAGCAGCTTGATTTGTGCGAACAATGAAGAATTTTAAGATGCTACAATCCCTGGTATCGCTCGTGTCAAAACCAGTCGGCTAGTGTTAGCATTAGCTTTGTTTTTTCTGTGTTTTTCACTCAGCTTTTGGACAAGTAGTCATACAATTTTTATTTAAAAAATTTTAATATGTATGTGTGTTTTTTATTAGAACTAGTATAATAGTATAATAAATAATAAATAATAAATAATAAATAATAAATAATAAATAATAAATAATAAACTAGTATAATATGATACTTGTTTGTTTGCTCATATCGGAACAAAAGCCGAGATCAATGTTAAGTTAAAGTACCAATGATTGTCACACACACTAGGTGTGGTGAAATTTGTCCTCTGCATTTGACCCATCCCCTTGTTCACCCCCTGGAAGGTGAGGGGAGCAGTGGGCAGCAGTTTTTGGTGATTTAACCCCCAATTCCAACCCTTGATGCTGAGTCAGATTGGTACTCTCTAAATGTTAAGCATTGTGCACAGAGGCTACTACTTTATTTTCCCAGACACATGATAGGGATCAACAGGACTATTCTTTTTCCATGAAATACTATTTACTTAATGTTTTGTCTTTTTTTTCCAGTCTGCATGGAAAAAGAACAGCAGCTGATGCGCCATTTGTCGCCGGCAGGTCAATTTTGTTTATTGGCCCAGGGCAGATGCTAAAAATAATTAAACACAGCCAGCCTCAATGATTTGAGAAAAGAAGTAGTGACATAAAAGATTACAGGAACAAAAAAAATAAGCTGTGTTTGTCCATGGTTAGCATATCTTGCGCTGTAATTTTTTTTGTAGATTTTACAGTAAAACAGCTAAGTTGCCAGTATTTGACCATAAAGCAGTGAAAGAAAAGAAAAACAGTATCAATAATTTTTCCGGTAAAATACTGAAAGTCTATGGTTGTTGTTTGTACAGTGCATTACTGCAAACTGAAAAATGATTCCACTGTTATTTTTACCGTAACATTCTGGCAACTAAGCTGCCATTTTTTCCCACTGTGATATCTAAAGTAGTTTTTTATAATGCATCACTGTAAATAAAGAAGCAGTAGAACTGTTATTTTGCCAGCTCAGTCAGCAGAATTTTGCCATAAAACAAAACAAAAAATAAGGATAAACAGTACCACTATTTTTACTGGCATCTCAGTCACCAGAATAATACAGAAAAATCTATGCAAATTTTTTTTTTTTTACCGTAAATGGACAAAAGAAACCAACTTTTTTTTTTTTGCTTAAATTCTGCCAACTGAGCCGGCAAATTTGTTCACCACTAAAATCTACGGCCATTTTCATAGTGCATTCCTGTAAACCAAAAATGGTACAACTGCTATTTTTATGGTCATTTTATGGTCAATTGCTGGCAGCTCAGTCGCCAGAATTTGATCATAAACCAAACAAAAAAGGGAAAAACAGTATTTTTACAGTAAAATATTGGCATCTCAGTCACTAGTTTTACCGTAAGATCTATGGTTGTTGCATTTACAGTACATAATTGTAAATTGAAAAATGTATGATTTAAATTATGTTTACGGTAAAATTCTGCCAACTGAACTGGCACTTTTTTTTTGTTTTACCGTAAATCTACAGTTGTTGTTTGTACAGTGCATTACTGTAAACTGAAAAACGATTGCACTGTTATTTTTACCATAAAATTCTGGCAACTGAGCTGCTAGTTTTAGTTTCTATCGTAAAATCTACAGTCGTTTTTACAGTAAATTACTTTTTTCTTACCGTGTATTACTGTAAATGGACAAATGAAACCACCTTTTTTTATTTTGGTAAAATCCTGCCAACTGAGGCGGCAAATTTTTTCACCACTAAAATCTACGGCCATTTTCATAGTGCATTACTGTAACTGTTTTTTTATGTTCAATTGCTGGCAGCTCAGTCGCCAGAAATGTATCATAAAGCAAACAAAAAAAAAAGGAAAAACAGTAACAGTATTTTTCAGTAAAAAACTGGCGTTTCAGTCACCAGAATTTTACTGTAAGATCTATGGTTGTTGTTTTTACAGTGCATAATTGTAAATTGAAGAATGATAACTTCTATTTTTACGGTAAAATTCTGCCGACTGAACTGGCAGATTTTTTTTTTTTACCGTGAATGTACGGTTGTTGTTTTTACAGTGCATACATGGAAAAACAGTGCCACTGTTATTTTTTACAGTAAAATACTGACAGCTTACTGACAATTTTTTTTACAGTGTTGGATTGCAAAGATTAGGAATAAAATACATTGTTTTCACGTGAAAAAGGTTTGGTCACCCCAGCAACAGACAATACTAAACACCTGACCAAAGCCCTCCAGTTCTCCGCCTGCTACTGTTTAAAAGAGAAGCTGTCATCTCAGTAGTAATGTTGACAACCATATGACACACTTCAAGATTTGTGATAAACTAAGCGCAACTGTTGGGCTACATTCGTTTACGTGCTTTATAACAATGCAGTGAAGACGATGGGAATATGGCTGACTACATGTTTATGCTAGTGGGACACGTGGGTCATAGAGCAGGGAATTCTTGTTATTGTCCACTAATGACTTCCACCGCTCGGCTATGTCAAAGCATCTATGACCTTTCTGGAAGTTCCATCCAATGTATTTTAGATACACAATTCTTCATATGTGCACACAGTAATAACATGAAAACAGGTTGGATTAATTATTATACAAATAGCTTATCCACAGAGACATGGTTTATTCCCAAGGGTGTTTTTGTGGTCCACCAGAATAAATAATCTCATTGTTTTTTTCCCTTCTTCGTCATAAGAAAGCGGAAGTCACTCGCTCTCTGGTAACACAGGAAGTGATCACTGATCAGTGGGAGGGACACGCTAACAGCCAATCAGGTAACAGTATCAACTATCAAGTTTGGTGGCGCCATCTTGTTGTCTGGCGGTTGTTTCTGGGCTGAAAAATTTTGGCTGGGGCGCCAAAAGTCAACAGCATGCAAATATATACGTATATGTGTGTGTGTCTGTGTATGTATATATATATATATATATATATATATATATATATATATATATATATATATATATATATATATATATATATATATATATATATATTAGACTTAGACTTAGACAAACTTTAATGATCCACAAGGGAAGTTGTTCAACACAGTAGCTCAGTTACAATGATGGAAAGTGTAAGGATGGAAAGGACAATGCAGGTATAAATAGACTATCCATCCATCCATTTTCTACCGCTTATTCCCTTCGGGGTCGCGGGGGCGCTGGAACCTATCTCAGCTACAATCGGGGGGCGGAAGGCGGGGTACACCCTGGACAAGTCGCCACCTCATCGCAGATAAATAGACTAATATAGCGATAAAAAATCTAACATATATACGAATATATACATAATATGTGTACAGAATAATATATATTCAGATATATTATATTATGTCTATAACATATATACTATATATACCAGTGACCATGTACTATATTACAGTATACACAGTATATGTGACAGCAGCAGCATAAAATAGAGAGTAGATCCAGCAGGAAATAGAAAATAGACATTATAAACATTATAAACAAAGAGAAGTAGCTAACATGTCAGGTGTCAGGTAATAGACAGATGTCATCTATTGCTGTATGGCGAGTGATTATACAGCTGGATGGAGTGTGGAATGAAGGAGTTCTTGAATCGCAGAGTGTGGGAAGGAAGTTGAAGGAGCCTGTTGGAGTATGAGCTCCGCTGTCCCTTAATTGTCAGGTGGAGTGGGTGGGCAGGATTGTCCATGATGGCCAGCAGTTTGTCCAGTGACCTCCTGTCCCTCACTGACACAAACGCCTCCAACTGCGTGCCAATAGATTGGCCGGCTTTACGGATCAGTTTATCAATCCGATTTGAGTCCCTTTTGCTGGTGCTGCTCCCCCAACCAACCACTGCAAAGTACAGTGCACTGGCCACAACAGACTGATAAAAGATCTCCAACAGCTTGCTGCACACATTAAAGGACCTAAGCTTCCTCAGGAAAAAGAGTCTGCTCATGTCCTTCTTGTAAACAGCTTTGCAGTTGTCCTTCCAGTCCAGTCTGCTGTTCAAGTGGACTCCCAGGTACTTGTACTGCTCCACTACTGCCACCTCCCGGCCCTGGATCTTGATGGGCTCCACCGGGGTCACTCTCTTCCTGAAGTCGATGACCAGTTCCTTGGTCTTGTCCACATTAAGGACCAGATGGTTCGCCTGAGACCACTCCACAAAGTCAGCGATCAGTGTCCTGTACTCCAATTACCGTCCCTCTCTGATACACCCGACCACAGCAGAGTCGTCAGAGTATTTCTGCAGGTGGCAGGACCTGGAACTATACTGGAAGTCTGAGGTGTACAGGGTGAACAGGAAAGGAGACAGGACGGTCCCCTGTGGAGCACCTACACCACTGACCACAGTATCCGACAGGGAGCTCCCCAGTCGCACAAACTGGGGCCTGTCAGACAAGTAATCAGTGATCCAGGAGACAATGGATGAACTGACACCCATCCTGAGCAACTTGTCACTCATCAGAATTGGCTGAATGGTGTTAAAGGCACTGGAGAAATCAAAAAACATGATCCTCACAGTGCCCTTCCCACCATCCAGGTGAGAGTGAGCATGATGCAGCACGTAGATAACAGCATCGTCCACTCCTACATGGGGCTGATATGCAAACTGTAGAGGATCCAGGGAAGGAGCCACCAGGTGGTCTCAGCTGATCCAGCACAAGTCTCTCGAGGACCTTCAGTGACCTGGGACGTCAGGGCAACACTAACCACGTTAAACCCAGATTCCGAACTAATAAAGGTCTTAACTCATTCTCTTTCTATGCCACATCAATGTGGAATGCGCTCCCAACAGGTATAAAAGAAAGGGCATCTCTATCCTCCTTCAAAACCGCAATAAAAGTTCACCCTCCAGGCAGCTACAACCCTAAACTAACACCCTCCCCGGATTGTTAATAATCAAATGTAAACAACTAAAGCAGATACTTTTTCTTATGCCATCTGATCTCTCTCTCTCTCTCTCTCCTCTCTCTCTCTCTCTCTCTCTCTCTCTCTCTCTCTCTCTCTCTCTCTATTTCTCTCTCTCTCTCTCTCTCTCCTCTCTCTCTCTCTCTCTCTCTCTCTCTCCTCTCTCTCTCTCTCTCTCTCTCTCTCTCTCCTCTCTCTCTCTATGCCCACTACTTGCTGTCCATATCTACCAAGTCGGACCTACACTGTTCCAATATCCATTTCTCTGTTCTGACTGATGATAACAACCAAACCTAACCCCCCCCTACACCCCAGGATTGTAAATATTGTAAATAATTCAATGTGATTATCTTGTGAGATGACTGCATTATGATGATAGTATATATTGATAGTATATATCTGTATCATGAATCAATTTAAGTGGACCTCGACTTAAACAAGTTCAAAAACGTATTTGGGTGTTACCATTTAGTGGTCAATTGTATGGAATATGTACTTCACTGTGCAACCTACTAATAAAAGTCTCAATCAATCGTCAAAACAGGTCTGAAGTCATTTGAGCCCGATGGGATGGACTTCTTGGGCACCGGCACTATGCAGGATGTTTTCCATAGCACTGTATCCGTTCTAGATTCAGACTCAGCTTGAAGATGGAGTGCAGGATCCAGTTAGCTGAGCAGCGCAAGTCTTCAGGACCCAGGGGTTGACTCGGTCAGGGGCCTGCAGACTTAGCTGGATTGACTCTCTCCAGCTGCCGTCTTACATGTCCAGGTGTCAGACACACCGGGCTGCTTTCTCAGTGCACTGATTTAGTTGAGATGGGCTGCCTCCTCACAGCAGGAACATATTGAGGTGTTAAAAAGAACCAGATTGTGATCAGACCGTCCCAGGGGGGCAGGGCAGTGGCTCTGTATGCATCTTTGAATTAGCATACAGTAGGTCCAGAGTTTATTTCCCGTGTTGCACAGTGTACATATTGATGGAAGTGGGTAAAAAGTCCAGAGAAACATGATTAAAGTCACCCGAAATGAGAACGAGGGCATCGGGATGTTTGGTCTGTTGCTTAGCAACAGCGGCACGAATGGTGTCACAAGCAGCAGTTTCGTCAGCAGGAGGAGGAACATACACTCCAATGAAGATTACGGAAGTAAATTCCCTTGGCAAATAATATGGCCGAATTCCAACAGCCAGAAGTTCAATGTCCAGTGTACAAACACACTTCTTTACAGTAATATGAGCAGGATTACTCCACCTCTCGTTCACCAAGATGGCAATCCCGCCGCCTTTTTTCTTACCGCTCAGGAGTGTGCTTCTATCCGCCCGTGAGGTTGTGAAGCCGGGTAGAGACGCGCTGTCGTCCGGGAAGTCCGCGTGTAGCCAAGTCTCCGTAAAGCACATGATGCTGCACACGGCGTACTCCTTTTGAGTTCGAGCGAGCCCAAAAATGCGTCCATTTTGTCCGCCAAAGACCGCACGTTCCCCATATATATACTGTATATTAGTGTTGTCTCGTTACCAATATTTTGGTTCCGGTACCAAAATTATTTTGATACTTTTCCATACTTTTCTAAATAAAGGGGACCACAAAAAATTGCATTATTGGCTTTATTTTAACAAAAAATCTTAGGGTACATTAAACATATGTTTTTTATTGCAAGTTTGTCCTTAAATAAAATAATGAACGTACAAGACAACTTGTCTTTTATTAGTAAGTAAGCAAACAAAGGCTCTTAATTTAGCTGCTGACATATGCAGTAACATATTGTGTCATTTATCATTCAATTATTTTGTCAAAATTATGTGGTAGGAAATGAAATATTAATCTACTTGTTACTTTATTGTTAAAATCTGCTTACTTTCTCTTTTAACATGTTCTACTACACTTGTGTTAAAATGTAATAATCACTTATTCTTCTGTTGTTTGGATACTTTACATTAGTTTTGGATGACATCACAATCTTGGGTATCAATCCGATACCAAGTCGTTACAGGATCATACATTAGTCAAATTCGAAGTCCTTAGTGTCCAAGAACATATTTCCTGAGTTTATAAACATAATATAAAAAATAAAAAAAAACGAAAGAAGATGTGTGATGTACTTTTTAGAGGCGGTTTAGTACCGAATATGATTCATTTGTATCGCGGTACTATACTAATACCGGTATACCGTACAACCCTAATACATATATATATATATATATATATATATATATATATATATATATATATATATATATATATATATATATATATATATATATATATATATATAATATATATATACAAACCCCGTTTCCATATTAGTTGGGAAATTGTGTTAGATGTAAATATAAACGGATTACAATGATTTGCAAATCATTTTCAACCCATATTCAGTTGAATATGCTACAAAGACAACATATTTCATGTTCAAACTGATAAACATTTTTTTTTTGCAAATAATCATTAACTTTAGAATTTGATGCCAGCAACACGTGACAAAGAAGTTGGGAAAGGTGGCAATAAATACTGATAAAGTTGAGGAATGCTCATCAAACACTTATTTGGAACATCCCACAGGTGAACAGGCAAATTGGGAACAGGTGGGTGCCATGATTGGGTATAAAAGTAGATTCCATGAAATGCTCAGTCATTCACAAACAAGGATGGGGCGAGGGTCACCATTTTGTCAACAAATGCGTGAGCAAATTGTTGAACAGTTTAAGAAAAACCTTTCTCAACCAGCTATTGCAAGGAATTTAGGGATTTCACCATCTACGGTCCGTAATATCATCAAAGGGTTCAGAGAATCTGGAGAAATCACTGCACGTAAGCAGCTAAGCCTGTGACCTTCGATCCTTCAGGCTGTACTGCATCAACAAGTGACATCAGTGTGTAAAGGATATCCCCACATGGGCTCAGGAACACTTCAGAAACCCACTGTCAGTAACTACAGTTGGTCGCTACATCTGTAAGTGCAAGTTAAAACTCTCCTATGCAAGGCGAAAACAGTTTATCAACAACACCCAGAAACGCCGTCGGCTTCGCTGGGCCTTAGCTTATCTAAGATGGACTGATACAAAGTGGAAAAGTGTTCTGTGGTCTGACGAGTCCACATTTCAAATTGTTTTTGGAAACTGTGGACGTCGTGTCCTCCGGACCAAAGAGGAAAAGAACCATCCGGATTGTTATAGGCGCAAAGTTGAAAAGCCAGCATCTGTGATGGTATGGGGGTGTATTAGTGCCCAAGACATGGGTAACTTACACATCTGTGAAGGCGCCATTAATGCTGAAAGGTACATACAGGTTTTGGAGCAACATATGTTGCCATCCAAGCAACGGTACCATGGACGCCCCTGCTTATTTCAGCAAGACAATGCCAAGCCACGTGTTACATCAACGTGGCTTCATAGTAAAAGAGTGCGGGTACTAGACTGGCCTCCCTGTAAACCAGACCTGTCTCCCATTGAAAATGTGTGGCGCATTATGAAGCCTAAAATACCACAACGGAGACCCCCGGACTGTTGAACAACTTAAGCTGTACATCAAGCAAGAATGGGAAAGTATTCCACCTGAGAAGCTTAAACAATGTGTCTCCTCAGTTCCCAAACGTTTACTGAGTGTTGTTAAAAGGAAAGGCCATGTAACACAGTGGTGAACATGCCCTTTCCCAACTACTTTGGCACGTGTTGCAGCCATGAAATTCCAAGTTAATTATTATTTGCAAAAAATAAATACAGTTTATGAGTTTGAACATCAAATATCTTGTCTTTGTAGTGCATTCAATTGAATATGGGTTTGCAAATCATTGTATTCCGTTTATATTTACATCTAACACAATTTCCCAACTCATATGGAAAAGGGGTTTGTATATGTGTGTGTGTGTGTTTGTTTGTTTGTTTGTTTGTTTGTTTGTTTGTTTGTTTGTTTGTGTGTGTGTGTGTGTGTGTGTGTGTGTGTGTGTGTGTGTGTGTGTGTGTGTGTGTGTGTGTGTGTGTGTGTGTAAGTGTGCATATTACAATAATATAATATATTTATAATTGATGGTTGAATATTAAGAGCATGCAACATTTCAACTCCTTTATCTTCGTGACGGCTTCCTTAAAGTTTTTTCATCAACCAGAAATATCCAGCAGCTAATCTGCGCCAAACATGGGTAAGTGTGGAGAGAGATTTTTTGCAATTTTCCCATCGTTCCTTGCAATTAATGGGTGTCATTTTGAATTTTTTATGGTCGTTGGTTGTTTTTCAGTTCAGTGAGCAGGTTGTGTTATGTGTGACATGTTTGTTGACTTTTTGTTCTGGTTGAATTTTTTTCTTCTGCACAATGACTAGGGAAGGTTGTTTAGATTGGGTCACATAAGTAGCTGCTGTATATTAAGTCTCTAGGAAGTACACTCTGTGGTACACTCACATTGTCCACAGGATGTCGATAAACAAGCACCTATCAAACTGCCAGATATTTAACTCCAATATGTAGACAACCTGCCCAGTCAGATTGCTTGTTGAACTAGTGTCATCTCATTGACAGCGGGCTGCAATTGGCCATAGTTTGGACACCACTGTTAAAGAGAATAGCTGTAACTTCCTGGCAATAAACCTGCAGAAAATAGTTATTCTCAGGTTTCTACATGTTACATTTTCACACTATTTTGTTACACTTCATTAAGCATTTCTTACATATTCCTAATTTTTGCACCTTCATTTTAAGAAGTTATTGTTAAGTGTTCAATGTCATTATATAATTTTAGAAAGTGTTTTAAGCATGGTACAAGTGTTGAGAAAGTGTTTCATTACAAAATTATAGAAAGTGTTTTCCACGATTGTGTTGACATTTCCTTTCCTTTCTGCCTTGATAACTGAGGGGATTATAATCAGAAGAAAGGTTACATTTGAAATCAAATATTTACATTTAATATTTTTCTTTTGGTCCTTATTTTTCATAAACAATATCAATTATCAATATCAACCAATTACTGTATATCGTGATATCGTTTTCATCCATATCGCCCACACCTTACTGTAACGCTTGTTTACACGCAGATTTCTTAAAAATCTGAACAAAGCAGATTGACTAACATCATGCAAAGTTCATAAAATACATTTGTTCGCCAAATAAAGAACATCTAGAACAGCGAGCCTGTGATTAATTGGCGTACATTTTTTTGTTTTGCAGGCATTGTTGAAATCACTTGATTGATTTAAGTAGATTGACAGATAATACTGCTCCAGTTGAAATACCGACGATCCGCCAAAAAGTCGACAATCTCCGAAACGCAAGAAGGAAAGTGTCTGTCAAGGTTTCATGTGAAATAGACTGTGCTATTATTTGTCTGCCAATCCTGTCATCAAAATGTATTTCCGCAGAAACGGCAGCCACGCCATGAAATTCAGGTTACATCATGTTAAAGTGCTTTCTCCCATCTGCCGAAGGGCTATAAAGTCTGAAGTTTACACGCGAATGAAAGCAGAGCAACCCTCAAAAACATTGTTTATCACACTGTCTGATTTGGCTGTAGACTGCAGTCCATATTAAGGATGGAACCAGATCAACATCACGGTTATTGTGACCAAAATGATCAATATTGGTATGGTACGCGCTCAAAAAGTACTTCTACACAGACTGAAATTTTTTGTTTATTTAAAAAAAATTAATTAAAATACACTTTACAATATGCTTTCTTGGCAGAAGAAACATTAAATATTGTTCTGTCTTCTTTAAAGCCATATTTTTGAGAGCGTTTAAATATATTTATCTTCTTAAGTATAAATTTTAAAAGTGTTAAGAGTGCTTTTCCAATGATAAAGGAAAAACAAGGGTTGCACGTCCGGTTTATGTGACGTCACTTCATGTTGTAGACACTTGTGTCATATTCCTTTAAAAGAGCCATATGTAATAATGTGGCCAGAAATGGTACTGCAATCACAGTCAAAATTATGTAGTCCCCTCCCTCTCTCCCTGACCGAGGTTGCCAGATACGCAGCCGAATCCAGTTGGATGGACTGGGCTACTCCAAGGAACTTCAAACTTTTACTGCATCTTGCTAGGGGTTGAGGTGCTGGGACCATAATAGCTGAATAGACAAGCGTTTTGTCAATAACAAATCTCTAAACAACACATTTGACAGAAATTTGGCTTTTTTCAAGAAAAAGTATGTAATGCCTGGGTACAATATCACAACAATCATATGGTTATTGTCAGTACTATCAGAAAACAAAGACTAAAACCAACTACAACCAACGCTAGCAATGGTTATACTTGTGAAAATAAGTACAGCATGCTTAGCAGCATAATGTATGCCCGAAACTAAAGAGGAGACATTTTTATCAAGGTATGTCTATAGGCTACTGTTTCAAACGTTTCAGACTGCCATATAACTTCAGGGTTTCCAACAGCGCTTTGTTGTTAAGAACTGCACTGCAATTACAAATGCTCTCAGATGACCACTTTCAACAATGTGGAATCATATTTTGCCCATTTGTTTTAATATTATCATTGTTTGACAACAGTGTGACAAAAATACTTGCTTTGGAATCAGAAGTCAAGATGGCAAGCATATATTAAAGTTCAGCTGTTTTAGATGTATTTAAATAGGGTTGTATTAAAAATGCTTTGATTAGTTTCTTGTAATAAATGATATCTATGAAAATGTTTTAGTACAACTTTGGTAAGCTATGAAACCGCACCGCTTGATGTGCTTCAACATACGAGTATTATTAGGGTGTGTGTATAAGGTAAGACATTTTATCTGGCGTTTTGTTTCGCAATATCATCCAAAGTCAACTTTTCTTACCTTCTGGTACCTGCTGACCTGTATTTGAGATCTGTATAAATTCTGAAAAATTGTAGTCTGTGCCGACACCATACTCGATAAGCTTCTTCTTTTTCTCTATCTTCTTGTTATGTGACATTCATCCTCCGCTGTTGCCATTTCTAATATAAAGTAGTGTAAAGTTCTTACTTGTATCTGTCATTAACTCGCCATGAAAGCGCTAAAACATCCCGGTGTAGTGAGTTTACATATTCACCCAAGGAACTTTAGTTATTAGAGAGTTCCGGTCGGACGGTTTTTCCGGATGAGGAGAGGCTGCTCCGTTATTGATTTAAATAAAGTCTGAATGTCATTAAAACAGTTAGCTCCATCTTTTGACACTTCTTCCACTCCCGTCCTTGCACGCTACACCGCTACAACAAAGATGACGGGGAGAAGACGCTACCGAAGGTGAGCCACGTAAATAGGACCGCCCACAAAACCGTGCATCCGGAAGCGAGTGTCAGAAAGTGGCTTGAAGATGATCTGTAAAACATAATCTATGCAACATTTTGACCAAAGAACCACCATTACATGTTATGTAGACCACAAGGAAGTGTTTTCAATTTAGAAAATAATAATAATAATAATATGACTCCTTTAATGCGCCCTATAAACAGGTGTGCCTTATATATGAACAAAGATTAAAAATAGACCATTGATCGGCAGTGCGCCTTATAATCCGGTGCACCCTATGGGCCAGAAAATACGGTGTATCCTCCCGAGAGCGAGTGGACATTTGTTTTGGGGTTTTTCTGTGAAAGTCTGACATAAGAAAAAAAGTGATGTGATTGATTTATTACTTCAAACCCAAAACGATAAAGACATGAAATCTACACCAATAGGCTTTTGGCAAAAAGCAAACTCGAGTTCATCAAACATGTGTAAAAGGAGGGAGGAAGAAACCCACAACTGATCAGCACCTCCCTGGTGTCTGACAGCTAGAAAGAAAATGCTATTTGCATTAAAGAAGATCCTCGCTGGTGCAGAAGCAACACACCTTGTTCCAGCTGGATGGCCTTCAACTATGTGCCAAGAAGATGTCACGTATCCTCTGTGTGACAGTGTAATTCTCTCTGCCCCTCAGCCATGTCTGCAAAACTCAGACAGTTTACATGTTCATGTGGCAACTTCCAAGAGTGACATGCCAAGTATTCGGCGCATTCATTTGATTTCTGGCACTCGCAGATTAACCCCTTCGACACACGCTGTCAGAGGTGCGATAAAGTCAAAGCGGGAGGTGCGTTTGATCTTTCATTGAGTTGGGGGGGCATATGGCCGACTGCTTTGTTACATTTTAATATATGATTACCGCTACCTGAGCAGCATTTTACTGCCCATGATCAGAGTAATGGCCCTATTATCGGATGAGCGGACATGGGGAGCAGGAATCTGTCAAGGTCCAGACATTATGTCAAAAGCAATCTGCTATAATTTGAGGATAAGCTTTTTCACACTTAATTACAGAGTTGGATTGAATTGAACTACATTTCTAAATCCACAGCAAAAAAGTAAAGTAATGCAAAAAACAAGTGCTCTAAAATGCATGCTTGTGCAGCAATGTTGCACCACCTGCTTCTGATCACACTTTGTCTTATTAGTCCTTCCAGGATTTTGCTAAAAAATACATTCGCAGCAGCTTTTTCAATTGCAATGTTTTGATAATTATTTTTTTTTAATAACATTTGATCAATTCAGTTATTTTGTCATTTATACACTAGCATAGGCACTTAATAATTATACGTCTCTTTGCACAGGCTTTTTATGAATGATATAGTGCAGCATAGGGATGGCGATAAGCCTGAAAATGGTATCACCGTGTAAGTGTTTTATATCAGTCGATATCCAGAAATATTGATATTTTTATGACCTACGGAAAATAAGGACCAAAAGATTTTTTTTTTCAAATGTTACCTGCCTCTGATTATAATCTCCTCAGATATCAAGGTAGAAAGGAAAGGAAATGTCAACACAAGCATAGAAAACACTCAATTAATGTAAACAAAATTTTAAAATCACATTGAACACTTAACAGTGTAACAAAATAGTGCAAGGTGTTAAAATGTACACATAGAGAAACCTGAGAATAACTATTTTCTGCAGGTTTAGTGCCAGGAAGTTATGGCTGTGCTCTAAAGGGTGAGCACGGCTAAGGTGGTGGGGTATTACCGGTCTTGGTGGGGACGAGCACCTTGCATCATTTACAGACCACATTGGTCTGACTGCAGTCCATTTAAAAAAACAAAAACAAGAAAAAACGGCCATACTGTTGAGGTGACTTTTCCTGTTTTATCCACAATTTCTTCATTTTTACTTTCTCCTCTCACTCCATGCAAAAGAATCAAACGTGAGACAAAAAGATGGCACAACCAACATTGATAGTTGATACTGTTACCTGATTGGCTGTTAGTGTGTTTTGACATTAGTTTTTCTTTTGTTTATATGGTGTTTTAAGAACTACAAATGGACATTAGCTAACAGCTAAATGTGGTCCATCCATCGATTCCTTGTGAATAATGTACAGTGGAAATTGTCCATAAACCAATTTAAAAAACAAAAATAAACTTGTAATTTTATAAATTTGTTATCAATGTTTCAAGTGTTCCTTGTATCGTAACGTTAACCTAAAAAAAAGTACAGGACTGCAACAAAAATTGGATAACAACTATTGTAGTGATGTTTTACATGTTTTATATCGCACAGACTTAAAATGACCAATTATAAGTAGATTATTAAACTCTGTTTCTGTTTAGTGCAGACCTGGGCATTCTGCGGCCGGCGGGCCACAACCGGCTCTTTGTACGTCCCTGTACGGCCCGCGTGAGGCCAATCATAAATTACAAAATAAATTTAAAAAAGTATCTATCTCGAGTGTGCAATACAACGGTGCTGCTTTTGTTTTGAAAAGCGTTATTTGTATTACTTCCATGTGGACGTATGCTTGTGCGCGATTGTGAGTGAATGTGAACAGAGGCAATCACAAATTACAAAATAAATTTAAAAAAACAACTATGTCGTGCGTGCAATACAACTGTGCTGCTTTTATTTTGAAAAGGTTTATGGGCGTATGTCCGGGTGTAAACTGTGAGTGAAGGTGCACAGCGACAAGTGATGCCCGGTGATTTCACTCATGGGTGATCTGGATCGGCAGTACAAAACCCTGATAACAAGATCCTTATCTCTAAGACAAACAACAACATCTGTGTAAATGTTTTTTTATGAGGTTTTTAAAAATACTTTAGTGAAAGTATACCCCTTCGGAAAGAAACGTTATAACATTTAAATATTCAAGTTTAAAGGATTAAAATTTATGTACAGCTTGAAAATAGCCACACTAGACATTTTAGGAACATTTTAGACCCCAACCCCTTAAAATAATTGGAATCGGGAATCTTTGGGAACTAGAATGGAAACGAGGATCAGGAATCGGCCGAATTCTAACAACACCCAACCCAAGTAAATTCCAGCATTCAAGCCAGACTTTCAATACATTATTACGGGACCTGGAAGAATTCTATTCAGCCTACTACAAGACCTTTAACATCCAATTAAAACAATGAAAGAAGACAAAAAGCGTTCACCTTCACTACACAAGAAGCTAGAACCCCCGCCCGCCAATGCCCCGCTTATTATTTTCCACTAAGGCTATCAGACAAGTATAGCTGCAAAAGTAAAATGACCTGGTGACTGGTAAAGCTCTTGGGAGAGGTATGTCTGGTTTCTGGGCTCATCCATCAAAGCATTATTTCTACTCCACAGACAAGACTGACTTTGGACCTCATTGAATTAGGAACATGGGCAATAGACACTGCTGTTTCCGGATCAATCCATGTCCACGTGTAGTCCAACATGTTTCTCAACAAAAGCCAGTTACTTTCATATTATTTTCCAGATGAGATTCTAAGACATTTTCCAATGTGATTTCAATTCTAGCTAAGCTACAGTGTCTGCTTTGAGGCTTAAGTTAATGTCCATTTGCTTCACCCTCCAGAGACGGGCCATAGCACTGTCCCTGTCCTGCCCTCCTGGCCTGCAGGTCATTGGACGCGCTGATTACCCACAAGTCCTTGACACAAGACAAATCTGCATGCTTTCATCTGTGTCGGTGGGTCGCCCCTCAAAGCCTTGTTACAGGATTGGCGCTCGCCAATTAGCACAATTAGCTTTTGGCAAGCTGCCGGTGGGGGCGGCGTCACATGGCAGCAGCTTTGCACTGATTGTACCTGACAAGCCACAGATCAGTCATGTCTGCCAACGCAGTGGGTCAGTTGGTTGAAGAATGGAGAGCAAAATGAAGAGATGGCGCTTCAATCAAAGAAAAATGAGGACACGCCATGACTGCTTGCATGTAACCCTTCTACTACTGAACGTGTAGTAAAACATGCACACCTACGGTGGAGTTGTCATTAAACCCCAAAATTTGACCCCACGCATAAGACATAGTTGACATTTTTTGCAAAGCTCAGCGGGGGCTAAGTAATGCGCTACATTTACTCTATTACACTTACTTAATCAATCAATTACACGTTATTTATAGAGCGCTTTTCATACATAAAAGATTTGCAAGGCAAAGTGCTTTACAAAGTTAAAAACAATACCCCGATGACCCAGATCCCCCATTATCACTCACACACACACACACACACACACACACACACACACACACACACACACACACACACACACACACACACACACACACACACACACACACACACACACACACACACACACACACACACACACACACACACACACACACACACACACACACACACACAAACACACACACACACACTCACACAAATATGCAACTATATGAACAAGTGAATGCATGGCTGAGTACAGAGAAGCTAGGTGAGTAAACACTATCACAGGAGACATCTGCACCAGGAGGTCATCAGACCACGGCCACCAGGATGCTGACACAACGCGCCCCCCCACAGCACGGCCGATAACCCCTGATGAAGATGGCTCCCTCTGAGGAACGTTGGAAAGTAAAAATAATAAAACTTGTAAAGTAGTAAAAACCATGAGTAGGATAAACTACAAGTAAGACATATAAAGACACAAAAAAATTAAAATATAATAGATAACTAAATAAAAGATAAAAATAAAATGAATATACAGTAAATATATAGTGAATAAATAAATAGAACAAAATAAAATCTTGCATAACTAATAATATAAAAAGTAAAATACAAGTGACTTCCATAAAATGATTAATATCAGGTAAAAGCCAAATCAAAAAGGTGGGTCTTAAGCCTGCTCTTAAAAACATGAACGTTCTCCGCAGCCCTGAGGTCTTCCGGTGACCTGTTCCATAGACGAGGGCCAAAATGGGGGAAAGATGCCATCCCGTTACTTTGTGTCCTGACTTTTGGATTAATTAGGAGATGAGTGAGGGAGTATACCAGGGCCCGGGGAGGTTCGTAGGGTAAATGCAATTCTGAAAGATAAGGAGGCCCAATACCATAAAAACATTTATAAACCATAAGAATAACCTTAAAATTGATCTTGAAACACACAGGCAGCCAATGCAGAGATTTTAAAACCGGTGTTTTTGTTTTTGGAGTAATTGCAAAGGTGCAATAACCTTTGTAGGAAGAGCAGAAATAATTTTGTTACAATCATCTATACGACTTGTAATAAAAGCATGAATTAGCGTCTCTGTGTTGCCCTGAGAGAGAATTGGGCAAACTCTGGCTATATTCTTAAGATGATAAAAAATTATTTTTGTTATATTTTTTATAGGTGGTATAAAACTGAGATCAGAGTTGAAAACAACGCCCAGATTTTTACTTGTAGCGATGGAGTTAAAGACAATGATTGTAGTTTTGATGTGTGCAACTTTTTGAATAGGTTTTACTTGTCAGATTAGTTTTATTGCAACATACTTTTTACTTTCACATTGTGTATTTTAGTGAAGAAGAAACTTTACGTGTACTTTGTTACACTGAGTTTAATTCCGATCACTACATTTATCTACACGCCCCAAAACCAGCGAAGTTGGCACATTGTGTAAATTGTAAATAAAAACAAAATACAATGATTTGCAAATCCTTTTCAACATACTGTATATTGAATTGAATAGACTGCAAAGACAAGCTACTTAACGTTCGAACTGGAAAATAATGTTATTTTTTGCAAATATTAGCTCATTTGGAATTTGATGCCTGCAACAAGTTTCAAAAAAGCTGGCACAAGTGGCAAAAAAGACTGAGAAAGTTGAGGAATGCTCATTAAACACTTATTTAGAACATCCCACGGGTGAACAGGCTAATTGGGAACAGGTGGGTGCCATGATTGGGTATAAAAGCACCTTCCATGAAATGCTCAGTCATTCACAAACAAGGATGGGGCGAGGGTCACCACTTTGTGAACAAATCCGTGAGCAAAATGTCCAACAGTTTAAAAATAACATTTCTCAACGAGCTATTGCAAGGAATTTAGGGATTTCACCATCTACGGTATGTAATATCATCAAAAGGTTCAGAGAATCTGGAGAAATCACTGCACGTAAACGATGATATTACGGACCTTCCATCCTTCAGGCGGTACTGGATCAAAAAGTGACATCAGTGTGTAAAGGATATCACCACATGAGCTCAGGAACACTATAGAAAACCACTGTCAGTAACTACAGTTGGTCGCTACATCTGTAAGTGCAAGTTAAAACTCTACTATGCAAAGCGAAAGCCATTTATCAACAACACCCAAAAACCGGGCCTGAGCTCATGTAAGATGGACTGATGCAACGTGGAAAAGTGTTCTGTGATCTGACAAGTCCACATTTCAAATTGTTTTTGGAAACTGTGGACGTTGTGTCCTCCGGCACAAAGAGGAAAATAACCACCCGGATTGTTCTAGGCGTAAAGTTCAAAAGCCAGCATCTGTGATGGTATGGAGGTGTATTAGTGCCCAAAGCATGGGAAACGTATACATCTGTGAAGGCACCATTAATGCTGAAAGGTACATACAGGTTTCGGAGCAACCAATGTTGCCATCCAAGCAACGTTATCATGGACGCCCCTGCTTATTTCAGCAAGACAATGCCAAGTCACGTTTTACAACAGCGTGGCTTCATAGTAAAAGAGTGCGGGTACTAGACTGGCCTGATTGTAGTCCAGACCTGTCTCCCATTGAAAATGTGTGGCGCATTATGAAGCCTAAAATACCACAACGGAGACCCCCGGACTGTTGAACAACTTAAGCTGTACATCAAGCAAGAATGGGAAATAATTCCACCTGAAAAGCTTAAAAAATGTGTCTTCTCAATTCCCAAACGTTTACTAAGTGTTGTTAAAAGGAAAGGCCATGTAACACAGTGGTAAAAATACCCCTGTGCCAACTTTTTTGCAATGTGTTGGTCCCATTAAATTCTAAGTTAATGATTATTTGAAAAAAAAAAAAAGTTTCTCAGTGCGAACATTAAATATCTTGTCTTTGCAGTCTATTCCATTGAATATAAGTTGAAAAGTATTTGCAAATCATTGTATTCTGTTTTTATTTACGATTTACACAACGTGCCAACTTCTCTGGTTTTGGGTTTTGTACATCAGTGGTTTTCGAACTTGTATTTACCAAGTACCACATCACAAAAAACTTGGCTCTCCAAGTACCACTATAATGACCCACATTAAAATACAGTAGTCGTCGTCTGCATCCTTCCGTTTCGGGAGACGATGGGGTAGATCCAAAAAGGGGGGGTGGGGGGGGGGTCTCACTGGGATGGTCCCTCCCACGGACGGAGATGGACCCTGGCACCTGTTTCCTTCGCCAATCGGATGGGCTTAGAACCGGTATCTGCTGGAGTGACCTCTCCAGTGGACCTCTCCAGTTGATCTACATGGCCTGGGCATGGAACTATGGAGGGCAAGCTGTTGTCCCCCTCTCCGCATGGCTAGTGGATCCAAGGGAGCGACGAGTGTCGATACAACTTGGCACCAGCGACGCCACAGGAGTTGCCGGAATGACGCTACAACATCAAACCGCCTTCAGGACTCCGGCTCCTGATTTTCTGTCGGTGTTTACTCCCTTAGCCTTACCCTCAAGTGGGTTGACCGCAAGGCAGCAGTGGTTTTGAGATTGGAGATTTCCTTTTCCTAGATGGGCTGCCTTACCAGGTTTACGAGCCCCATCTGCCCGAATGCGCCAGGTAGCACGGGGGTACATCTTACCCGTGGCGGTATAAGCCCGACCTGACTGTCTAGTAGTGCAGTAGGCCCAAGTATTCACTAAAAACAAGGCAGAGGTTTTATTTAACAGTATATTTAATATTGTTGGCCACTGTAACGTTACACACAGTTTGGACATAAAAAAAGAACACACTGTACTTGAATCAAGTGATTCTTTGGTGTACCATTAGATGGAGCCAATGTACCACTACCACAGTTTGATCTACATCATATTCATTTATCATCTATTGATTACTGCTTGCAAATACATTTATATGACTCTGTTTCACCAATCCAACGTAAACACTAGTGACCTTTGACTCCATTTCACCAATCAAACCGAGCCTGGCAGTCAAATGACCACACTCAAACTAAACACTGTAAAAAGTAACTCTTTGTTGTTTACTTACAAAGTATGAAAAATAACGTTTATATCATCATCTGCGTTAGTAGAAATGTTAACATTTCAGCCTACAAGAATTCCACTAACCAGAGACAACATGGTGTGTTAAGTTGTAGATGATTTTGATGTTTTAGCTGCACATTTGCTAACATTAGCCCTGTTAAAACAGTGAGTGTAAAATGTCCATCTTTTATAATACATGTTGTGGTAGTGTGTCACTCTCAAACACACACACTAACTACAGATGTAGTTAGTACCATTAAAAATAGCCACCTAATAAATCTACATTTACTCAGCATTAGGAAGATGACACCATTTCGTGCCCCCCCCCCCCCACTCTCTGCCGTGACTATAAATAGTGTCATTTGTCCATACAATTGTTATAAGTACACCTCTGCATAACACTGCATCCTTATTAACATTAAATACATTTTAAAAAGACTAAAGAAATATAGATAAACTTATAACAAATAACAACTTTATTATTTCAGTCTGTAACAGAAAAGATATAAAGTGCATCAATATGCCTGAATTTTTTTTCAAAATATTTTTTAATTTTTATTTTTATTTTTTAATTTTATTTTATTTTTACAAAAAC
The DNA here is from genome assembly GCF_033978785.1 of Entelurus aequoreus. Classification (NCBI taxonomy): domain Eukaryota; kingdom Metazoa; phylum Chordata; class Actinopteri; order Syngnathiformes; family Syngnathidae; genus Entelurus; species Entelurus aequoreus. The sequence continues at coordinate 56,955,169 of NC_084736.1, forward strand.
AACAACAGCAAACACAACAACAACAACAACAACAACAGAGCAACATCAGCAAATACGACATGTACAAATATGATGGTAAAAGTAATAGCAAATAAGCAGTTAGCAAAAATAAAAAAATAATACAGAAATGACAATGAGCATTATTACACTAAAAATGGAGCAATATGAATACCAATAGAAATAGTGCTATAGATAATAAACAATACCAGTACTTTACCTTTATTATCAACAATACAATTGTTCAAATGCAACAATACATATACATAATGATAACTTGAGATACGAAAGAATGCAGAAAAATGGAGGGGAAGAAAGAGAAGCAACCTACATTAACCTTGTAGATTGTTATAGTAACAATAGGTTAAGCTTTGTCAGTGTGCTATGTGTTATACCCAGTTTAACCTAGGGCAACAACGTTAATATATGTTTGATGAAACGTGATTATGTGCATGAGTGTATGTGTGCATATGTACTTGTATATGTACAGTATGTGTATATGTGTGCTTGTACAGTGAATGTATATGTACAGTATGTGTATATGTGTGTACAGCGAATGTATATGTACAGTATGTGTATACAGTATGTGTGTTTGAACAGTGAATGTATATGTACAGTATGTGTATATGTGTGTTTGTACAGTGAATGTATATGTACAATATATGTATGTGTGTTTGTACAGTGAATGTATACGTGTAGTATGTGTACGTGTGTGTGTGTACAGTGAGTGTATATGTACAGTATGTGTATATGTATGTTTTTACAGTGAATGTATATGTACAGTATGTGTATACAGTATGTTTGTATAATGAATGTGTGTGTGGATGTACGAACTTTGAGTGTGTGAATATGTACTGTATTTATTTGTATATGTATGTGGGAGCGTAGGTACCTATGTATGTCTGTATGTATGTGTGTGAGTATATGTGAATTTGCATGTACAATACATTTGACTCCCAGTGTGTGCGGGAGCCAGAGTATGGCCCCAGCCTCCCCGAGAGCCCATCCCACAAACAGTAGGTGTGGTGCCCAGGGAACCAGGGGCCACCGCCCCCACGCAGCCAAGCCGGACAGCGACAGGAACCCCAGAGCCTGGCCCACCGCGCCGCCCACAAGGGCCAGCAGCAGGCCGCAGACAGACGCACCCGGCAGAGGACAAGGCACGAGAAAAGCAGGGGGAAGCCAGACCCCAAGCCAGCGAGAGACCACACCCCACACGGACAGAAAGGCGGGACGCCCCGCCCGAGGGGCCCGGAGACCCCCCGCAACCAGACGGGAAGACCGCCCCCGCCCCACCGGCAACCGGGCCCCCACGAGCCCCCCCCCACCCCCGGAGAGCGCGGTGAGGCCATCCCACGGCCACCCCACCCAAGCCGGCCGCCACAGGACCACCCAGCACGGGGCCACGGGAACCACCCGCAGGGACCCCAACGATGGAGATGGAACAACCAGCAACCGCCCCGCCAAGTCCCCCCCCCTGAGGTAGGGGAAATAAATAAATAAAATAAATAATAATAATAATAATATTAATAAAATATATTAAACAATAAGAATAAATACATAATTACATCTATTTATAAAAAAATAAAAATAAAACAAATTAAAAAAAAAGAATTAAAAGAAGATCACAGACATGCTGACACACAAGGTCGCTACCCCAAAAACTGGCTGACTCGCAGCACCTCGGAATACCCTGCAGCACCAAGCTACCACAGTAGAGGCAGGGACCCGGAAGGGATGGACGGTGGGACCCAGGAGCTCCAGACACGCAGTCCGGATGCAGTAGCCTGAGGCGCCGACCTCCAGTCCCTATTGATGCGTGTACTGTAGCGTGAGTGAGATATGTATGCTTGTGGGAACTAATAATGCGATTAAAATTGGGGGACATCAAGGTCTTGGTGGGTCCCAACCAAGCCGAGCCCTCCAAATCCTAAGTGTCTAATATGCAGCTAAGATTGAGGGATGGACGAGCAGGGGACAAGACAGGAGGACTGGAGCCCCATAGGAGGCATCCTCAACCCCCCGCCATGCCTCCCCGCAGGACAATCCCCCAAAGTCCTATATTTGTGTGACTGTGTGTGCTATAAGTAGGAGGAGTAGAGGGCCCGGACATCCCCCCCAGTCCATGCGGCCGACAACCAGGAACTACGGCCAGGAACCCCCCCCCCCACGGCCCGTGACCCACACCAGACCACTTTAGCGTGACGCCACGCGAGCCCAACCCCCGCCAAACAAAGCCATCCCCCACCCGCCCCAACCCAACCCCGCAGAGCCCATACCAGCAACCAAACGCAGAAAAACTGCACAGCCCCATGCCCAATGCAAACACCGCATCCCGGCCATCCACACAGCAACGTACCCATACGAGTTCCGGCCAGGGGATGGCGCCCCCCAACTGGGGAAGAAGTCAATGCACCCCGTCCGCACGCCAGCCCCCAAACCAGCCGGCAAGCCAACGACAGCCATCCCCCACAACCCCACAAGCGCACAGATACCAGCCACAGTCCCCCAACCACTCCAACCCAACACAGCGACGCCAACCGCCGGCAGTACCACAGCAACCATCACCACCACCGCCCGTCCGCAGTACAAACACCCGCGGCCGCCGAAACCGAAACAAAAAAAAGCGACCTACCCCGTAAACCACAACAACGCACACCCCCAGCTACCACAGAGGCCACCAACCCACCTACCCCAACTCATCCACATACAGGCCAATCGAACCACCGGACATCCACACCCATACACACACCTACACATACATACACACATACATACACACATACACATATACATACATATATGTATATACACATACATACACGTACACACATGCATGCATATACATATACACATACACACACACACACACACACACACACACACACACACACACACACACACACACACGTATATACACCTACATACATATACATATGCACACATATACACACACATACATACACCAAAACAAAACAAAAACAAAAAAAAATTAAAAATAAAAATAAAAATAATAATAATAATAATAATAATAAATAAAATAAAATAAACCCTTTAAATAAAATAAAATAAAAATAAACATGAGGCCTGGTTGCCAACAGTGTCCAGCGCCACCAAACCCCGCAGCCTTTCCCGCACGTCCAGGCCCCCCCGCCCACCACCCAACAGGCACCCCATCCGGCAAAAAGCCATAAGGGCCCAGCCCCATGCCCACAGCCGGCATGCCATGGCATCTCTGCAGGCCTGGTGCCGCGATCAGCAATGCACACACACATGTACCTACATACATACACACAGATTCCACCATACATACATACAAACATACACACACACACACACACACACACACACACACACACACACACACACACACACACACACACACACACACACACACACACACACCCACACACACACACGCGCACCTATATATACACATATATGATTTAACAGAAAAAATAAAATGTATTAAATAGATAATTAAAAAATATATGTAAGTATATATATAAATAAAATTAATAAATAAATAAGGGCGGAGTAAAACAAGGAGGGAGACCCCCGCAGGGCAGCCGGGCAGCACCGCCGGGGCCCCAACAAGGGAGGCAAGCAGCCCCCACAACCCGGCACCAGGCGGGCCCGCACAGCCGCAGCGTAGGGCGACCCCGGGCAGACCCCGCCCCGCGCCCCAGGGGAAGGAGGAAGCCCACGGACACCCGAAGCCAGAGGGGCACGGGCCGACCCCCGCCCAACAGCGGCAAGGCCCCGGCCCCACGGGCGCAACCCCCCGCCCAACCACCCACGAGAGGGGCATCCCCCCACCCAACCCAAGGCGGCCGCCCCCAACAGCTCCACCCGCACCCCAACCCCCGCCCAGGCACCCCCATCCACCCCCATCCCCCAGACCACTCACGGATCGGCCCGCCAGGCCGGCACCAGGGAACACACCCCAGGCCCACCCGACCCCGCGGCACACGGACCCCCCGGCACCCACGACCTCCCACCCACGGAGCAAGACCCCCGGGACCGAGCCCCAGCCCGGCCCCCATGGGAATCAGGTCAGGAAATCAATTAGCGGTGCCCAAAGAGATCTGAATTCTGTCAGTTGTTGTTTTGATTCAGCAGACATTCTTTCCATAACTACAAAATCTAATAAAATGTTTTTGTAAAGGTTTATACATAAATTATTTTTTGATTTCCAATTCATGAGAATATTTTTCTTGGCGATGCCTATTGCATTTATAAGAAGGTATGTTTTGTTTGTATCAAAGTCAGTTGCGGAGAGACCACCCAACAGGCAGAGTGCGGGGGAGATGGGAATAGGAATCTCTAACGCTAATGATAGGTTCTCGCACACTCCAAGCCAAAAGTTACTCACGGGAGCACAGGACCACATTGAGTGAAAGTAGTTATCTACCTTATTATCTGAGCAGTGTACACAAATGTTAGAGTCAGCTAAACCCATTTTATACATTCTTAGACCGGTGTAATGTATTCTGTAAAGTATTTTGAGCTGAATCAGTCGTAAATTCGGATTCTTAATCAAACGAGAAGTATTGAGGCATATTTGTTTCCAGAATTCTGGGTCAAGGCTTGTGGATACGTCTGAGTGCCATTTGGAAGTTGGGATACTTATTGTGTTATCTGTTTTTGATAAGAGAGCATATAATTTGGATAAAGCTTTGGGGGCAGATGTTTTGAAGAAATTAACGGTCGTAGGATTACTTTCCCATGTTGTTTTGTTGAATCTTGCACTAATTACAGATTTGATTTGTATATATTCTAGGAATTTATTAGTATTGATTGCATATTGTGTTATTAAACTTTTAAAAGAGATAAAACTGTTTTGCATTGATGATATCTGACTCCTTTATCATACCATGTTGGAAAGTTCAATGGCTTCTTGTTTAAAAGAAAATCAGGATTATTCCAAATAGGCGTAAATTGACAGGGAGTGAGCGGGGATCCAGTTATTTTCAAAAACTCCCACCAAGCTGTTAAGGTAGTGCGTATATTAATACTTTTGAAGCAGTTGTGTTTTCGGAGAATTTGGCTAATAAAGGGCAAGTTAGAAATTGGGATCTCCTGGCTAAGTGATTGTTCAATCTCTAACCATAAACTATCTAATAAAGTGGGATTGGTCCATTTTAATATATATTGTAGTTTATTTGCAAGGAATTAATATGAAAAGTTTGGGAGTTCTAGACCCCCGTATTCTTTGGGTTTTTGTAAAGTTTTAAGGCTGATTCGTGCTGGTTTACTCTTCCAAAGAAACTGATTGATGTGTGAGTCTAGTGATTTAAACCAGATTTGAGAAGGTTTGGTTGGAATCATTGAAAAGAGATAATTCACCCTAGGCAAAACCATCATTTTCACGGTAGAAACCCTTCCCATAAGTGAGATTGGCAGTGCTTTCCAACGCGCCAGATCATCCTCAATCAATTTTAAGATTGGGGAGTAATTCAAGCGATTCAGATCTGACAATGTGGAGGAAATATTGATTCCCAGGTATTTAATGTTCCCTTTATGCAGTGGAATCGATGAGGTGCTCTGAAAGTCAAAATTAATTGGTAACACAGTAGATTTGGACCAGTTGATTGAGTAATCTGAAATAGAACTGAATTTATTGATAAGTGAGATTGTATCTTGAAGAGAAGAATGTGGATTTTGTAAGAAAAGTAATACATCATCAGCATAAAGGCTTATTTTATGATGAACGGTTGCGGTATGGATGCCTTTAATATTTGCATGCTGTCGAATTGCGGTTGCAAGAGGTTCAATAAATATAGCAAACAGTGACGGAGAAAGTGGACACCCTTGCCTTGTGCCCCTCATAAGATTAAACCTTGGGGAGATTTGGCTATTCGTTCTAACCGAGGCTGTAGGGAAACTATATAGGACCTTGATCCATTCTATAAATGAGTCTCCAAATCCAAATTTCTGTAGAGTAGCTAAAAGAAAATTCCAATTCACTCTATCAAATGCTTTTTCAGCATCTAATGAAACAAAAGCTGTTTTTAAATTATGAATAACAGAATAGTCTATCACATTGAGTAGATGGCGAACATTGTTGGACGATTGTCTCTCTTTGATGAAACCTGTTTGATCAGGATGTACTATATATGGAGTGACTTTTTCTAATCTTTGAGCTAATACTTTGCAGATCATTTTAAGATCAGCATTAATCAGGGAGATTGGCCTGTAACTGGATGGAAGTGTTGGGTCTTTATCAGGTTTTAGCAAGAGACTGATTGTGGCAGAGTTCATATTTGGAGGAAGGAATGAGTTTTCTTTAATCTCTAAAGCCATTTTCGTAAATATCGGAGCTAGCAGTGACCAGAATGTTTTGTAGAACTCCACAGGGAACCCATCAGGCCCTGGTGCTTTATTGTTTGGCATCTGTTGAAGAGCATCGTGAAGTTCATCTACAGAAATAGCAAGATCTAAATTTGATACCTGCCTTGTATTTAATTTAGGTAAGTCTATACCATTGAGAAATGTCTCAATGTCTGAAAGAGATGGATCAATCTGGGGTGTATACAAGTTTCTGTAAAAGTCTCTAAATATGGAGTTAATTTCCTCAGGAACGTGAGTAATGTTCCCAGCTGAATCCTTAATGGATGGTATGGAGTTTTTTTCTTTGTTTAATTTTAGTTGGTTAGCCAAATATTTGCTTGTTTTATTGTCATGTTCAAATTTTTCTAAGCGTAACCTCTGGAGCAGGAATTGACTTTTCTTATCAATTATTTCTCTTAAATCTAATTTGAGTTTTCTCAGTTCGTTCAGAGTATGTTCATTTTGTGAGTTCGCATAAGCTATTTCTAATATTTTTATTTCATTTTCAAGTTCCTGCTCTAGTAAACGTTCCTTTTTTTTCTTGTATGATGAATAATTTTTATGTGATCTATGTTTTTGAGCGACATTTTATACTGAAGAATGAAATTAAATAACTGCATTAATAATAGAGTCAGAAACATTAACTAGGCGCGTGACGTCACGGATTGTAGAGGACATATTGGGACACCATTGTGGCCAGCTATTAAGTCGTCTGTTTTCATCGCAAAATTCCACAGTATTCTGGACATCTGTGTTGGTGAATCTTTTGCAATTTGTTTAATGAACAATGAAGACAGCAAAGAAGAAAGCTGTAGGTGGGATCGGTGTATTAGCGGCTGGCTACAGCAACACAACCAGGAGGACTTTGAGCTGGATAGCAGACGCGCTACTGTGAGTACAGCTTTGGCTTCCAAACATTTGATCGCTTGCCCGTCCGTGCGTGCCGCTATGTGCATGTCACGTACGTAACTTTGGGGAAATATATGTGCTGTATGAACTTTACGGAGGTGAACGGTACTTAGGGCTGTGGGATTGAGTGTGTTGTGCGGGTGTTTGAGTTTGAGGGCCTTCTCCGTGGCTGCCCCCTCTCTCTGGAACGCTCTCCCCAGGCACATCAGAGATGCCCCCTCCCTCCCTACCTTCAAAACCACCCTAAAAACTCACCTCTTCACATTAGCCTTTCCAAACTGACCCTGCCCTTGGTGTTTCTTTATTTTTTCTTTTTTTTTTCTTTTCTTAGTTTATTTTCCTAATAAAGTTGTTTTAATTTAACCTTTGGGTATTTAGAAAAGCGCTATATAAATCCCAGGTATTATTATTATTATTATTATTGGTGGGTTATATGGACGGGAGGGGGGAGGTGTTTGTTATGCGGATTAATTTGTGGCATATTAAATATAAGCCTGGTTGCGTTGTGGCTAATAGAGTATATATGAAGGTATATGTCTTGTGTTTATTTACTGTTTTAGTCATTCCCAGCTGAATATCAGGTTCCACAAGCCTCTCACAGCGTCTGGGTAATGCTGAATTATCAATCGCTTCCACTGCCCTGTAATCCTTCACTCTCACTTTCCTCATCCACAAATCTTTCATCCTCGCTCAAATTAATAGGGTAATCGTCGCTTTCTCGGTCCGAATCACTCTCGCTGCTGCTGGCCATGATTGTAAACAATGTGCAGATGTGAGGCGCTCCACAACCTGTGACGTCACGCTACTTCCGGTACAGGCAAGGCTTTTTTATCAGCGACCTAAAGTAGCGAACTTTATCGTCGATGTTCTCTACTAAATCCTTTCAGCAAAAATATGGCAATATCGCGAAATGATCAAGTATGACACATAGAATGGACCTACTATCCCCGTTTGAATAAGAACATTTCATTTCAGTAGACCTTTAACCTACAAAACAAAAATTAATAAAACATTTTGTGCTGATTTTTTTTTTAAATCAAAAGGAAGTCTGGATTAATGGTTACAATGAGCACATTTTGTAGTGAACAGCATTCTCGAAGTGGGGTTTGAAGCAAAGTGATACTGATAAAGCATGTGTCACACACGAGAAGAACTGTTCTAAAGTAACTGTACTCTTACTTAAATACAATTTTTAGCAACTCCACCCACCTCTCCTATAAACATCCAATGTAACTTGAAAAGCATGACTGCACGTCTTTGCAGGGGGAACTAATCGCCAGTCAGTCAGTGGCCATTTGTTAAGGATTATAAAACAAAGACAAAATGCAAACACAACACTGGCATTCCACTCACATGTCTTGCTTCATAACAGAAATGATGAAGTGTTGTTTTCTGGGTCTCTATAAATCCAAAGTTCTCTTTTGTCTTTCCAACATAGAAAAAATGTTTGCAAAACCCTTAAGTGTTTTTACATTCTCATTGGTGGTTTCAAGGTTGTTAAAATGGATGAACCAATAGGCGTGCAGGCTTTATGTGGGGAAATGCGACCATATCAAGAGTTTCCCCAGGAATCAATACGTGTGTGGGGGTACAGTGAAAGTGGGGAACATCTGGAGGTGGTTGTGTCTTGAAGGAATGCAGATGCTATAAGTAAGAGGCTTTGGATAGAGCACAGATCGACACAGATCGTGTGTGTTTGCGGGGGGTTACAGTGTTTAATCATCATTGGAATACGTACGCCAACATTGTTGATGTTGAAGGTTGACAACAGTGGCGCAACAGGATGCGCAATAGTGCTATAAATCGCTTCTAATCACGATAATAAGATGCATGACAGGAGATTTCACAACCTACTGTACCTGGAACCCCATCTTGCTGTGTCGGAACACGTCTGCAGAGGAGAGCTATGTGTTGAACACAAGCAGAACTTGATAGCACGGCTGTGCAGATAAAAGAAGCCCAGACGATTTGGTAGCGAGATAAGTGGAAGGCAAGGTCTGGGGCAACAATACCAGTCTTATTTTGGAGATTTATGTTCCCTCAGCTTTCCCTTTTTTTCCTCAGCAGCACAATCGTTGTGGCAGGCAGGACTGACAATCTTAGGTAAAGCTGTTTGAGATCACTATCTTCCATCAAAACAAGAAGCCAGGAAGTGTTCCGTCTGTCATTATCACAATTGGCCCAGCGCTGTGCTTTTTCTCTCAGCAGCGACTTCAGTCGTTACACTTTCCTGACAAGAGACCTTGTGCAACTTCTCATTTGAACCAGCTGAAAGTGAAGACTATGTTGTTGGTGCTCTGAGGCATTCCTTAATGTCACAGGTGGACCAGAAATTCAACGAGCAACAAAAACTGTGAGAGAACGAGTACATTCTGATTCACCACGTCTGACAAACTCGTCTGGTGGTCTTGACGAACAAAATAAACGAGCGACTTAATTACCGAGCCTGAAGTCCTGAAATGAAAACACACGCCTCTCAGCGTATTGTTTACTCCTCCCTTGCACAACATTTTTACAACGCGCATGAAAGCCTGGAAATAAAGTCAGCAGTAGAATGTTTCATCCTCATCAAAACTGAAGTGGTGCCCAAATAAAAAACGGTGATCTTTTCAAGGTAGAACTTGTACATAAAACTGGTTTCAAATAAACCTTGTGTGTTATTCTCTATAATCAAATGAAACCAAGTGCTCTGGGTAATGCTGAATTATCAAAATAGTTTGGTTGTAGCACAATGCATTGCTTTCCAGAAAAGTATAAACATTACTGTGTCAGTACTGTTAGACTATTACAGCACTTTAATACACTCTCTTTTCTTTCAAACTTACTTTTTGACATTTGCTCTGCCTGGAGCACACATTCCATGTCTGCCTTCTCAATACTCACTATTTTTCCATGCACTAAATTATTCTAATTTCTCAAATAAAGTCTCCATGCCATGATCATAAGCTATGTGGGACTTTTTTTAAATTTTTGCGTGGTTAAAGGAATTCCTTTTTTGACCTATGACGTCACACTAACCATCTGCGGATCCTTAAAACTTGTTTTAAGTGATGTCCGCTGTAACATTGGCACAAATATTAGGTCTGTAATGGCTATCCTGATGTTAAATACTATAGCTGACAGAGTCAAGAAATGATCTTGGATTGCACTACGAACATGACGCTACTACCAAGAATGTATCGGGGCGGATGCCGGTCCCAAGCAAAGACAGACCAAGGGTTTTTTCGAAGGAATTTCAGGGCAAAGAATCATGGAAACAAAACTTTTGAATGTCTCGAAGTTCATTCATAAGGCTCTGTAGATCGATGGAACAAGTTTTAAATCCAAAGTAAAAGACTGTTCATGCCACGGTCGATAGTGTTCCAGATGAAGTTTGCTATGTTCTGGACTATCTTGCCAGTTGTGCAGAATACAGAGTTATTGCTAACCAGTTTGGAGTACACAAATACGGCATTAAGAGGTTTGTGTATGATTTATCATTGGCCTTTTTTTACACCTGCTTCCTTACCTTTCATCTCATCCCTATTTCGTTTGGGAGTCCGAATCAAGTCCGCATTATACATTTCCTTAGCTACGTTCTTAAATAAATCTGTTTATTTTCCTGCCATCGATGCACTTCAAAATGTTCTGTTCTTTTATTTGTGAAGCAAATAAAAAGTCTCCTCGTCGTGACAATTGTTGCTATGTTTTTATTGAATGGTATCTGCTTCCGGGTTATATCCCGTGCGTTGAGACTGGCACATGCGTGATACTAAGGGTCCTTTCACCCCCCTGCCTCGAGGGATGTGGTTTCCAATCGCATAATCCAGTTGTGTTCGTCCGCCTTTTCAAAAACCGAACAGATCCAGAATAAGGTGTTTCCATGGGTTGTAGAAGGCGTATTTAGAGCCAAACTATTTGAGACTAATTTAGTGCAAGGACACGTACTGAATATCTGACTGTTTGGGAAAGATGGCCATGTTTAATCGCTGTACAAGACTAAGAATGTTGACTCTCTAAACTCCAAACTAATATATATAATAATTACACATTCTACAGTTTTAATCAGATACACAACTTTGTCTTATCAACCGATGGCTCCACTCTGACGTCTTTCCATGACCTTGTGATGACACATCTCCTCATGGACTGTTTTCACCTGGATTCCACCCCTTCTGCAGAAAGACTTACTTGACCATGAACATGTTTTTCTGGACCAGATGGACATTTTTTTGTCTCATGGAGAATAAGGAGAACAAAGAAATATTGATCAGGTCTCATTCTTTTCACCTGTGACCTTTGTTGTCAATCTTTCAGAGAGACCTGGCCTCTGACTGCTTAATCAAAGATTGCGGGTAATGGTACACTGCAGTGGAAGACTCAAAGACAGGTGGTCACACACAAGCCATAAATAGGCATATTTTGCTGGGCAATATATTATCTCACAAATTATTGTCGATTAACGATGTTATGGGACAACAGAGACTCTTACCAGGAGGACTTTGAGTTAGATACGCAGACGCGGTACCTTGAGTACGCAACCAGAATGTTACCATAAGCATTTTGTTTAATTTGTATGTGTAACGCAGTACGCAGCTGCGGCTTCCAAACATTTGATTGCTTGCCCGTACGTGCGTGCCGCTATGTGCATGTCACGATCGTAACTTTGGGGACTTTGGGGAAATATATGTGCTGTATGAACTTTGGGGAGGTGAACGGTACTTTGGGCTGTGGGATTGAGTGTGTTGTGCGAGTGTTTGATTGGCGGGTTATATGGACGGGAGGGGGGAGGTGTTTGTTATGCGGGATTAATTTGTGGCATATTAAATATAAGCCTGGTTGTGTTGTGGCTAATAGAGTATATATATGTCTTGTGTTTATTTACTGTTTTAGTCATTCCCAGCTGAATATCAGGTCCCACCCGCCTCTCACAGCATTTTCCCTATCTGAATCGCTTCCACTGCCCTCTAGTCCTTCACTCTCACTTTCCTCATCCACGAATCTTTCATTCTCGCTCAAATTAATGGGGAAATCGTCGCTTTCTCGGTCAGAATCGCTCTCGCTGCTGGTGGCCATAATTGTAAACAATGTGCAGATGTGAGAAGCTCCACAACCGGTGACGTCACGCGCATATCGTCTGCTACTTCCGGTACAGGCAAGGCTTTTTTATCAGCGACCAAAAGTTGCGAACTTTATCGTCGATGTTCTCTACTAAATCCTTTCAGCAAAAATATGGCAATATCGCGAAATGATCAAGTATGACACATAGAATGGACCTGCTATCCCCGTTTAAATAAGAAAATGGCATTTCAGTAGGCCTTTAAGTGTGTAAAATAAATGAAGGCAGAAAGCAAAAGCTGTAAAGGACATACCAGCTTCTGCTCGTCCATTGGTATTGGCATATAGGAATAGTCTAATAAAAAACTAAAAACAAGTTATGTATCTGAGATATGTATTGGTATGCATCTTTAGACCTCCCAGGGTCTTTCCACCACCCTCAACTCAAGTGGAAAAATACAGCCCCCCACTTTGGCCACAGCATCCTTATTCTTGATGGTTCCCAGTAAACATCCAGCCGTCACCCCCCCCCCCCCCCCCCTTAAAAATATCCTAGAGGAGGTCAACTGGGAGATTAAGACCCTTCAAATGGGGTCGTAGAGATCAATGATCAAACAGGGAGCGGGCTCAGCCCCTGTGGCCCCACTCCACCTCCTTTATTATCAGGCTTGCTGAAATAGAGACAAAAAAGATGGCTAACAATTACTTCCCTAAACCATGACCCAGCCACCCTCTTAATCTGCGGCGGCGGCAGAGGCGTCACCTATGGCTGTCACTGACCGTCAAACCAATCAGTGATCAGGACGTCTCAATCACTTGAGTGTGAGAAACAAATCTGCTGTTTAAATCAGACTGCTAGTGAAAAAGTAAAGAATTCAAATATTTTAAGTCCATTAACTAGCCTTTTTTAAATATTAGGATTTTTTGAAACGGAAACATTCTATGATAAACCTGCATTGGTTTATAACACGAGTTCTTACTGATTTAATACCAAGTTAGAATTAACGGTATTGATGATAAACCACGGTAAAATTTTAACAAAAAACAAATGCGATTTTACTGTGACAATGTCTCACACAAACACTTTTTTTAAATGATTTATTTGATTCATGTATTTGTTCCAATTATCTAAAGTACAGCCAGGGTGCATTTTGACGCAAAACATTGCCAGTGAGAACGACAGTCGAAGGCTGAGTATACTAGAGTAATAAAGTAAACAATAACATAGTCCTCCTTTAGTTCAAGGCTGCCTGGCATACTGTATATCAGGAAATTATAAACTGGGCTCAATCTGCCCTGCTGTAACGTATTTGTATGAGTAACACAAATGTGCTGCAAGCGAGTGGTGAGTGCTTGAAGTGGCCTACCAGTCAGCCAGAGCTTCTGAAATGCTGCGTTGAGACAGAGCATCTCCGTTCACTGCAAGCTGCAAAGTGTGCGGCATCCAAACTCCACCGTAGCCTTTGCCATACTGCGTGCGTTGTCCCTGACCACAACGTGGGTTTTCGCCCTGGGGTGGTTTTTGTTGTATTTTTGTTTTTTCTCGGCGGAGTCTTTAAGCGACAACTGTGTGGTACTACTTTTTTTTGGTGTTTGCTTTTCATCCATCTTCCGCTTGTATTCATCGTGTATCTCCTTATGATTCTTGAAGAGGTGGGAGATCAAATTGCTCGTATTAAAGGAAGACTTTAAAATAATCCCAAACCATAGACATGGTGTCGTTAGTCAGTCATCGAGCTTGCTCGCTTGTTAGCCACGGCTACAGCACCGGCAACAACACTCTTGTTGTGGTTATGCTCCGCTCGCAGCGGTTTGATGAGGTCATCAAGCGTCGCCAGTAAACCTCTCATGCTGCAGTCGTCAACTCCTGTGTTGTGTGTGGGAGAGGGGATAGGGGAAGGGCTGCTGACTGGGAGACGCATCTGCTCTGTACTTCTTCTTTCGTCTGTGTACCGCTCCGTACAGCGGCGTTTTAAAAAGTCATTAATTTTACTTTTTGAAACCGATACCGATAATTTTCGATATTACATTTTAAAGCATTTATCGGCCGGCTGATATTATCGGATCTCTCTACTCCTCACTCATCTTGCCACTGACGTATGCATTGACCTGATCACTGACCGTATAACAAAGGAAAGGAGCATGTGCTGACAAAAAACACAGTGATTAATCTGTGTTTCAACACGATTCATGTGATCATTGTGTGTGATTAAGTTAATAATAATAATCATGGATGACGTAGCGCTTTTCTAGGCACTCAAAGCGCTTCACAGAGAACTGAGAAGCCATCATTCATGCAATACATATTCACACTGGATGGTGGTAAGCCACAGCTTCAGACTAACAGAAGCGTGCATGCCAAATTGCGCCTCCGAACACCACCAAACATTCATTCACATTTATACACCAGTGTAAGCGGCAATCGGAGAAAAGTGGGTGAAGTGTCATGCCCAAGGACTAGGGTTGTACGGTATACCGGTATTAGTATAGTACCGCGACACTAATGAATCATATTTGGTACCACTGAAAAGTACCTGTTCGCAACCCCCCCGCACCTCCGTCTTCATCACGTCGTGTCATTGCTGGAGCATGTTCGGCAGCGCACAATCACGGAGTACTTATAAACAGACAGTGTGTAGACAGAAAAGGGAGAACGGACGCATTTTGGCTTAAAAACTAACGATAAAGGTGAAGTTATAACACTGAAACGCCCACCGGAAGGGGTGCTTTAAGACATGGCTAGCTAGCTAGCGGCTAAAGTCCAGCCCCAGTTTGAAGTGTTTTAGCTACTTCTAAATCACTAATCCTCGCCTCCATGGCGACAAATAAAGTTACGTTTCTTACAAGTATCATCCCTGCAGGACGAGGAATAGCTAAACATGCTTCACTACACATCGCAGCTCACCGACGTCTAAATGTAAACAAACGCCATTGGTGGATCTACACCTGACATCCACTGTAATGATACCATGTACAGGGGCGTATCTAGTCAATACTACTATGATTACGTCAATATTCTTTGCCATCACAACATCTTCTTTCGTTTTTTTTTTAATGTATATTATGTTTATAAAATCAGGAAATATGTCCCTGGACACATGAGGACTTTGAATATGACCAATGTATGATCCTGTAACTACTTCGTATCGGATTGATTTGTGGTATTATCCAACACTAATGTAAAGTATCAAACAACAGAAGAATAAATGATTATTACATTTTAACATAAGTGTAGACAGAACATGTTAAAAGAGAAAGTAAGCAGATTAACAGTAAATTAACAAGTAGATTAATAATTAATTTTCTATCACTTGTCCTAAATAATTTTGACAAAATAATAGAATGATAAATGACACAATATGTTACTGCATCCGTCAGCAGCTAAATAAGGAGCCTTTGTTTGCTTACTTTCTATTAAAAGACAAGTTGTCTTGTATGTTCACTATTTTATTTAAGGACAAACTTGCAATAAGAAACATATGTTTAATGTACCCTAAGATTTTTTGTTAAAATAAAGCCAATAATGCAATTTTTTGTGGTCCCCTTTATTTAGAAAAGTATCGAAAAGTACGGAAATAATATTGGTATCGGGACAACACTACCAAGGACATAACGCTTGTGACTAGGATCGCGGGAGTTGATATCAAACCAGGAACCCTCAAGCTGCTAGACGCTTTAGCTCTGACAGAGTGACCATCGGGTTCTTGGTCACCTCCCTGGCGAGACTTAGATGAATGCAGAAACGTACAGAGACATCCTGGCTGAAAACCAACGCTTCCCATACAACCTGATTGAGCTTGAGCACTTTGAGTATCTAGTCGATAGAAAAGCGCTATATAAATCTAATCCATTATCATTATTATTATTCAAAAAGACTTGAGGCTGAAATTGCTGCCAAAGGAGCATCAACAAAGTATTGAGCAAAGGTTGTTTTGAAAAAAAAAAACATATTCTATTGTCATTTTTGGGGTATTGTCTGTAGGATTGTCAAGACAAAAATGAATTTGTTCCATGTTGTAATAAGGCTGTAATATAACAAAATGTGGGCAAAGAGAAGAATACTTTCAGAATAGTTTTATTGCCATTGTTTGAGAGCGGAAGCACTGTAGCTAAACAAGCTGAAATGATCACCATCGCCCCCTAGTGTGCGAGTGGCACAGAGCGTATGGCCAACAGCACCATGAACAGGGAACTGTGTAAATATAAGAAATCAAATTATTTGAGAAATCGGACTAATTTAGTGCATGAAAACGCAGTGACTGTCTCCGTTGCTTCTTGGCATTGACGTCGACTTCAACAAGAAAAATGGCGACATTGTTTAGTTTTTTAAAACAGTGTAACAGAGATGACGTTATTGCGTTATGACACATTTGAGTTGTAGCTGGACTGAGCGCTGTCACAATGCAGAAGCAGATCTTGATTTGATACAGTGGAAACAGATGTTCTCAAAGTCATACCAGGCATTGTTTTTCTCCCGCTGGATTTAAGTTTAAAGGGATGATTCAGGACCACATTACATCGGGTCTGAAAAAGTGACCAAGGGGGATCTGTCCTGTCATCCAGGGATTTTGACAACAAACAAAAGATTCTTCAAGCTCTGGACTCGGGAAGCGAGCTGCCGTCACGGGTATTAAGGTCGGATATACCTTTCATCTTCCCCACGTCATCATTTGGGTCGTTCCTTCTGTTTTCCACAAAAGTTAGCTCCCCCACTTCTTTGATTTAGTGCTTACAACAGTTTTGTGTATTCCTTTTCATAAGTTACCATAACCGCACAGATCTCCACTTCCAGCCACAAACACAAACAGCCTTTTCCTAAAACAAGAGTCTCTGGTGGACGCAGTCCGTCCAAACAGACCTGCTTTGTTGAGGTGTTAAATCAACAGGGTGACCTCCCCTCCACTCCTTCCTTGGGCCCCCCAATGGCAGGAGATTGATGTCAACAAGGAATTTTGTCCCGTGTTTCCATGCACCCTTCTCAGCACAGAGAGCCCCAGTGAGGCCTGAACGGGTCTGCAGAGCCGTATTAGGAGAGCCCTGGTTCTTGCTGTGCCAGAAACACCCAGATTGTGACGCTGTAAACAAGGAATGCCGCGGAAAACAGTGTTGGCCAAAGTTTGTTTGTGGAGGAAATGCACCACCTTCTTCTGTCAACACGGCAGCGACTGTGAGAAGGAGGTGAAGGCAGGAACGTCATTGGTGTACAGTGTCGTCGCTAGAGGAGAATTTATACCTGATAAATGTGTTTTTCCACCTGTACATGATATCAGTCTGTAACACACTGAAGGAGCAACTTGAATTCACAGAGTCATAGCAAATACTATCATTGCTAATGACTACAGCACAATTATCAACACATTGGTAGTACCATATACAGAACAAAAAAAACATTTGTATATCCAGTAGTATTATGTATATAGTAGTATTATGTAGACAAAATACAATATACAGTACTACACACCAGCTGGTTTGAATGTAAGCTACATCTTAGTTGTAGTTTTCATTAACCAATGTGGAGGTGTAGAAATTACCGTGTAAAATCGCCAATGCTAATCAGTAGCATGTCATGTATGTATATTAGCATCAAGCTATCACATTTTTGGAAAAGTGGAGCCTTAGAATAGAATAGAAAGTACTTTATTGATCCCTGGGGGAAATTCAGCACCACAGTTCGCTCACAATAGACAATAACAATAATAAATAATATAAATAATATAATATATATAATATATTATATATATAATATATGAATAATATAAATATATTCTACATATATTCTACATTTAAGTGCAGTCAAGAAGGAACATATGCATTTTACAGTCTGATGGCTGTCGATATGAAGGACCTCCTGTGTCGTTCCGTGTTGCATTTTGGGTGGTCTGAGCCTTCCACTGAACGTGCTCATTCTCTCCGCAAGGTCCGAGTGTAGTGGGTGGGAGGTGTTGTCCATAATGGCTAGGAGTTTTGCTAGACTTCTCCTCTCTGACACCACCGCCAGAGAGTCTAGCTCCACTCCCACCACGTTACTGGCCGCCTTTACCAGCTTGTCCAGTCTGTTTGCGTCCCTCGCTCTCAGCCCGCTGCCCCAGCAGGCCACGGCGTACAAGAAGGCGCCCGCCACCACCGACTTGTAGAACATCTTCAACATCTTTGTACAGACGTTGAAGGATCCTAGCCTCCTGAGGAAGTAGAGGCGGCTCTGTCCCTTCTTGTAGATTGCCTCAGCGTGTTTTGACCCATTCAGCTTGTTGTCGATGTGTACACCGAGGTATTTATAATCCTCAACCATGTCCACATCCACCCCCCTGATGGAAACAGGGGTCACCGTAGTACTCCTCCTCCTTCCCAGGTCCACAACCAGCTCCTTGGTCTTCGTCACATTGAGCTGGAGGTGGTTCTTTCCACACCATGTGACAAAGTCCTCCACTAGTGCCCTGTATTCCTCATCATCACCATCCTCAATACACCCCACTATCGCAGAGTCATCAGAAAACTTCTGAAAGTGGCAGGACTCTGAGTGATAGTGGAAATCGGTGGTGTAGATGTTAAAGAGGAAGGGGGAGAGGACTGTGCCCTGCGGGGCCCCGGTGTTGCTGACCAGCCTGTCAGACACACAGTCCTGCAGTCGCACGTACCGTGGTCTGTCAGTCAGGTAATCAACAACCCAGGACACCAAGGGGGCCTCCCCCTGCATCGTCTCCAACTTCACACCTAGTAGTCCAGGCCCTATGGTATCGAAAGCACTGGAGAAGTCAAAAATCATGACCCTCACACTGCTTGCAGGCTTGTCTAGATGGGTGTGGGCTCGGTTCAGCAGGTAGATGACTGCGTCCTCCACTCCCAGTCGGGGCTGGTAGGCGAATTGAAGTGGGTCCAGGTGGGGCTTGACTGTAGGGCGGAGTTGTTCCAGGACCATCCATGGTCTTAATGATATGGGATGTTAGAGCCACCGGCCTGCAGTCCTTCAACGTGCTTCCTTACTTTACTTCCGTTGGAGCATTTTGAGTCAATTTCTTTGTTGGTGTTGAAAATTGCAACATTAGCTAGAGGTAATTTGGCTGAATCCGCTCTCAGTGCTGCTGGAGTGATCACCAAGAGTCGGCAATAGGGTGTCACATGACGTCACGTGCACAATTGTATTTCACGTGACTCGGTGCCCGCTAGGACTGGCTGGATTTGGTCGGTGCCAAAAAAAAAAGTATTGGATTCCGTACCCATCCCTAATCGTATCCTCCTATGATGTGTAGTGTAGCATGTTTAGCTAGTCCTCGTCCTCCTTACTTTATTTGCGGCCATAAGGGCGAGAATTAGGGACTTAAAGCGTCTTCACACTAGAACGTTAACGACAACGAGTACGCTACATTGCGTTGAGGACTTTGTCTTGAGCTTGTCGTGTGTCATCAACATGTGTTACCACAATTAAGCGGCAACAGTTAATTAAGTCAACTGATTCCATGAGAAAAAAAAAAGCTTTGATTTATTTTCTGTTGTTTCAATTAATGGTTCAGTGAGTGTAACAAATCAAAATGGATGAAATCTGGACTAAATGTGTGTTTTCTGCACGGCCTCATAATATAACAATAATATTGAAGCTTCTATTGTCAGCCAAATGGATATTTACCAGTATTCACACCACTTCACTTTTTGTTATGTTACAGCCTTATTCCAAAATGGAATTTATTCATTTTTGTCCTCAAATTTCTATACAATGACATCAAAGTTTTTTTGTGGGTTTTTTTTAGGTTTTTTTGCAAATTTATTAAAAATAAAAAACTAAGAAATGACATGTGCATACGTTTTTGCAGCCTTTGCCATGAAGCTCAAAAGTGAGTTCAGGTGCATCCTGTTTTAACTGATCTTCCTTGAGATGGTTTCAACAGCTTCATTGGAGTCCACCTGTGGTAAATTCAGTTGAGTGGGCACCATTTGAACAAACCAAGTTTGAAGTCAAAGGAAATGTCCGCACTTCAAGATCAAGGGCCGGGAGGTGGCAGTAGTGGAGCAGTATAAGTACCTGGGAGTCCCCTTGAACAGCAGACTGGACTGGAAGGACAACAGTAAAAGCTGCTTACAAGAAGGGCATGAGCAGACTCTTTTACCTGAGGAAGCGTATGTCCTTTAATGTGTGCAGCAAACTGTTGGAGATCTTTTATCAGTCTGTTGTGGCCAGTGCCCTGTACTTTGCAGTGGTTTGTTGGGGGAGCAGCACCAGCAAAAGGGACTTAAACCGGATTGACAAACTGATCAGAAAAGCCGGCCAAACTATTGGCACACAGTTGGAGGCGTTTGTGTCAGTGAGGGACAGAGGACACTGGACAAACTGCTCGCCATCATGGACAATCCTCCACCGCTGGAGCTCATACTCCAACAGGTTCCTTCAGCTTTGGTCCCACTGTGATCCATTCAAGAACTCCTTCATTCCACACTCCATCCAGCTGTATAATCACTCGCCATACAGCAATAGATGATATCTGTCTATTACCTGACACCTTCTATGTTAGCTACCTCTCTTTGTTTATAATGTATAATTTCTGCTGGATCTACTCTCTATTTTATGCTGCCCTTTTTTTGCTGCAGCTGTTACATACACTGTAATATTGTACATGGTAATTGGGATTTGTTATATATTGTATATATTATATAAAAATATAATACAATATAATATTATAATATATTAGTATATATTATATACTGTATATATAATATGTAAATATTACATATATTTTATATTTTGTAATGCTACTATGGTACATTTTTAGTCTACTTTACACCTGCATTATACTTTCTATTCTTACCCTTTACATCCTTTGTAACTGAGCTACTGTGTGGAACAATTTCCCTTGTGGATCAATAAAGTTTGTCTAAGTCTAAGAATGGTACAGAAAAATATCTGCTGCTTTGAAGGTTACAATGAGCACAGTGGCCTCCACCCGGATGCACTTAAAGTACAATACTTAAGTACTTTTTGGGGCGCAACAAAAAAAACAAACAATTAACTATAAACTACTGCCATCTAACGCCTTGGACTTGCAATTGCAATTGAAACTTCATCTCATACTTGGGAATGATAATATGATGATATAAAACTAAATATAACAACTGGACAAGAGTTATCATAATCAGCTCTTGTGTTTTTTTTATTGTATTATCAAAAACAGTTAATATTTATTAACACACACAAAAGTACCGAAAATTGGTGCCGTTGAGTACCAATATCGATTTCCAGCTACCGGGAATTGGTACCGAATGGGTTCAAATGTGAACGGTACTCATCCGTAGATACAATAAGCCATGCTAATCGCTAAACTAGAGCCCTTGGATGTAAACAGGGGTGGGCGGCTCGATACAAATATCGCCAGCAACGATACCAAGTACAATATCAGCATATGGTCGATACTACAGAGATTAGATCAATATTTTTAATCTTGTGATTACCTCCTATCCCACAGGATTCTCACAGGAATCCTGTGACCTGTGGGATTCCCGAAAAAATGTCAGCATCTAGTACCCATCTCTAGCCAGTACTAGTTTTCTCAGGGTTGTTGACAAAAAGATTTAATGGATTACATTCTGGAACCCACTTCACTTGTCTATGAAGTGATTTAGAATAGTCACAAGTGGAAAACCCAAAGGTTAAAAAAGGATTGTCTCTACTCAACTTTATTTTAAAAGCACCAAAAAACGATCTTAATTTGCAGTCTTTGTACGCAGTTTGCCTCCAAAATGCAACATGACCCAATTAAAGACAAAAAAAGCTTCCACAAAGAAAAGTTTGAGTGAAGTAGGCTTTGTGGGAAAAGCAACGTGCACTGACCATGAACACAGCTAATGGATATTGCCATGAATAATGAAAAGATACATATATATATGGCCTCTCCTATAGGATACATGTGACATCATTTAGGTCGCTTCAAAAAAGACTTCATAACAGCAAAAAGTTGGGGGTAACTTTATTGTCACTGCACTTAAAAAGTACAAGAAAATAGTTGTATTTTCCAGTACAACCCGACCAAAAACAGACATACAATACACGGGTATTAGGAACAGGAAGGCTGATGGAGAAAGTCTGATTCTTATTCATAACAATTGTGAATCGATGAAATAAAACTCAAATTTTTTTTTTTTAATCTGTCCTGTCCAGCCACTTATATTGTTGATGTAGATGATCTATATCTGCTGCACAGATACTTCTCTTGTTGCCGTGTTTGTATTTGACTTTAGTAAATGTTCGCAAAAGCCTTTTAATAAACAAAACCAGTTTTCTTTTAAGTAACATAGAAATGTATCAGAGCTAATTATCTATTAATGTAGTTCATCATAGAACTGGCAACCAATGTTATTCAAGCAGGGATTTTGAATCGACAATCACTTTTGAATCGAATCGTGACTCCTAAGAATGGAATCGAATGGTGCCCCAAGACTTACAGACCGAGCGGAAAGGTGAACGTAGGGGGGGACAAACTAAGATCCTATGGGGGGGCTCAGTTTGAGACTAGAAAAAAACCACGAGCAACATAAGCACATATTACGACACACAAAACTCGAGACTTGCAACATAGGGGATGGGGCGCACACCCGGCCCCAAGCTGCCGCCATCAGGGGCGCTGCTACATTAGCCATCATACGGCGGGGTAGGGGAAGCGACATAGGAGAGTGGGGTACAGATGTCCTGTTACCATTACTCCGAATAGGTAGATGTCTTCAAAGAGATTATTGGTTAAACATTGCAATAAACAACAACTTTTATGGGAAAAGCCATTTACAATGTATGTTCCTAATCCACAATCATGTACTAAACATGGATGATAAACGTGTAGGAGCAGAACTGCACTTAGAGCGGAGTGGGGAGACATGCTTCAGACATGCCTACTCTTACAGTAAGTGGAACATTTAATATTAAGCACCATAGCCCAGCATTTTGATCTTTATCAATAAATCATGCTTAGACAAACAATTGAGGAAGAACCTCTTATGTTATGAATCATTTACAATAGCATGGAAATGTATCATTCAGAAGCAAATGCACATTTGATTAATATGGAATGTAATGAGTTTATTACAATTAATTTTTTTTTTACCTTTAGACATTGTTATTTCATGTTTAATGTAATGTCACTTGTAAATTGAAATGTACTAAAACTAGTTAGGTCTGTCAAACGATGAAAGTAATTAATCACAATGAATCGCATTGTCCCAACTCCAATTAAATCATGATTAATCGCAGATTGAGGTGTTTTATCTTCATTTAATAAGAGTACCTTAGACAGATCATTTTCAAGTTTTGAATATGATCAACATTGGCCCGGACAATTTGTTGGCTTTACGCATTTTGTTTTATTAAACATACTTTTTTAAACAGCTCAACATAAACTGGACAGGGCTAATGTTAGCATATATAAAACAAACAAAAAAATAATCTACAACTTACCGCAACATGCTTTCTCTAGTTGGAAGTAGAATTCTTTTAGGCTGAAATGTCAAAATTTGTACTGACACATGGTGATATAAATGTTCATTTTCATACATTGTGTATTCTTACTGCGAGTCACTGTTTTCTTTGGATATGCGCTACACATGTTACTAATTAGAATTATATATGGCGATTTTAACACCTCCAAATTTGGTAATGAAAACTACAACTAAGATGAACGATACAATAAAAAGTACAATACTTAGAGTATAAATACTATGTAAGGCGTAACAAAAGACTGGATTCATCTAGGGCTGGACGATATAACGATATCAAAATGTACAGCGATATCAATAAAAATGTGTTTGATATATATATTTTTTTTCGTTGAAAGAAAGTAAGTTGCGAACAAAGTTGGTTGCATGAACACGCTACAGTCAATCAGGTAACAGTATTTGTCAAGCTTGGTTGTGCCATCTCGTTGTCTCGCAGTTGATTCTTTGCAAGGAGGGAGAAAATAAAGTAAAAATGAGTGCTGCAGAGAGCGAATAAATTCTTGATAAAACAAGAAGTTTTACCAACGGGTTTTGGGATTTTGCTTTAAAATGGGCCGTAGTCAGACAAATGTGTCTGTAAATGAGGCAAGACCAGTCATACTACACTCATCCTTTAGAGCAGTGTTTTTCGACCACTGTGCCGCGGCACACTAGTGTGCCGTGAGATACAGTCTGGTGTGCCGTGGGAGATTATGTAATTTCACCTAATTGGGTTAAAAATATTTTTTTGCAAACCAGTAATTATAATCCGCAATGTCTAGAGCTCGGCAGAGTAACTGTGTAATACTCTTCCATATCAGTAGGTGGCAGCAGGTAGCTAATTGCTTTGTAGATGTCGGGAACATGGTTTGTCGAGATCACAATATGCGGGAGGCAGCGTGTGGGGAAAAAGGTATCTAACACTTAAAACAAAAATACACAAAAGGCGAGTGCCGCTAAGTGCCGCTAAGAAAAGGCATTGAAGCTTAGGGATGGCTATGCAAAACGAAACTAAAACTGAACGGGCTGCAAAGTAAACAAAAACAGAATGCTGGACGACAGAAAAGACTTACAGCGTGTGGAGCAGACGGTGTCCACAAAGTACATCCGTACATGACATGACAATCAACAATGTCCCCACAAAGAAGTATAGCGTCCGTACAACTTGAATAGTCTTGATTGCAAAAACAAAGCAGGTGTGGGGAATAGCGTTCAAGGAAGACATGAAACTGCTACAGAAAAATACCAACAAAAGAGGAAAGGCCTAAAACACTACACACAGGAAAACACCAAAAAACTCAAAATAAGTCACGGCGTGATGTGAAATGTCGTGACAGTACACCTACTTTGAGACGAGCTATAGTGATGCATAGGGATGATGTTCGAAAACCGGTTCTCCTGATTGTTCGATAAGAAAATAACGATTTCATGGATTTGAATCCCTTTTTGAGAAATGGTTCCCGTTATCGAAGCCACTATAGTAAAGAAAAAAATTTGATTCTTTATTTGAATCCCTGGGAACGAATCCCGTGTCACAGGAAATGTCCTGTGGCACGTCACAGGAAATGACGTAGCTCAGTCATTCGGCGGCAGATACAGAAGCAGCAACAACAACGAACCGGGAAAAACGCTCCAAGGCATGGCTTAACTTACTAAGAAATACAACGAGGAAACGGCTATCTGCAATTATTGCCAGGCTTCGCTTTCCTGTAAGGAGAGCAGTACAACAAATATGTTGAAACATGTTCAGGCCGTACACAACCTGAAGGTTAGAGAAACGTGTCGTGTCTTCGACACGTGGAGAAGCAGCGACAGAGATGACGAAGTACGCCCCTCTTCCTCTGCTTCAACCTGCAGTCCCAGTGATAGTGCCGGTGAGTAACTAACGTTAACTGTTGCCGGTTAATTTCCATATCTGCTCACTTGTAGCCTTTAGGCTAAAATAACATTACCTCTTATGTCAACCAGGACTGCAGTAATGTTAGCTAGACTAACGTTACCTAAGTCAGTGGCTAACGGTAACGTTAGCCTTTTTGCATGTGTCTGATAATGTTAATGGTATCTTGTAGCCTACACCACTCCAGAGTTTGCAGGTCTGTCTAATAAACTAGTGCTTGCAAGATGTGAATTAAGATAATGTTAACGTTATCCTATTTCAGATGATGACATTCATGACAGCCAGTGACCAGGGCAGTGTTTCCTTTGTAGTACAGAGGGTTAACCCATTTACCATGGCGAGGTATAAGCATTGACCATGGCGAGGTATAACGCAGAGCGCAGCAAGATGAGTGAGGAGGAGAGTAACAACATTACTCGCAAGCTAACGAGAATGATGGTGAAAAATCTCCTCCCCTTCAACTTGGTGAACACAGACGAATACAAGTAGGTTAATAATTGTAATTTGCTGACATGTAATGGAGCAAAAAGTAAACAACACCATTACTCTGAGATTTGTTTCAAATGTAAAGTGCTGTACAATAAAAATTAATGCAGGATTTTCCCTGCATGTATTTTTCTTAGGTGGCCCACTTAAAGGCCTACTGAAACCAACTACTACCGACCACGCAGTCTGATAGTTTATATATCAATGATGAAATCTTAACATTGCAACACATGCCAATATGGCCGGGTTAACTTATAAAGTGCAATTTTAAATTTCCCGCGAAACTTCTGGTTGAAAACATCTATGTATGATGACGTATGCGCGTGACGTGAATGGTTGAAACGGAAGTATTCGGACCAATTGCATCCAATACAAAAAGCTCTGTTTTCATCGCAAAATTCCACAGTATTCTGGACATCTGTTTTGGTGAATCTTTTGCAATTTGTTTAATGAACAATGAAGACTGAAAAGAAGAAAGCTGTAGGTGGGATCGGTGTATTAGCGACTGACTACAGCAACACAACCAGGAGGACTTTGAGATGGATAGCAGACGCGCTATCCGACGCTAGCCGCCGACCGCATCTATGATCGGGTGAAGTCCTTCGTCGCTCCGTCGATCGCTGGAACGCAGGTGAGCACGGGTGTTGATGAGCAGATGAGGGCTGGCGTAGGTGGAGCGCTAATGTTTTTATCATAGCTCTGACGAAGTCCCGTAGCTAAGTTAGCTTCAATGGCGTCGTTAGCAACAGCATTGTTAAGCTTCACCAGGCTGGAAAGCATTAACCGTGTAGTTACATGTCCATGGTTTAATAGTATTGTTGATTTTCTGTCTATCCTTCCAGTCAGGGGTTTATTTCTTTTGTTTCTATCTGCATTTAAGCCCGATGCTATCACGTTAGCTCCGTAGCTAAAGAGCTTCGCCGATGTATTGTCGTGGAGATAAAAGTCACTGTGAATGTCCATTTCGCGTTCTCGACTCTCATTTTCAAGAGGATATAGTATCCGAGGTGTTTTAAAATACAAATCCGTGGTCCACAATAGAAAAGAGAAAATGTGGAATTCAATGAACCCTTGTACCTAAGTTACGGTCAGAGCGAAAAAAGATACGTCCTGCACTGCACTCTAGTCCTTCACTCTCACGTTCCTCATCCACAAATCTTTCATCCTCGCTCAAATTAATGGGGTAATCGTCGCTTTCTCGGTCCGAATCGCTCTCGCTACATTGTAAACAATGGGGAAATGTGAGGAGCCCTTCAACCTGTGACGTCACGCTACTTCCGGTACAGAGAAGGCTTTTTTTATCAGCGACCAAAAGTTGCAAACTTTATCGTCGATGTTCTCTACTAAATCCTTTCAGCAAAAATATGGCAATATCGCGAAATGATCAAGTATGACACAAAGAATGGATCTGCTATCCCCGTTTAAATAAAAAAAAATAATTTCAGTAGGCCTTTAAAGGCCTACTGAAACCCACTACTACCGACCACGCAGTCTGATAGTTTATATATCAATGATGAAATCTTAACATTGCAACACATGCCAATACGGCCGGGTTAACTTATAAAGTGCAATTTGAAATTTCCCGGGAAATATCCGGCTGAAAACTTCTTGGTATGATGACGTTTGCGCGTGACGTCACAGGTTGAAGCAGACATTTTGGAATAGCCAGCTTAAGTCGTCTGTTTTCATCACATAATTCCACAGTATTCTGGACATCTGTGTTGTTGAATCTTTTGCAATTTGTTTAATGGACAATGAAGACGGCAAAGAAGAAAGCTGTAGGTGGGATCGGTGTATTAGCGGCTGGCTACAGCAACACAACCAGGAGGACTTTGAGTTGGATAGCAGACGCGCTATCCGACGCTAGCCGCCGACCGCACCGATGATCGGGTGAAGTCCTTTGTCGCGCCGTCGATCGCTGGAACGCAGGTGAGCACGGGTGGTGATGAGCAGTTGAGGGCTGGCGTAGGTGGAGAGCTAATGTTTTTAGCCTAGCTCTGTCGAGGTCCCATAGCTAAGTTAGCTTCAATGGCGTCGTTAGCAACAGCATTGCAAGGCTTCGCCAGGCTGGACAGCATTAACCGTGTGGTTACAGGTCCAGGGTTTAGTTTGGTGTCTCTTGATAGTAGAAGTAAAAATAGCATTGTTTATCTTCTGTCTATCCTTCCAGTCAGGGGCTTATTTCTTCTGTTTCTATCCGCAGTTAAGCACAATGCTATCTTGTTAGCTCCGAAGCTAAAGTGCTTTACCGATGTATTGTCGTGGAGATAAAAGTCACTGTGAATGTCCATTTCGAGAACCATTTCGCGTTCTCGACTCTCATTTTCAAGAGGATATAGTATCGGAGGTGGTTTAAAATACAAATCCGTGATCCACAATAGAAAAAGGAGAAAGTGTGGAATCCAATGAGCCCTTGTACCTAAGTTACGGTCAGAGCGAAAAAAGATACACCCTGGCGTCCTGCATTGCACTCTAATCCTTCACTGTCACTTTCCTCATCCACGAATCTTTCATCCTCGCTCAAATTAATGGGAAAATCGTCGCTTTCTCGGTCAGAATCGCTCTTGCTGCTGGTGGCCATGATTGTAAACAATGTGCAGATGTGAGAAGCTCCACAACCGGTGACGTCACGCGCATATCGTCTGCTACTTCCGGTACAGGCAAGGCTTTTTTATCAACGACCAAAAGTTGCGAACTTTATCGTCGATGTTCTCTACTAAATCCTTTCAGCAAAAATATGGCAATATCGCGAAATGATCAAGTATGACACATAGAATGGATCTGCTATCCCCGTTTAAATAAGAAAATCTCATTTCAGTAGGCCTTTAAAGGCACTAACAGTCAATATTTTTTTTTATTTTTTTTATTTTTTTGGGTAACAACAGTCAATATTTATTTATTTATTCTATTTAATTTTCTTCTTAAAAAATTAAAGTGAGCTTTTGTTAAACCAAGTATCGTGTGTTTTTTTTGCATATACAACAACCTATCTGGATTCGATAAGAGAATCGACAAGGAATCGGTTCGATAAGAGGATTCGATAATGGCATCGAAATCGATAATTTCTTAACAAACATCATCCCTGGTGATGCATGGTTGGTTATGGTTTGAATTCATACCCAACAATTGCGAGAACAACTTTTTATTTTCAATATCGGCTAATGAGTTTCATTTTTTTTATGTTTTCTGCAGGTGGTGTGCCTCAGAATTTTTTCAATGAAAAAAAATGTGCCTTGGCTCAGAAAAGGTTGAAAAACACTGCTTTAGAACACAGCCGTGACTTCTTGGAACTCAACCCGTAGAACATAGTTGTTCTCAGGTTTCAGCATTTCTTATGTATTCCTTATTTGTACACCTTAATTCTAAAAGGTGTTCAATAACAAGTAGTTACTGTATTAAGATGACTTTTACTTGAGTCATACTACCTTATAGTAACAGTACTCTTGAGTACATTTACTCTAATTAAAATAAATGAAGTGTTTAATATAAGACAGGTGTGTATCTTGTCATGAATGCTGTATACATAACATGAGGAACCTGTGGAGAGGTTAAAATAAAGCCTAGAGGGAGTTGAGCAAATGTTTGGATAACATATGGAGACCTGCTGCTTTCTTTTGGCACACTCCAGCGGTCAGCCAAGCTTCCTATTTCCCTTTTGGAGCGTGTGAGGCACAACATAATCTGCAGGTAGACATGTCATTACTTCATTGACGGGAAAGGCAAGGGAGCACGTGGTATGGCCAGTGACTGGTCACGGATTGGGTTTCATCTGGTCTATTGTGAGTCACTGAATACCAAGTGACACAGTCATGAGTCAGTGATAGTGTGCACAAAAGGGCACGGCAACACTCCACAAATGCAATTGAAAACATAATAGCAAAGGCATTAGTGACACAGACTAAACAAGTCAGCTCCTTTTTCCACACATGGGGGATGCTGTTAAGGTTTTCATGAGACCGCTGATGGAATTCTATAAAAGCAAAGCAATGTTTTTAAGCTTGTGCACATATTTTAAGGAGTGTGATATTTCTACTTAGAGAGACAATTTATTGTATAATAAACAAAACAACAAAAATAAATAGGCCCAGGCCGGTATGAGTTTCTGACAGTAAACAAATATCACGGTATTATCATTACAGCGATAAAATGCGATATTATTAAATGTCTTTGTTGTCTTCTTCTAGCCGTCCATAGCGTTGCTACTTGTGTGGATTCATCATTAATCACTCCAAGGAACGTTTGTAAGTTTCACAGTA
Source organism: Entelurus aequoreus (assembly GCF_033978785.1). Lineage (NCBI taxonomy): Eukaryota > Metazoa > Chordata > Actinopteri > Syngnathiformes > Syngnathidae > Entelurus > Entelurus aequoreus. The sequence goes on from NC_084736.1 coordinate 56,985,529, forward strand.
TAACTATAACTATTTATACTTACTGAAGCCTCCCAAGTGTGATGTCTGTAGGAATGTTTTCATGCATATTTGTACGTGCTATCGTAATAAAATGAAGCTAGCGTTGTTAGCATTAGCTTATATGCTAACACATTTACAAATGTGTGTTAGTGTTATTAACTTACAATGGCATTCTTTTTGTATTGTTTCAGTTTCACAAATTCCTCAGTAAATTCACCTACACGTCACCGTGGAGTTAATGAGTCTGTTTAGCTGATTGGAGAGTTAGCTTCCGCAGCTAGTGGGTCCATGACGATGACTTCTGTTTGTTTGATCAGCTGTTTTACTGCTGTGTTACAGGCACCGTTTGAAAACAATTAAACATTTATATTAGGGTGGTCCCGATACCAATATTTAAAAAAATCTTAGGGTACATTAAACATACAGTATGTTTGGAATTCTTTCCCATTATTGCTCGATGTACAGCTTAAGTTGTTCAACAGTCTCCGTTGTGGTATTTTAGGCTTCATATTGCGCCACATATTTTCAATGGGAGACAGATCTGACTACAGGCAGGCCAGTATAGTACCCACACTCTTTACTACAAAGCCACACTGTTGTAACACATGCAGAATGTGGCTTGGCATTGTCTTTCTGAAATAAGCAGGGGCGTCCATGAAAAAGACGTTACTTGGATGGCAACATACAGTATGTTGCTCTAAAACCTGTATGTACCTTTCAGCATGAACCTTTTGATGATATTACAGACCTTAGATGGTCAAATCCCTAAATTATTTGCAATAGCTCATTGAGAAATGTTGTTCTTAAACTGTTTGACAATTTGGTCACGCATTTGTTCACAAAGTGGTGACCCTCGCCCCATCTTTGTTTGTAAATGACTTAGCATTTCATGGAAGCTGCTTTTATACCCAATCATGGCAACCATCTGTTCCCAATTAGCCTGTTCACCTGTGGGATGTTCCAAATAAGTGTTTGATTAGCATTCCTCAACTTTCTCAGTCTTTTTTGCCACTTGTGCCAACTTTTTTGAAACATGTTGCAGGCATTAAATTCCAAAAGAGCTAAAATTTGCAAAACAAAGTTTACCAGTTTGAACTTTAAGTATCTTGTCTTTGCAGTGTATTCAATTGAATATAAGTTGAAAAATATTTGAAAATCATTGTATTCTGTTTTTTGTCGATTTACACAATGTGCCAACTTCACTGGTTTTGTGTTTTGTACATTGGTCATATTCAAAGTCCTCATGTGTCCAGGGACATATTTCTTAAGTTAATGAACATAATATGAATTTTTTTCAAAAAGGAAAAAATATTTAATGACGATAAAAAATATCAATGTACTCATAGTAGTATCGATGAGATACACTATTGTACTTGGTATCATTACAGTGGATGTCAGGTGGAAATCTACCCATGGCATTTGTTTACATTCAGGCGCGCTAGCTTTTGTTAGCAGTGATGCCGGTGAGCTATTGTATCCTCCTACGATGTGTGGGGAAGCATGTTTAGCTATTCATCGTCCTGCAGTGATAACGATACTTGTAAGAAACGTACCATGGAGGTGAGGATTAGTGATTTAAAAGTAGCTAAAACACTGCAGACTGCGGATGGATGTTAGCTGCTAGCAAGCTAGCCATGTCTTAAAGCACCTTTTCCTGAGGGTGTTTCAGTGTTATAACTTCACCTTCATCTTTAGTAATTAGAGCAAAATGCGTCCGTTCTCCCTTTTCTGTCCACACACTGTTGGCTTGTAAGTACTCTGTGTGTGTGCGCTGCCGAACATGCTCCTCTGCTCGTAAAGCCAGCAATGTCATCACATGACGACGCGCCGTCATGCCTGTTAAAAAATAAATAAAAATGGGGAACCGGTGCTTTTCAAACAGAGTATAGTACCGTTTTTGATTCATTAGTACTGTGATACTATACTAGTACCGGTATACCGTACAACCCTAATATGTATAAACATTAACAGAATCGTACTTTGTAAACAACTAATTTTGCGACGTATATATCTGTGGCTTATTGTCTGGTTCGGCTAATATATGGAAAAACAATTTTTATCTTCTAAAATTTAGTGTGTGTGACTTATATTGCGGTGTGCTTTATAGTCCAGAACATACGGTAATTAACTATATCAATGGATAATAAACACTTATTTTCATCCATATCGCTCAGCCTTAATAATGAGCCCGTGATGGAGTGAAATGGGGACACCTGGGAAAGGCCTCTGCGCTTATAGCACAGTTGTATCAGCCACAACAGCAGCCATGGCCTCTAAAACAGACGTACTTCCTGCAAGTTGAACTGGCATGGCCCTGCTGACAAAGTGCAAATAAGGCCTTCGGGCGCTTCCACATCACACGTGTGTTTGCAAACAGTTCCCAAAAGTCAATACAAAGGCGTATCCAATATGGCAAAGGACACATCAAGCTACGTAAGAGCAGTGAGCCAGTGACCCCGCAGGCTTGATTAACAAAGAGAGCAGTGTTGTCGCGTCCACTGTCAAGAGTTCCAATTGACATCAGTGAGATTAGTGACTTTGCTGTGAAGAATTACAATTGACATCCGTGCGAGTAGTGACTTTACTGTGAAGAGTTCCAATTGACATCAGTGACATTAGTGACTTTACTTTGAAGAGTTCCAATTGACTTCAGTGACGTTAGTGGCTTTACTGTGAAGGGTTCCAATTGACATCCATGAGATTAGTCACTTTACTGTGAAGAGTTCCAATTGACATCCATGAGATTAGTGACTTTACTGTGAAGAGTTCCAATTGACATCCATGACATAAGTCACTTTACTGTAAAGAGTTCCAATTGACATCCATTAGATTAGTGACTTTACTGTGAAGAGTTCCAATTGACATCCATTAAATTATTGACTTTCCTGTGAAGAATTCCAATTGACATCAGTAAAATTAGTGACTTTACGGTGAAGAGTTCCAATTGACTTCAGTGACTTTACTGTGAAGAGTTCCAATTGACATCAGTGACTTTACTGTGAAGAGTTCCAATTGACATCAGTGAGATTAGTGACTTTACTGTGAAGAATTACAATTGACATCCGTGCGAGTAGGGACTTTACTGTGAAGAGTCCCACACAGCAGAAGACTGCTATACGGATCCGCCTTCAAGTCGCCCAACCCGCGTTACTGTCACATTCGTTTTGGCTCCGCCTAGAGGATACAGCTCCGCCTCTGAAAATTGTACGGTCAGACAGCTGATCCTGAGCGGACTCTTGTCTGATTCGCATACGCGGACGCGACAAACCAAACCGGCGCGCGCCGCCTAGAGTTATAGGCTCCGCCTACGCGCGCTGAGCCGACCAATGTCTGCACCCGCAGACGTGGACGCGCCTACTAGCGTGTACGCGCATGAGCCAAGATCTCTGGACTTTCTTTGCTGGAACACGAACGTAAGTATAGATTTATTGATTTATTGCTACATTCGCAGTAAATATCAGCCTTTGTGTTTCCATCATCGTTTATGTATGATTGTAATGACGTTGTTTGATATTAGGACTAGCAGTAAAACTTTATATTCTGTAAAAAAAGGCTTTATTTCCAGCGCCGCCTCCCAGAATGCTTTGCATGGGGACGTGCGTCTGACGTCACATATACAGAAAATTCGAAATGGCTGCACGCGGTAGGTGAGGCCCGAGCGAAGAAAAGTGGAAAAGATTGTTATTCGTCAAAAAACCCACACAACGACGGTCATTTTTTCGCCGTGCTATTGTAAAATTGTCTTTTATCTGTGTTTTGTGTTCCGGGGGACCCCGACTCCAGAATGTGAAAGTTTCCCGTGTGAAGCCGGTGAGTAAAAAGTTCAATACAGTTAACTTAGGCCATCTTTTGTTAGACGCTGTGAATGTGTGTAGGTAACATGCTACGATATTCCACATATTTCCAACTGCTTGAAACGAAAGCGTATTACTTTATTGTCAGTGTTGTTTAGGCCCAGGTCGCTAACGTTACTGCGTTAGTCAACAACGTAACGTTAACGGAGTGGAAACAGCCGTTCTTTGCCATTAATATGAGTGTGTATTATTTATTTCTTTGTTCTTTAGTGGAGCTTGAGATCCTGTTTACTGTGGACTAGCTGTGTGTGACGCCATGTTGTTTTTGTTTACATTAAAAAAAAAAGGTATGTCTATGTGTTTTTTGGCATAGTTAATTGTAGAAAAAAATATAAAAGGAGGTGATGTGAGTGGGAAAAATTGCTGCACATATCCCATACATATCCTTTTTCTTGATCTATATTTTTTTTATTTGCTGATGTATATATTTTATATGCTGTTTTTTATTTAATTAATTTATTAGAGACTATTTTATGCTTTATTTACCTTTTTTTATTATTATTATTTTATTTACTATTATTATTATTATTTCCACATATAAGCATAAATAATTGATCATATTAGTACATTGTTTGATTGCTTTGCTTAATGCATTCCATAATTTAATTCCACATACTGATATACTGAAGGTCTTAAGTGTTGTACGTGCGTACAAATGTTTTAAATTACATTTCTCTCTAAGATTATTTTTCTCCTCTTTTTTTGAGAAGAATTGTTGTATATTCTTGGGTAGCAGGTTATAGTTTGCTTTGTTTATAATTTTAGCTGTTTGCAAATTCACTATGTCGTGGAATTTCAGTATCTTTGATTCAATAAATAAAGGATTTGTGTGTTCTCTATATCCAACATTATATATTATTCTAACTGATCTTTTTTGTAACACCGTTAATGAATGAAGTGTACTTTTGTAATTATTTCCCCATATTTCTACACAATAACTCAGATATGTAACACTAGTGAACAGTAGAGAATATGAAGTGATTTTTTGTCTAGAACATGTTTTGCTTTATTCATTATTGACGTGTTTCTTGCTACTTTATGTTGTATATTTTTTACTTGAGATTTCCAGTTCAATTTATCATCAATCATTATACCTAGAAATTTGGTTTCATTTACTCTTTCAATTTCTGTTCCGTCTATTTGTATTTGTGTTTGACTTTCTTTTCTACTGTTACCAAATAGCATTATTTTAGTTTTACTGAGATTCAAAGATAGTCTGTTTTTGTCAAACCATCTTTTTAATTTGTTAATTTCTTCTGTTATTATTTGTATTATCTTCTGTGTGTTCTCTCCTGAACAAAACACTGTTGTATCATCCGCAAATAATACTAACTTTAAATCTTTTGTAACTTTACAAATGTCATTTATCTAGACATTGAATAATTTAGGTCCTATATTGATCCCTGAGGTACACCACAGGATATATTTAGCGTTGTAGACGAAACCACCACATTAATATTAAAGATATGGTTAACATTCTTAGTGCTAAAGATATTCCCCTCTCCTTGTATCCTTTCTCCCAGCTCCACCGTCTCGCCGAGTGCCAGCAAGAGTCATGAGTACTTGTCAACTCGACTCCTCAACTGGAGATAACTTTCTAGGTAAAGACTGATCTCCAAAATAATATCTCAGCATCCAGTAACCATGGTTAACAGATCACAACCATTTAATACCAATTTATCTCCCTTAGCACCTCACCATGGGGAAGGATGTATTCATATGCCTTCACCAGCACATGCATTAAACATGCAGAGAGTTACACAAGGTAGGGACTGATCTCTGTATACACTACACCCATAATTTCAAACCCTACTTTACGATTGAGCTGAAGTTCTGACTATTATGACCTGTACTTTTACCTTTCTTATAGTTCTTACCACCTTGGGGCACCATTCAGGTAAAATCTCAGCTCATCTTACTTGCTTATTTGTATACACTAACACCTGTGCATGCTTTTGTCCACGTTGTTCCTTTGACGATGAATAAATACCCCTTTTCTTTCTTTCTACATTAAGGGTGCCTTTTCATCTGATTAAATTTATAATGAACAGGGACATTGCGGTTGTCCCAAGTGGATGGTATGATGATAGGATGGTTTTCTGGCCCAGCTATAAAAACACCGACATAATTGAAAGGGCCGCTTTAAATGAGGAGCAGCATGAGCCAGACTGGCCAAGATTTGACGTTTCTGTTGTCCGAACTTGTGGTATGCAAATTCATAATCTTCTTGTTTGAAAATAACGTCATAGTTGCTTCTCTTTATGCTTGGAATAACCTATTGTGTCTATGTTCTGACCAGGTCTCTTGTAAGAGAGAGACCTGATTTATCATCATCAATAATAATAATATTCTGTTCAGCTCTACAGCTAATTTGAAACTCATGTTCATTTTAACATATTCAATTTTAGACAACTACAAAGACGCATTAAAAATAATGCAACAATATGGAAAGGGCTGCGACACCTCAGACCTGCAATCTGAGGCAGAGAACGAGGAGCTGCCAGAAAAAAGGAAAAGGAAGCCAGTGTAAGTGTGTTCCGTCTTGTTTTTGTCATGTTTCTACAGTAATAGGAAGGTTATTTCCGGTAGCATTCAAAAATAGACCAGAGATGCTTGTACTATATGTATATTTGGCAATTTTGGTATTGCAATAATCCTAATGATATGGTTACCCAACAGCCATCGTCTCGGGGACTCAGATGATAGCGAAGAAGACCCGGGAAATAGTGACCTCACATCTCTGGGGTTGGCAAGCCAATTGCACAGGCAGAGTAAGGAATAATCTCTTAACATCGAAAACAACAAAACCACCACATTAATATTAAAGATATGGTTAACATTCTTAGTGCTAAAGATATTCCCCTCTCCTTGTATCCCTTCTCCCAGCTCCACCGTCTCGCCGAGTGCCAGCAAGAGTCATGAGTACTTGTCAACTCGACTCCTCAACTGGAGATAACTTTCTAGGTAAAGACTGATCTCTGAAATAATATCTCAGCATCCAGTAACCATGGTTAACAGATCACAACCATTTAATACCAATTTATCTCCCTTAGCACCTCACCATGGGGAAGGACGCATTCATATGCCTTCACCAGCACCTGCATTAAACATGCAGAGAGTTACACAAGGTAGGGACTGAACTCTGAAATATTAGTGTATAGATAGGCCCCTTGGGTATTACCAGTCATGGTTAACTGATGGCTCTCTCACAATGCCCACCTCACTAGGAACGGCAGTCCCTCCTCGACTCCCTCCACCCCCCTCACCAACAGCCCTCAACATGTGGCAGACCCAGGAGCCTGGATCCAGCCTGGCCTGCAGGCCAACATGGCGAGGGGGAAGAATGGCCGACAACATTTCCTGCTCTGGTGAGCAATAACTGACAAATACCGGATGGTCATTCCGTGCCACAAATTTTGGAAAAAATTCAAATTCACAAGCAATCACATATTTTCTTCAAACTTTGTCAATAACTTTTGTCATTAACTAAGGTCAATAGCTAATATCAGGATTATGAGTAATGAGGATAAACACTGAAACATGTTAATTTTATACTGCTGTTTGTCAACAGCGCCTGAGCCTTAGCCTGCTGGAAACTATTAAGCACAACCAAGACCAGCTGATTGCGAAGGTAAACTTCTTAAGCCTTGAATAGGTCAATAATTCATAATGACATTAATTTTGATTCATTATTATTTTTTAAAGAAAGAAACAGCCTACATGGCAGCTTTGTGTGATTAGAGTAAACATTGCTACATTTTCTTGTTACATTTCACCTGTTTGCTCTTTAGATACCACTTTTAATGTTTTTTATTTATTTCGATCGTATTTTTAAAAAATGTGCCCTGGGGCCGTTAAAAAATGACCTGCAGGCCGCAAATGGCCCCCGGGCCGCACTTTGGACACCCCTGGCCTACACGAATACAAACATAGAATGATAGTACAAATATAATAAGAAAACAATGTCAACCTCCCAAAGTTGGGTTATGGATATTTATTTATGCTCCCCACCCCCAACCCCCAGCCGCCGTCATCCAACAGAGCCAAACAAGTACTCTGATCAAGGAACCAAATAACGATATTGTTTAAACATTTTGGATGTCTTGCACACCTATACCCTGATCACAAATTCATAGTTTACGCACATTATTTTAACCACCTCCAGTAACTTTAAGTCTTTTTTTTTTTTTCAAATGTAATCTCCTTAATACCTATCACATATTTTGTATTGTGTAAGCATACTTGGCTTTGGATGCTTCCTACCATAAACATAAACGTATCTGTCTTGTAATCTTGTTTGATTACAGGTGCTGTGAGTAAAAATGTGTTGACAAGGTCAGCCACGGACGCTGAGGTCACCAAACACGCCATCAGGTGGTTCAACTTGGCGGGGGATCGGGCAACGAGGAGACGAGTCCCGCTTCCACCTCCTCAGGAGGAATAGAGATGTATATGTATAAATAAACAACCTTTTATTGGACTTTGTGTCATTCACCAGTTATTCATTTTCTGATATGTTAGCTGTGCATGGAGCAGTGTTTCCTTGAAGTTGTAGCCTAATAGATTAAATATGTATATTTACTTTTTAAATACATATTATATATATTTACTTTATAGAGTGAATTGACCATTTTCTGTTTCTGCCTATTGACAATATTGTTAGTTTAAAAATACAAGGCAATGCATATGTAAGCCTATATTGCTGTAGTAGGGCTTAGTGAATTTTTTAGTTTCCTATTTTATCCTACAGCAAGAACAGAAGGGATTTTGAAAATAAGATAAAGGGGTCCAAAACGGCCAGATGAGCCAGGGTTTTTATGAGTCCAATGCTGGTCCGCGGCGGGAGGTTAGGCTTTGATCTTGGGTGCGGAGCGGATGCAGCGCGCCGTCACGGCGCACCTGCCGCGGCGCACCTGCCGCGGAAATAAGGCTTTGATCATGGGTGCGATGCGGATGCAACGCGCCGCCACGGCGGATCAGCTACCCGCCGCCGTGGCGGATACGTTCCTGAGTGCAAATGAACGCCGATGCGGGTCCGTTTCGCGGTTCCGTTTCGCGGTTCCGTTCCGGAAAGCGCGATACCTGCGCGGGGGATCCGCCGCGGAGTGTTTTTGCTGTGTGGGGTTCCAATTGACATCAGTGAGATTAGTGACTTTACTGTGAAGAGTTCCAATTGACATCCATGAGATTAGTGACTTTACTGTGAAGAGTTCCAATTGACATCCATGAGATTATTGGCTTTACTGTGAAGAGTTCCAATTGACATCAGTGACATTGGTGACTTTACTGTGAAGAGTTCCAATTGACATCAATGAGATTAATAACTTTACTGTGAAGAGTTCCAATTAACATCCATGGGATTGGAGACTTTACTGTAAAAAGGTCCAATTGACATCACTGACATAAGTGACTTTACTGTGAAGAGTTCCAGTTGACATCAGTGACGTTAGTGGCTTTACTGTGAAGGGTTCCAATTGACATCCATGAGATTAGTCACTTTACTGTGAAGAGTTCCAATTGACATCCATGACATTAGTGACTTTACTGTAAAGAGTTCCAATTGACATCCATGAGATTAGTGACTTTACTGTGAAGAGTTCCAATTGACATCCATTAGATTAGTGACTTTACTGTTATGAGTTCCAATTGACATCCATTAAATTATTGACTTTCCTGTGAAGAGTTCCAATTGACATCCATTAGATTAGTGACTTTACTGTGAAGAGTTCCAATTGACATCCATTAGATTAGTGACTTTACTGTGAAGAGTTCCAATTGACATCAGTGAAATTAGTGACTTTACTGTGAAGAGTTCCAATTGACATCAGTGAGATTAGTGACTTTACTGTGAAGAGTTCCAATTGACATCAGTGACATTAGTGACTTTACTGTAAAGAGTTCCAATTGACATCAGTGACATTAGTGACTTTACTGTGAAGAGTTCCAATTGACATCAGTGACATTAGTGATTTTACTGTGAAGAGTTCCAACTGACATCAGTGAGTTTACTGTGAAAAGTTCTAATTGACATCAGTGAATTTACTGTGAAGAGTTGCAATTGACATCAGTGAGATTAGTGACTTTACCGTGAATAATTACAATTGACATCCGTGCGAGTAGTGACAATACTGTGAAGAGTTCCAATTGACATCAGTGAGATTAGTGACTTTACTGTGAAATGTTCCAATTGACATCCGTGAGATTAGTGACTTTACTGTGAAGAGTTCCAATTGACATCCATGAGATTAGTGACTTTACTGTGAAGAGTTCCAATTGACATCCATGAGATTAGTGACTTTACTGTGAAGAGTTACAATTGACTTCAGTAAGATTAGTTATTTTACTGTGAAACGTTCCAATTGACATCTGTGAGTTCCAATTGACATCAGTGAGACATCAGTGACTTTACTGTGAAGAGTTCCAATTGACAACAGTGAGATTAGTGACTTTACTGTGAAGAGTTCCAATTGACATCCGTGAGATTAGTGACTTTACTGTGAAGAGTTTCAATTGACATCAGTGACATTGGTGACTTTACTGTGAAGAGTTCCAATTGACATCAGTGAGATTAGTGACTTTACTGTGAAGAGTTCCAATTGACATCCATGAGATTAGTAACTTTACTGTGAAGAGTTCCAATTGACATCCATTAGATTAGTGACTTTACTGTGAAGAGTTCCAATTGACATCCATTAAATTATTGACTTTCCTGTGAATAATTCCAATTGACATCAGTGAGATTAGTGACTTTACTGTGAAGAGTTCCAATTGACATCAGTGACTTTACTGTGAAGAGTTCCAATTGACATCCGTGAGATTAGTGACTTTACTGTGAAGAGTTCCAATTGACATCCATGAGATTAGTGACTTTACTGTGAAGAGTTTCAATTGACATCCATGAGATTAGTGGCTTTACTGTGAAGAGTTCCAATTGACATCAGTGAAATTAGTGACTTTACTGTGAAGAGTTCCAATTGACATCAGTGAGATTAGTGACTTTACTGTGAATAATTCCAATTGACATCAGTGACATTAGTGACTTTACTGTGAAGAGTTCCAATTGACATCAGTGACATAAGTGACTTTACTATGAAGAGTTCCAATTGACATCCGTGAGATTAGTGACTTTACTGTGAAGAGTTCCAATTGACATCAGTGACATTGGTGACTTTACTGTGAAGAGTTCCAATTGACATCAGTGAGATTAGTGACTTTACTGTGAAGAGTTCCAATTGACATCCATGAGATTAGTAACTTTACTGGGAAGAGTTCCAATTGACATCCATTAGATTAGTGACTTTACTGTGAAGAGTTCCAATTAACATCCATTAAATTATTGACTTTCCTGTGAATAATTCCAATTGACATCAGTGAGATTAGTGACTTTACTGTGGAGAGTTCCAATTGACATCAGTGACTTTATTGTGAAGAGTTCCAATTGACATCAGTGAGATTAGTGACTTTACTGTGAAGAGTTCCAATTGACATCCGTGAGATTAGTGACTTTACTGTGAAGAGTTCCAATTGACATCCATGAGATTAGTGACTTTACTGTGAAGAGTTTCAATTGACATCCATGAGATTAGTGGCTTTACTGTGAAGAGTTCCAATTGACATCAGTGAAATTAGTGACTTTACTGTGAAGAGTTCCAATTGACATCAGTAAGATTAGTGACTTTACTGTGAAGAATTCCAATTGACATCGGTGACATTAGTGACTTTACAGTGAAGAGTTCCAATTGACATCAGTGACATTAGTGACTTTACTGTGAAGAGTTCCAATTGACATCAGTGACATTAGTGATTTTACTGTGAAGAGTTCCAATTGACATCAGTGAATTTACTGTGAAGAGTTCCAATTGACATCAGTGAGATTAGTGACTTTACTGTGAAGAATTACAATTGACATCCGTGCGAGTAGTGACTATACTGTGAAGAGTTCCAATTGACATCAGTGAGATTAGTGACTTTACTGTGAAGAGTTCCAATTGACATCCATTAGATTAGTGACTTTACTGTGAAGAGTTCCAACTGACATCAGTGACTTTACTGTGAAAAGTTCCAATTGACATCAGTGAATTTACTGTGAAGAGTTCCAATTGACATCAGTGAGATTAGTGACTTTACTGTGAAGAATTACAATTGACATCCGTGCGAGTAGTGACTATACTGTGAAAAATTCCAATTGACATCAGTGAGATTAGTGACTTTACTGTGAAGAGTTCCAATTGACATCCATTAGATTAGTGACTTTACTGTGAAGAGTTCCAATTGACATCAGTGAAATTAGTGACTTTACTGTGAAGAGTTCCAATTGACATCAGTGAGATTAGTGACTTTACTGTGAAGAGTTCCAATTGACATCAGTGACATTAGTGACTTTACTGTGAAGAGTTCCAATTGACATCAGTGACACTACTGTGAAGAGTTCCAATTGACATCAGTGACATTAGTGATTTTACTATGAAGAGTTCCAATTGACATCAGTGACATTAGTGATTTTACTGTGAAGAGTTCCAACTGACATCAGTGACTTTACTGTGAAAAGTTCCAATTGACATCAGTGACTTTACTGTGAAGAGTTCCAATTGACATCAGTGACATTGGTGACTTTACTGTGAAGAGTTCCAATTGACATCAGTGAGATTAGTGACTTTACTGTGAAGAGTTCCAATTGACATCCATGAGATTAGTAACTTTACTGTGAAGAGTTCCAATTGACATCCATTAGATTAGTGACTTTACTGTGAAGAGTTCCAATTGACATCCATTAAATTATTGACTTTCCTGTGAATAATTCTAATTGACATCAGTGAGATTAGTGACTTTACTGTGAAGAGTTCCAATTGACTTCAGTGACTTTACTGTGAAGAGTTTGTAGTAGAATTTCTGACCTTTTGACCTATATTTCTTGTCTTTTAAGAATGTCCGCTCATTTTCAATACTCTTGTATTTTTGTGCCATTGAATGGACCAGTTGTGGGGCAAAAGTGAATATTAAGTCGTGCCAAACTGTCTATAGAATGTGTTGACTGTCTCAAGGATTCGAGTTGTTATGGAACAGATAGGAAAAGCAAAACAAGACATTGACGCATTTGATAAGGAACGATGACGCACAACAGACATATAAATGAATGGCAGAAGACCGGAACTCGGGGGTGATTTTGGCTTGTGTGTGTCTTGTGTGCTCTGGAGTACATTGTGTCTGCTTGCACGGACAACTTAATTCAACCTGCACTTCTGATAATGGGTAAATAAATTTGTTGTACTAAACTAATTTTGTTGCCTGCTTAAGCTTCGGACAATCCACTACACAAATTGGCGTCACGAACTAGGATGGTCCAGAACTCTGCAAGTCAACATCCGCTCCCGGCTTCTCTCTCAGGCAGACAACGCTTGCACGCGCGCATCTAATAAAAGGTAAGCTATTTTGCTTATTGTGTAAAAGTTGTCTGTCTGAAGAGAAACGGGATCGGTAAGATGAAAACTGAAATTTTTTTTCATAAAAGATAGTTCTCCAAAAACAACCTAGACTGGGGCATGTGTTGGTTGGCTTGAGTTGTTTTATATGTGATCATTTGTCTGTGTGTTTGTTGAAAACTTGTAATCTCTTGTTTTTAACAAATGGGGATTGTTGATAGAATTTTGGTGGTTTGGAGTGTAGAAGCATAGACGATGTGAGACGAAAAATTTCTTTTAACCTCTTCATCCTCTGTCGTTGTTGGCAGAGGATGCTTTTTTCTGCAAGTACATGGTTAGCCGGAGTTGGACACAGCGAAATTTAAGGCAAGGTTGGCTAAACTGATGTGACATTTGGCCCACACAAATTTATGACGTCTATGAAGGTCCTACGTATCTGTCTATGTGGAAGCTGCAGCCGGGTAAAAAGCCTGATATAAGGTGATCGTTCAGTGACTCCGGTAAAGGAGATCAACTGAGCCAAGTTGTCACGAATTTGGAAATTTGCTGCAGTATAGATGGATAGAGTAAGGGCTCCATATGGTAGAGCCTTGGTGAAACTATATGGACTGACCAGACACGATGTACTGTAGAATTGAAGGGTGATTCCTGGTGATTCTACAGCGCCTTAGGCTGTTATCCGTGTTGGTCAGGAAGGAAAAGCAGGGTTTGCTCCGCTGAATGGGTTAATCGCCGTTATATGAGTAAGAATGACCTGCGTGTGTGTGTTATGAGACGGCCGATTCCACAAAAGCACGCGTGCATTAGTTGTTTATATTGGTCCGGACCAGGGGGGCGTGGTTTGTGGGATAAAAATGTGTTTTTTAAAATTTATATATATATATATCTGCGTATTTTAATAACTTTTGTGTAGCACCTGGTTTCTTATCTGGTTTAATCCCCTCCTTCCTTTCCCCCCCTCTCGCAACCTCCCCTCACGCTTTTTTCACAGCCCCGCTATCTGTAAAAGTCTGGAAATTGTCTAAAATGTGTGTGCGTGTGAGAAAGTAGACAAAGTTTATGTACAGAAAACATATGAGTGAATGATTTATCCATTTAATTATCTTATTCCGCTCTCGGAGGTTGGATCGCGGGGGCAGCAGCCTAAGCAGGGAAGTCCAGAATACCCTCCTTAAACTTGACTATTTGTCCATCTAAGAGTGAATGATAAATGTTGTTCTTATTATTAAGGTTCTGATATGATACAGCTGTGCTTCTGGATGAGAAAAGTAGTTGTCTATTGCATTTACTTTTAACTGTGCTGGTAAATTCTCTGTGTGTGAGTGACTGTGTGACGCATATAGTCTCAGCTGGGAAACATTTTGAGATAAGAGTGTGTGCGTGTGACGAGGCTGTGTGAGTGACAGCTGCGTGAGGCATTGGTTCGAAGAGGAGTGACACTGATAGCATTGAGCTAGGTTAGCATTGTGTTAGCCTAGCATTGAGCTAGGTTAGCATTGTGTTAGCATAGCATTGGGCTAGGTTAGCAAAAGTTTGCTTACTGAGGCATAGTAAGGCTAGGTTAGCATCTAGCTTGGCATTACTAAGTGTGGTTGAACAGTTATTCTCGGTCTGTAGAGTGTGCTAGTAGTAGGTGCTTGCTAAGTCCAGTAAAATAATAGATATATGGAAAATTACACGGTTAATTATCAATAAATAAATACGGATTGTGGGACATTGAAACATTGTTTAATTCATCATTCATTTATATGTCTAGTATACTTTTTTTTGGTACAGCCTTGTTGCTTATCTGATCCATCCAGTTTCTGTGTGGAAGTTGAGACAAACACACATGCACGAACATCATAGATTAGGACACATTGTAACTTTGAATTAATAGTTATACAACAAATAAATTAATAATATTGAATTTAAATTTGATAAAGATAAATTGATTATACATTGACATTTTATTTTTTTAGGAATAAACACACAATAAAATAAAAGTTAAATTTATATTCTAATACATCTAAGGGCATCTGTGAAACATAGAGTCTGAAGAAGTACAGATAAGAGCCACTCAGCGCCATTGTCAAAACAAAACGTAGAGAAGCGTTAAACAAATTCTAATCAGAAGGAAGACAGACCAGAATATGAGAACTTAAGTAAACAGACAGCAAGTAAACCAGAAATAATAATGTAAATAAATAACAAAGAAAGCAAATTTCTATGTGACATTGGTGCATGTAGAATTACAAATAGAGAATAAAACTAAATGGAAATAACTGTCTGCAAGATGAGCATGACGTCATGAATTGTGCTCGGGTTAGTAATAGATAGATAGATAGATAGACAGATAAAACGTTATTGATTCCTTCAGGAGAGTTCCCTTTGGAAGAAGAACTAAAAAGTAAACAGTAACTAATAAGGGTATAAATGGAAACAAAATAGATTCTATTAAAAGAGAAACTAGGCATTAACGACCACGATATAAAAAAAAAAGTATTGCACTGTTATTGTTTTGCATTCCCTGTCATCCTAGCCCCCCAAAGAGGAGTTGTACAGTGTAATGATGTATGAGACAAATGATTTTTTATAGGCTAAACCAGTAGTTCTCAAAGGAGGGTATGGTGTTTCCGCCCGGACAAAAAAGGGGGGTACTTGAAGGTATGCCAAGGGGTACCTGAGATTTTAAATATTTTAAAATAGCGACAATTCAAAATCCTTTATAAATATAATTATAGAAGAATAATTCTTCAACAAAATAAATATTTAGAATTAAGTTCACGAGCCCAGATGGATCTCTATTGCAATATCCAAAGAAGGTTGATGATTGATTATATGTATAGAAATCTTTATTATAATTTAATCACTTGTTTAATTTTTAAAACGTTTTAGTTATTCTTATTTTTTTTGTTTGTCCAAATAAGTCAAGTAAGACCACAACAAATGAGCAATATGGTGCACTGTTATACAATTTAATAAATCAGAAAATAATGACATTATGCTGTATTTTATTTCTTTATTTTACTGGGAAAAAAGGTTGAAAACCACTGCCCTAAATCATATCTACACAGATAGATAGACAGACAACATTCAAACACTAGGGCACATTTAGTCTTATTAATTTCTACATATTGAGATCTATTACATAAAATAACTACTTAACCACTGTTGTGAAACACCTTTCTAATGTATGGGAGTATTGGGATAGGATTGAGGAAGATGTCTGCTGTGGTGGTGGTTAGTTTGGAAATTAATTTAATAAAAGTAACTTTGAAGTGCAGTCTGACATTTTAGTTTGGAGTAATTTATAGTTTTATTTAGACATTGCAGTACACCATACCATGCGCCCGGGAATCATGTTTGGTGATTTGGCTCCCAAGTTTTTTGTGGTCTTTGGTATGACTCGACCGGGGTTTTGAGCTTGCGACCTGCCGATCTCAGGGTGGACACTCTAACCACTAGGCCACTGAGATAAAGGAGGCAAACCAAATCTCAACAGCTTTCAGTTAGCTACAGATTTTGAGAGTATAATGCGAATAACTATAACTTTACAACTGTTTTGCTGTGAATAGTGTTGAATAATAAGTACAAAAAACAGCCTACATTAATAATTAGAATAAGAGCCGATATGTAAAGTTAAAAATAAAAAATAAAAAATAAAAAAGAGGAGAAGTGTGATTAGGCATGGCGCTTAGAGCATGGCCTTGTGTGTTTGTTATGACCAAGTTGGATAACCAGTCGGAGACGGGCAAGGCAAGGATATGTTTGTGCGGCGTTTTTCATGCAACAAAGTGAAATGAAAGAAAATAAAAGCAAAATTAAAATGCAGACAATAAAAATAAACACAGTGCGGACGTTAAAAGTTAAAAGATTAAAAGATTTAGCTGAAAGATAAGGAGAAACGTGAATAAAAATATTCCTTTGTTTTGGAGAGTATCACGCACAGCGGGAGGTCAGAGTGCAAGCATGACAGCTTGCTCGCGCCTACTGATAGACAAATGATAGTTTAAATTAACTTATACATAATCTTTAAGTGAATTAAAAGGGTACTTAAATACACATGAAGTAGTACGTATAATCTTTGAATTAAGGTTATTGATTAGCAATTAATGGGATAGTTAAGACTGTAATTTTAAAAAAAAACGTGATATGCAAATTGAACTAACCGAGAGGATATGAAAACGATGGGTGTACATGTTTTGAGTTCCAAATTCTGGAGGAAAAAACCTCAACAAAACGTAAAACCATTCAGACGGACTTGGGTGGTAGCCACGGTTGTGCTAGGTCAGGGGTCGGCAACCTTTACCACTCAAAGAGCCATTTTGGCAAGTTTCACAAATTAAAGAAAGTGATGGGAGCCACAAAAAAAATTTACAATTTAAAATGAAAAACACTGCATACAGAGCTTAAATGCTTTGTGCTATATTAACCAGGGGTCTCCGACACACGCACCGGCACGCACTTTAATGTGGACATTTGATGTTAGTGCAGCCCGCGAGTTTTGAATGAATGGCGCTTGATAGCGTCATACTTGCCAACCCTCTCATTTTTCCCCGGGAGACTCCCGAATACCAGAGCGTGATGACACCGCCCTCTACAGTCTGCCCTAACAGTGTACCTGCTTGACCACACGTAAGTGACAGCAAGGCGTACTACCTCAGCAACCACACATCTTACACTGACGGTGCCAATACCCAGAATCCCATGCAGCACTAACTCTTCCGTACTAGTTCAGCAACCACACATCTTACACTGACGGTACCAATACACATCTGACACTGACGGTACCAATACACATCTTACACTGACGGTACCAATACCCAGAATCCCATGCAGCACTAACTCTTCCGCTCAACCAACGCAAGGAGAGGGGGGGGGGTTGATGTGTGGGGGGGTTGTGGTAGCGGGGTGTATAATCTAGACCGGAAGAGTTAGGACTGCATGGGATTCTGGGTAATGGTTGTGTTGTGTTTATGTTGTGTTACAGTGCAGATGTTCTCCAGAAATGTGTTTTTCATTCTTTTTTGGTGTGGGTTCACAGTGTGGCGCATATTTGTAACGTAACAATGTTAAAGTTGTTTGATACGGCTACCGTCAGTGTAAGCTGTGTGGCTGATGAGTAAGTATGCTTTGCTGTCTCCTGTGTGTGCGATTAATAACAACATGCAACATGTGGCTGGACTGGCACGCTGTATGTAAATGCTATAGAGGACAATTACTGCAGTGCAATCAGGGCACGCCCTTTATCTAGTATTTATAGTCTAAATAGGATTATTTTTTCCCTGGGAGTTATTTATGAGAGACACTGAGATCCATAAGTCTCCTGGGAAAATCGGGGGGTCGGCATGTATGTAGCTGAGCCGCATCAGAGTGGTCAAAGAGCCGCATGCGGCTCCGGAGCCGCGGGTTGCCGACCCCTGTGCTAGGTCAAGCGAGGGTGGAAAGGATATGCAGCCGGGGGACTGCCAGCTTCTCTGAACAAGACAAGCTCCAAGGTGTAGCCAGAAAATGCTCACAAAAAATACAGGTGTGACAGCAGGACGAACAGCAGGATACAAACAGACCCCTGCTGGACATAAGTGTCAACGGACAATGTTCAACACAATCTTTGAAGCATTCCTTTGTGGTCAACCTGCACACACCTTGTAATGACCTGCTTACGAACTGTGCCCTGACAATTCAATACTGCACAGAAGGAACTTCCTGATGTTGCCTGACAGCACGACATCAGCTGACAACTACTAGGGACGCCTCCCAGGAATGAGTGGAAGACGGGGACTGCTCCAACTGTCCTAGCGCTGGCTGACGGAGGTGCGTCCGTGTGTCCTGCCACCCAAACCGCCAAAGTGTATGATCACCAATTAGACGACTCATAATAGGAGCCTTTTGACTCTTATATATGGTGGGACTCAAGGTATGGCCGCTCATGTGAACTATCCTTAAAACAATTAGAATGGTATAAGATGGACAACTAATGACCCACATTGTTCCTTTGCTCTCTGTCCTGCCTACGAAACAAAAAAATTTAGGTCAAATGATAAAACAGGGCGTAGCTGCCGCTGAATGAACCGATACGCAAATCAATTATTTCGGTTGTCTGTTAAAAACACAGCTATTGGTTGCCATTTGGACATTTCTGCTGTAGGCTACAAAGAGCTAGCAGCTACGCAACAGCTGAGCTAAAACAAAATTTAAGCATATCAAATATTTATAGTTGTTTATTACATACACAAAGTCGCAGAGAGACAGAAGTCTGTAGAAAGTATTCAGTAACAAACGTGTCCGCATTATTAAACTTTCTACCACAGGAAACATACTGAACAAATACAGCAGTTACTGTCAGACTCTAATCCGGATTACCTTGTCTATCAGAGACATGGTTAAAACCCACAACACCTTTCGTTCTAATTAATGTCCCGGGGGACAAGATTACAGAAAAGACAGATCGAGTAACAAAGGGGGGGAGGAATTATGATTTATGAAAGGGAAAACATTAAAAGTAGATCAATTTGAGTATGTTGAAATTAAAATCAAATTTTTCTCAGAAATGTATTTCAAGGTAATTGTAATATACCGACCGACCAAAGCTAAAGACATTTTTCTTGATTCATTTTCAGACATCCTCAAACAGCATAGTATGAAAGAAGTAACGTCATGGAGGACGTTAATCTGGACTGGTTAAATAAGACGCGTAGAAAGAAACTTAAGGATATTATAAACGGCTTCCACATGATACAAAGGATAAGCAGCCCTACTAGAATTACAATTGGATGACAAAAATCAAAGAGATCATCTGTAAATACACGAATACAAAACCAGAAAGAAGAGTGCTAAAATAAAAATACCTTGGATTAATAAAACAATTTGGATTCTAATAAGACATGAGGACTCAGCTCTCATAAGAGCAATCATAACAGGTCTAAATACAGATCGTATGTTTTCAAAAGTTTGGAGGAACAAAGTTACAATGTTTATGCGGAAGTCTAAGGCTGACTTTCACTTAGAATTAATCAAAGCTGCAAAAGGGAACATTAGAAAGTTATGGAAAACCAGACACAAACTTACGGAAAGAGAGCAAACAAGAAACAACACTATAACATTAAATATCAATGGCGCTACTATCGCAGACAGTCTGGACATAAGTAATAATTTTAATGAACATTTCATCAGTCTGTACAAACCCTGAATAAAAAATCCCTCAAAATCAGTGCAAATAATTGTCATTTATTCAGGATGGACTAATTTTAGAATTAACAAATGAAACAAAGTTAAACAAAATCTTCACTGCATTATCAGACTCACGATCTAGAGATATATATATGGGTTGGACACTATCTTCCTAAAAACATATAAGGATTGTATTATTGCTCGTATAACAACGAATGATGAATAAATCAATAACGGAAAACACTTTCCCTACCACGTCGAGAAACTGCTACTATGATTAAATCCATAAAGCAGGAAATAAAGAAGACCAGAACATGTACAGACCAATTAGCCTTCTCCACGTTATAACAAAAGGAATAGAAAATTTGAAATTAAAAAGTGGCTTTGGAGCAATCAAGGCTGCTCACACGGTCACTAAGATGGGCATTATGTTGACACATCAATTTAATGAGAATTAGATTTATCTATGAGAGCAATTTTGTTGTAAATTGTGAGGTATGGCTGTTAAAATCTTGGTTGTTTTTACGAATGATGACAGATGTGAACAAGAGCATGTATGGTCTTTGTGTGATGATGTCAATAAGGTGTGGTTGTATTGTATGGTAAGTATGTGTCCATGAAGGGGCATTTGGTGACTTTTCTTATAATTGAATACATGCTACAGTATGATTATTTTTGATTAATTATTGATTATTATGAATGTATATATTATTATGATTAATTAGTGTCATAATTTTAGTGCTTGATTTGTGGATCCCTTTAATTTAGGTAGCCCGGGACTACAGATGGAAAGTAGCTATTTAGATATAATCTGGTACAGAACACATCTGTTTCTGAACTTAATGTTTCTGTGCATTGTCCCATCATAGATAAACTAAATTAAATACAACTATTTAGTGAATTATTGAGGCCACAATAATTCACTAGGTGTTGTGAAATATCAAAGTACTATTGCAAAAGCGAACAGTGACCTCAAACATGACCTGTCCTCCGCCTCTGTTCTTGCTGCACTTGACTATCAGCTGCCTTTTCTTTTTCTTGGATGTTTCTGAAACTACTAATACTACTACTACTACTACTACTATTACTATTACTACGACTAACACTGTCCCTGTGAGAGGGACAGAGGGGGGAGGTGAGTTTGGATTGGGTCAAGTTTGAGCGTGTTGAGGTTTTATTTAATCGATATGATCAATCCGGTACAAGGATAAAGGAACGTAATGATTTAGATTGACAATTGCAGTGGTTGGCGGAAGCAACCCCAACCTCAAAGGAGGGTGCCAATTCAGTAATTAAATGTTTTGTGAATGATCTAATATCCCGACATGGTTTCCCCAAAAAGATTAGGTCAAACAACGGCACCTATTTTAAGAAAACAGGTTAATCTTCTTCAGTCACAAGATCAGCACTTCTCAGGACCAGCAGCTTCCTAGGAAGGTGGAAAGACCATGAGACCAAAATGGTAAGTTTGCAAAATGTAGAATTTGTGTGCCAGTTCCTCTGTGCAGATTTGAGGATGAAAGCAGCCACTCCAGATTCCCTTGCACTCGCTAAGAGGGGCACGGTCAAAGCCGATCCAGGACCAACACCCGATACCTGACTGGAAGGAACCGAGAGGAGAGACAACACCTTGCCAGCAATGACGAGAACAACTAAGGTTGCCAGCCAAAGGGTCCACCGGGACTCCAGCAGCTGTGGAAAGAAGTGTCGGGAGTGCCGAAGCAGCGAGGAGGCCTGAAGCAAGCCGAGGGCCTGGACCAAAGCCCCACGCCCCATACTCTGCCCCAGCCTTCCCCAAAGCCCCCACAGCTCCAACTCTACCTGAGTTTTCCCCAATTTCGGCCAGCACGCACATGCCACTGAACAGTCTGCCCAATGGACTGAACCACACCCCAAAGAGAGACAGACTGTTTGAGTGGATCTCTTTCTTCACAAAGGCAGCCAAAAGCCCAACGAGGTGTCGGCAGGCCACCAGCCTGAGGCACCACCGAGCCATCTATACGAGCACTAATCGAACATGGACTCATACGAAATTCAGTTGTGTGTTCAAAATCAATTGATAATTAACAATATTGGTAACTACATTCATTGCAAATGCCGGGAAAAATATTTTTGCAAATGTCTTACAGTCATAAGTCTATATACATTCATCTATTTATGTTCAATGATGTCCATGATCAAAGTATTTCTTATTCCCTTACTAAATCAAAGGGTAGGCCACTAATTGTGTTCTGTGAGATGGTTTTACTGCAGGCTGGTAACAGCGATCGCTCTGAAGGAGGGTCATAGACGGAATTTTTGCCTCGTATAAAAACATTGAGGTTTTTGCCTCTATCTGCGGTAGAGATTTAAGTTAGTGGTCTATATCAGAAATTGTTTTGGTCCAGGGTCTTAAGACCCTGGAAGGCGGGTATGTAGTAGAATTTCTGACCTTTTGACCTATATTTCTTGTCTTTTAAGAATGTCCGCTCATTTTCAATACTCTTGTATTTTTGTGCCATTGAATGGACCAGTTGTGGGACAAAAGTGAATATTAAGTCGTGCCAACCTGTCTATAGAATGTGTTGACTGTCTCAAGGATTCGAGTTGTTATGGAACAGATAGGAAAAGCAAAACAAGACATTGACGCATTTGATAAGGAACGATGACGCACAACAGACATATAAATGAATGGCAGAAGACCGGAACTCGGGGGTGATTTTGGCTTGTGTGTGTCTTGTGTGCTCTGGAGTACATTGTGTCTGCTTGCACGGACAACTTAATTCAACCTGCACTTCTGATAATGGGTAAATACATTTGTTGTACTAAACTACTTTTGTTGCCTGCTTAAGCTTCGGACAATCCACTACAGTTCCAATTGACATCAGTGAGATTAGTGACTTTACTATGAAGAGTTCCAATTGACATCAGTGACATTACATCAGTGACTTTACTGTGAAACGTTCCAATTGACATCCGTGAGATTAGTGACTTTACTGTGAAGAGTTCCAATTGACATCCATGAGATTAGTGACTTTACTGTGAAGAGTTCCAATTGACATCCATGAGATTATTGGCTTTACTGTGAAGAGTTCCAATTGACATCAGTCAGATTAGTGACTTTACTGTGAAGAGTTCCAATTGACATCAGTGACATTGGTGACTTTACTGTGAAGAGTTCCAATTGACATCAATGAGATTAATAACTTTACTGTGAAGAGTTCCAATTGACATCCATGGGATTGGAAACTTTACTGTAAAAAGGTCCAATTGACATCCATGAGATTAGTGACTTTACTGTGAAGAGTTATAATTGGCATTAGTGACATTTGTGACTTTACTGTGAAGAGTTCCAATTGACATCCCTGACATATGTGACTTTACTGTGAAGAGTTCCAATTGACATCCATGACATTAGTGACTTTACTGTAAAGAGTTCCAATTGACATCCATGAGATTAGTGACTTTACTGTGAAGAGTTCCAATTGACATCCATCAGATTAGTGACTTTACTGTTATGAGTTCCAATTGACATCCATTAAATTATTGACTTTCCTGTGAAGAGTTCCAATTGACATCCATTAGATTAGTGACTTTACTGTGAAGAGTTCCAATTGACATCCATTAGATTAGTGACTTTACTGTGAAGAGTTCCAATTGACATCAGTGAAATTAGTGACTTTACTGTGAAGAGTTCCAAATGACATCAGTGAGATTAGTGACTTTACTGTGAAAAGTTCCAATAGACATGAGTGACATTAGTGACTTTACTGTAAAGAGTTCCAATTGACATCAGTGACATTAGTGACTTTACTGTGAAGAGTTCCAATTAACATCAGTGACGTTAGTGACTTTACTGTGAAAAGTTCCAATTGACATCAGTGAATTTACTGTGAAGAGTTCCAATTGACATCAGTGAGATTAGTGACTTTACTGTGAAGAATTACAATTGACATCCGTGCGAGTAGTGACTATACTGTGAAGAGTTCCAATTGACATCAGTGAGATTAGTGACTTTACTGTGAAATGTTCCAATTGACATCCGTGAGATTAGTGACTTTACTGTGAAGAGTTTCAATTGACATCCATGAGATTAGTGACTTTACTGTGAAGAGTTCCAATTGACATCCATGAGATTAGTGACTTTACTGTGAAGAGTTCCAATTGACTTCAGTAAGATTAGTTATTTTACTGTGAAAAGTTCCAATTGACATCTGTGAGTTCCAATTGACATCAGTGAGACATCAGTGACTTTACTGTGAAGAGTTCCAATTGACATCAGTGAGATTAGTGACTTTACTGTGAAGAGTTCCAATTGACATCCGTGAGATTAGTGACTTTACTGTGAAGAGTTTCAATTGACATCCATGAGATTAGTGGCTTTACTGTGAAGAGTTCCAATTGAGATCAGTGAGATTAGTGACTTTACTGTGAAGAGTTCCAATTGACATCAGTGACATTGGTGACTTTACTGTGAAGAGTTCCAATTGAAATAAGTGAGATTAGTGACTTTACTGTGAAGAGTTCCAATTGACAAACATGAGATTAGTAACTTTACTGTGAAGTGTTCCAATTGACATCCATTAGATTAGTGACTTTACTGTGAA
The DNA here is from genome assembly GCF_033978785.1 of Entelurus aequoreus. Lineage (NCBI taxonomy): Eukaryota > Metazoa > Chordata > Actinopteri > Syngnathiformes > Syngnathidae > Entelurus > Entelurus aequoreus. Next base: position 57,010,540 of record NC_084736.1, read on the forward strand.
GAGTTCCAATTGACATCCATTAAATTATTGACTTTCCTGTGAATAATTCCAATTGACATCAGTGAGATTAGTGACTTTACTGTGAAGAGTTCCAATTGACATCAGTGACTTTACTGTGAAGAGTTCCAATTGACATCAGTGAGATTAGTGACTTTACTGTGAAGAGTTCCAATTGACACACCAATGAGATTAGTGACTTTACTGTGAAGAGTTTCAATTGACATCCATGAGATTAGTGGCTTTACTGTGAAGAGTTCCAATTGACATCAGTGAAATTAGTGACTTTACTGTGAAGAGTTCCAATTGACATCAGTGAGATTAGTGACTTTACTGTGAAGAGTTCCAATTGACATCAGTGACATTAGTGACTTTACTGTGAAGAGTTCCAATTGACATCAGTGACATTAGTGATTTTACTGTGAAGAGTTCCAATTGACATCAGTGACATTAGTGATTTTACTGTGAAGAGTTCCAACTGACATCAGTGACTTTACTGTGAAAAGTTCCAATTGACATCAGTGAATTTACCGTGAAGAGTTCCAATTGACATCAGTGAGATTAGTGACTTTACTGTGAAGAATTACAATTGACATCCGTGCGAGTAGTGACTATACTGTAAAGAGTTCCAATTGACATCAGTGAAATTAGTGACTTTACTGTGAAGAGTTCCAATTGACATCCATTAGATTAGTGACTTTACTGTGAAGAGTTCCAATTGACATCCATTAGATTAGTGACTTTACTGTGAAAAGTTCCAATAGACATCATTGAAATTAGTGACTTTACTGTGAAGAGTTCCAATTGACATCAGTGAGATTAGTGACTTTACTGTGAAGAGTTCCAATTGACATCAGTGACTTTACTGTGAAGAGTTCCAATTGACATCAGTGAGATTAGTGACTTTACTGTGAAGAGTTCCAATTGACACACCTATGAGATTAGTGACTTTACTGTGAAGAGTTTCAATTGACATCCATGAGATTAGTGGCTTTACTGTGAAGAGTTCCAATTGACATAAGTGAAATTAGTGACTTTACTGTGAAGAGTTCCAATTGACATCAGTGAGATTAGTGACTTTACTGTGAAGAGTTCCAATTGACATCAGTGACATTAGTGATTTTACTGTGAAGAGTTCCAATTGACATCAGTGACATTAGTGATTTTACTGTGAAGAGTTCCAACTGACATCAGTGACTTTACTGTGAAAAGTTCCAATTGACATCAGTGAATTTACCGTGAAGAGTTCCAATTGACATCAGTGAGATTAGTGACTTTACTGTGAAAAATTACAATTGACATCCGTGCGAGTAGTGACTATACTGTAAAGAGTTCCAATTGACATCAGTGAGATTAGTGACTTTACTGTGAAAAGTTCCAATTGACATCATTGAAATTAGTGACTTTACTGTGAAGAGTTCCAATTGACATCAGTGAGATTAGTGACTTTACTGTGAAGAGTTCCAATTGACATCAGTGACATTAGTGACTTTACTGTGAAGAGTTCCAATTGACATCAGTGACATTAGTGACTTTACTGTGAAGAGTTCCAATTGACATCAGTGACATTAGTGATTTTACTGTGAAGAGTTCCAATTGACATCAGTGACATTAGTGATGTTAATGTGAAGAGTTCCAACTGACATCAGTGACTTTACTGTGAAAAGTTCCAATTGACATCAGTGACTTTACTGTGAAGAGTTCCAATTGACATCAGTGACATTGGTGACTTTACTGTGAAGAGTTCCAATTGACATCAGTGAGATTAGTGACTTTAATGTGAAGAGTTCCAATTGACATCCATGAGATTAGTAACTTTACTGTAAAGAGTTCCAATTGACATCCATTAAATTATTGACTTTCCTGTGAATAATTCCAATTGACATCAGTGAGATTAGTGACTTTACTGTGAAGAGTTCCAATTGACTTCAGTGACTTTACTGTGAAGAGTTCCAATTGACATCAGTGAGATTAGTGACTTTACTATGAAGAGTTCCAATTGACATCAGTGACATTAGTGACTTTACTGTGAATAATTACAATTGACATCCGTGCGAGTAGTGACTTTACTGTGAAGAGTTCCAATTGACATCAGTCAGATTAGTGACTTTACTGTGGAACGTTCCAATTGACATCCGTGAGATTAGTGACTTTACCGTGAAGAGTTCCAATTGACATCCATGAGATTAGTGGCTTTACTGTGAAGAGTTCCAATTGACATCAGTGACATTAGTGACTTTACTGTGAAGAGTTCCAATTGACATCAGTGACATTAGTAACTTTACTGTGAAGAGTTCCAATTGACTTCAGTAAGATTAGTTATTTTACTGTGAAAAGTTCCGATTGACATCAGTGACTTTACTGTGAAGAGTTCCCATTGACATCAGTGAGATTAGTTATTTTACTGTGAAAAGTTCCGATTGACATCAGTGACTTTACTGTGAAGAGTTCCCATTGACATCAGTGAGATTAGTGACTTTACTGTGAAGAGTTCCAATTGACATCAGTGACTTTACTGTGAAGAGTTCCAATTGACATCAGTGAGATTAGTGACTTTACTGTGAAGAGTTCCAATTGACATCAGTGAGATTAGTGACTTTACTGTGAAGAGTTCCAATTGACATCCATTAAATTAGTGACTTTACTGTGAAGAGTTCCAATTGACATCAGTGAGATTAGTGACTTTACTGTGAAGAGTTCCAATCGACATCAGTGACATTAGTGACTTTACTGTGAAGAGTTCCAATTGACATCAGTGACATTAGTGACTTTACTGTGAAGAGTTCCAATTGACATCAGTGACATTAGGGATTTTACTCTGAAGAGTTCCAATTGACATCAGTGTCATTAGTGATTTTACTGTGAAGAGTTCCAACTGACATCAGTGACTTTACTGTGAAAAGTTCCAATTGACATCAGTGACTTTACTGTGAAGAGTTCCAATTGACATCAGTGAGATTAGTGACTTTACTGTGAAGAATTACAATTGACATCCGTGCGAGTAGTGACTATACTGTGAAGAGTTCAAATTGACATCAGTGAGATTAGTGACTCTACTGTGAAATGTTCCAATTGACATCCGTGAGATTAGTGACTTTACTGTGAAGAGTTCCAATTGACATCCATGAGATTAGTGACTTTACTGTGAAGAGTTCCAATTGACATCCATGAGATTAGTGACTTTACTGTGAAGAGTTCCAATTGACTTCAGTAAGATTAGTTATTTTACTGTGAAAAGTTCCAATTGACATCTGTGACTTTACTGTGAAGAGTTCCAATTGACATCAGTAACTTTACTGTGAATAGTTCCAATTGACATCAGTGAGATTAGTGACTTTACTGTGAAGAGTTCCAATTGACATCCTTGAGATTAGTGACTTTACTGTAAAGAGTTCCAATTGACATCCATGAGATTAATGACTTTACTGTGAAGAGTTCCAATTGACATCCATAACATTAGTGACTTTACTATAAAGAGTTCCAATTGACATCCATGAGATTAATGACTTTACTGTGAAGAGTTCCAATTGACATTCATTAGATTAGTGACTTTACTGTGAAGAGTTCCAATTGACATCCATTAAATTATTGACATTCCTGTGAAGAATTCCAATCGACATCAGTGAGATTAGTGACTTTAATGTGAAGAGTTCCAATTGACTTCAGCAAGATTAGTCATTTTACTGTGAAAAGTTCCAATTCACATCAGTGACTTTACTGTGAAGAGTTCCAATTGACATCAGTGAGATTAGTGACTTTACTGTGAAGAGTTCCAATTGACATCAGTGACATTAGTGACTTTACTGTGAAGAGTTCCAATTGACATCAGTGACATTAGTGACTTTACTGTGAAGAGTTCCAACTGACATCAGTGAAATTAGTGACTTTACTGTGAAAAGTTCCAATTGACATCAGTGACATTAGTGATTTTACTGTGAAGAGTTCCAATTGACATCAGTGAGATTAGTGACTTGACTGTGAAGAGTTCCAATTGACATCCATGAGAGTAGTGACTTTACTGTGAAGAGTTCCAATTGACATCCATGAGATTAGTGACTTTACTGTGAAGAGTTCCAATTGACTTCAGTAAGATTAGTTATTTTACTGTGAAAAGTTCCAATTGACATCTGTGACTTTACTGTGAAGAGTTCCAATTGACATCAGTAACTTTACTGTGAATAGTTCCAATTGACATCAGTGAGATTAGTGACTTTACTGTGAAGAGTTCCAATTGACATCCTTGAGATTAGTGACTTTACTGTAAAGAGTTCCAATTGACATCCATGAGATTAATGACTTTACTGTGAAGAGTTCCAATTGACATCCATGACATTAGTGACTTTACTATAAAGAGTTCCAATTGACATCCATGAGATTAATGACTTTACTGTGAAGAGTTCCAATTGACATTCATTAGATTAGTGACTTTACTGTGAAGAGTTCCAATTGACATCCATTAAATTATTGACTTTCCTGTGAAGAATTCCAATTGACATCAGTGAGATTAGTGACTTTAATGTGAAGAGTTCCAATTGACTTCAGCAAGATTAGTCATTTTACTGTGAAAAGTTCCAATTCACATCAGTGACTTTACTGTGAAGAGTTCCAATTGACATCAGTGAGATTAGTGACTTTACTGTGAAGAGTTCCAATTGACATCAGTGACATTAGTGACTTTACTGTGAAGAGTTCCAATTGACATCACTGACATTAGTGACTTTACTGTGAAGAGTTCCAACTGACATCAGTGAAATTAGTGACTTTACTGTGAAAAGTTCCAATTGACATCAGTGACATTAGTGATTTTACTGTGAAGAGTTCCAATTGACATCAGTGAGATTAGTGACTTGACTGTGAAGAGTTCCAATTGACATCCATGAGATTAGTGACTTTACTGTGAAGAGTTCCAATTGACATCCATGAGATTAGTGACTTTACTGTGAAGAGTTCCAATTGACTTCAGTAAGATTAGTTATTTTACTGTGAAAAGTTCCAATTGACATCTGTGACTTTACAGTGAAGAGTTCCAATTGACATCACTGAGGATGTGTCCAGACTAAGCTTTAGTAGATGTATGTACACAGCGAATACCCTGAGCGATCAGTGACAGCCAGGAAAGACTGGATGACAACCATGAAGATTGTGGTGACTACTGGAGAGTCAGTGACAGCCCGGAGAGACGGCAACCGGGGCAGAAAGGGTCGGCACCCCAATTTGCATCCTCTGTGAGGAGGAACCCAACCAAGCTACGAAGAACCTAAAGGAAAAATACCCCCAGGGGAGCCCGAGAGGGGGGGAGGATGAGCACCCCAGTCGGAAGGACTTAACGTTAACAGACCTAGGCAACGGACAAACGACTATGAGCGCGCAGTGTACATGCGGTAAAGTCTGCAAGAACATCCATGGCTTAAAGATCCACCAAGCGAGGAAGAAGTGCCTGATGGGAGCAGAAGCAACACAACGCACAGGTGTTACACCTGGTGAGACGCAGGAGGTGCCAGGCCCGGAGTCACCCCATAGTGCCCAGAACCTCCATGTGTTGCAAACTGCTCCCTCGAGCATCAAGTCTGAACGGAGGCGGATCAAGTGGCCTGCAGCTAGCATGACCTCACTCTGGAAGCAACTCGATGACGATGTCGACCAAATTCTGGAGGCAACGGCGAAGGGAGAAGCCGACGGGAAGCTGCAAGCTATGACAACAATCATTGTCAGCATTGCAGCTGAACGGTTCGGCGAGGAGAAGAGAAGCTCCGGAACCACGTACTCAAAGAACCACAGAGCTATAAGGATCCATAACATTAGGCAGGAGATGAAAGCGCTGAAGTTCCAGTACAAGGCGGCAGGACATGAGGAACGCACTGGCCTGGCCCAGCTGATGTGCATCCTTCGTAAAAAGATCAGAATTCTCCGTCGGGCAGAGTGGCATCGGAGGCGGCGACGCGAGAGGGCACGTAAACGTGCTGCTTTCATCGCTAACCCCTTCAAGTTCACGAAGGATTTGCTGGGACAGAAGCGCAGTGGCAAACTGGCCTCCTCGCAGGAAGACATAGATCAACATCTGAAGCAGACGTACAGTGACCCCGCAAGAGAGCAGGAGTTGGGAGAGTGTAACAACCTCATAGACCCCCCTGAACCAGAATTGCAGTTCGATATGTCGGAGCTGCAGCTAAAGGAAGTCAGGGAGGTTGTCGGCAGAGCGAGGGCAAGCTCTGCACCGGGACCGAGCGGCAATTCATACAAAGTGTATAAGAACTGTCCCAAACTCCTGCAGCGACTGTGGAAAATCCTGCGAGTCTTCTGGAGAAGGGGGAGGATCCCTGAGCAATGGCGAGTGGCGGAAGGGGTATGGATCCCAAAGGAGGAAAACTCCACTCAGCTGGACCAGTTCCGCATCATCTCCCTGCTGTGCGTTGAGGCAAAGGTTTTCTTCAGCGCTGTTTCCAAACGACTGTGTACCTACCTGGCAAAGAACACCTACATCGATACATCTGTCCAGAAAGGCGGCATTTCAGGAATGTCAGGATGTATGGAGCATACCGGTGTGGTGACGCAGCTCATTCGGGAGGCTCGAGAGAACAAGGGCAACCTATCAGTACTGTGGCTTGACCTGGCAAACGCATTCGGCTCCATTCCGCACAAGCTCGTTCAACTCACTCTGATGAAACATCATGTACCCAGCAGGTGTAGAGACCTCATTGCTGATTACTACAGCAATTTCAGGATGAGGGTCTCTTCCGGACCAACAACATCCAGTTGGCACAAAGTGGAGATTGGTATTATCACAGGGTGTACTATCTCTGTGACACTGTTCTCACTAGCCATGAACATGCTCACCAAGTCTGCTGAGCCAGAGTGCAGAGGGCCCCGCACAAATTCCGGACAAAGGCAACCACCCATCAGGGCATTCATGGATGACCTCACAGTCATGACAGAATCAGTTCCAGGCTGCCGTTGGATTCTGAAGGGACTTGAAAAGTTGGTGGAGTGGGCCCGGATGCGTTTCAAACCCGCCAAATCCAGATCAATGGTGCTGAAGAAGGGGAAGGTGGAGGACAAGTTCCGGTTTAACATCACAGGCACGGCCATTCCAACAATCTCAGAGAAGCCAGTCAAGAGCTTGGGCAAGGTTTTTGACTGCTCTTTGAGAGACACAACCTCCATCCAGTCGACATGCGCTGAGTTGGATGGCTGGCTGAAATCCGTGGACAAGTCAGGCTTACCTGGGAAGTTTAAAGCCTGGATTTACCAGCATGGCATTCTTCCCAGGATCCTGTGGCCCCTCCTCATCTACTCGTTCCCCATCTCGACAGTTGAGATCCTAGAACGGAGGGTCAGCAACCACCTCCGGAGATGGCTGGGACTACCTAAGAGCCTGAGTAGCATTGCACTCTACGGGAACAGCAACAAACTGCAGTTGCCTTTCAAATCCTTGGAGGAGGAATTTAAGGTAACTAGAGCCAGAGAAGTGGTACAGTACAGGGACTCAAGTGATCCGAAGGTGGCCAAAGCAGGGATCCAAGTGAGGACTGGCAGGAAATGGAGGGCAGAGGAAGCAGTTCAAGAGGCAGATGCAAGGCTGCGACACAGGAGCCTGGTTGGAGCAGTCACACGGGGTCGAGCTGGGCTAGGATTCTTTCCAACTCCCCAACTGAACACTAGGGGGAAAGAAGGCCGACGTCTTGTTCAGGATGAGGTGAGAGCGGCAGTGGAGGAGACAAGAACCTGTAAGGCTGTTGGAATGAAGCAACAGGGAGCTTGGACAAGATGGGACAATGCGGTTGAGAGGACAGTGACCTGGGCTGAGATTTGGAAAGCCGAGCCGCAACGCATCAAATTTCTCATCCAGGCAGTGTATGATGTGCTCCCAAGCCCTTCAAACCTGCACACATGGGGCATAGCAGAGACACCAGCATGCCCACTGTGCTCGAAGCGAGGAACCCTGGAACATATCCTCAGTTGCTGTACAAGGGCACTTGGAGATGGAAGGTACAGGTGGAGGCATGACCAAGTCCTTAAGACCATCGCTGAAGCCATTAGCACAGGACTGGCATTGGCAAAACAGTTCCACCCCTCCAAGAAAACCATTGCCTTTGTCAGAGCTGGGGACACGCCAACTCCTGCTAGTAGAACATCAGCAGGCATCCTGACGTCTGCAAAAGACCTGCAGTTGTTGGTGGACCTTGAAAACCAGCTGAAGTTCCCCAGCCACATCGCAGTCACCACCCTGCGACCAGACATTGTCCTTGTGTCTGAGTCCACCAAACAAGCTGTGCTGCTGGAGCTGACAGTCCCGTGGGAAGATCGCCTGGAAGAAGCCTTCGAGAGGAAGCTCTCCAAGTATGCGGGACTGGTCAGCGACTGTCAACAGGCTGGTTGGAGAGCAAGGTGTTTCCCTGTGGAGGTTGGATGCAGAGGATTTGCAGCCCGTTCCTTGGTCAGAGCCTTCAGCAGTTTGGGTATCGATGGGGAGAGAAAGAGGAGAGCCATCCGCAGTACCACCGAAGCGGCGGAAAGGGCCTCGAGATGGTTGTGGCTCAAAAGAGGAGATCCTTGGAGTCATGGTAGCTAGCGAGCCGTCTGGACACAAGCCGGGGGATTTGATCACCCCCGGTTGGGTCGCTTGGAGGAGGGCGTATGACCAGTTGAGAGACCCGAAACGCCCGGTGAATCCAAGAGGTCACTGAGGATGTGTCCAGACTAAGCATCAGTAGATGTATGTACACAGATTAGTGACTTTACTGTGAAGAGTTCCAATTGACATCAGTGACTTTACTGTGCAGAGTTCCAATTGACATCAGTGAGATTCGTGACTTTACTGTGAAGAGTTCCAATTGACGTCAGTGACATTAGTGACTTTACTGTGAAGAGTTCCAACTGACATCAGTGAGATTAGTGACTTTACTGTGAAAAGTTCCAATTGACATCAGTGACATTAGTGATTTTACTGTGAAGAGTTCCAATTGACATCAGTGAGATTAGTGACTTTACTGTGAAGAGTTCCATTTGACATCAGTGACATTAGTGACTTTACTGTGAAGAGTTCCAATTGACATCAGTGACATTAGTGACTTTACTGTGAAGAGTTCCAATTGACATCAGTGAGATTAGTGACTTTACTGTGAAGAGTTCCAATTGACATCAGTGAGATTAGTGTCTTTACTGTGAAGAGTTCCAATTGACATCAGTGACATTGGTGACTTTACTGTGAAGAGTTCCAATTGACATTAGTGGGATTAGTGACTTTACTGTGAAGAGTTCCAATTGACATCAGTGAGATTAGTGACTTTACTGTGAAGAGTTTCAATTGACATTAGTGAGATTAGTGACTTTACTGTGAAGAGTTCCAATTGACATCAGTGACATTGGTGACTTTACTGTGAAGAGTTCCAATTGACATTAGTGAGATTAGTGACTTTACTGTGAAGAGTTCCAATTGACATCAGTGAGATTAGTGACTTTACTGTGAAGAGTTTCAATTGACATTAGTGAGATTAGTGACTTTACTGTGAAGAGTTCCAATTGACACCAGTGACATTAGTGACTGTACTGTGAAGAGTTCCAACTGACATCAGTGAGATTAGTGACTTTACTGTGAAGAGTTCCAACTGTTCCAAACTACGGCCCCAGGGCCACATCCGGCCCTTTGGCTGCTTTAATCCGGCTTGCCAAATATTAAAACAGAATTGAGCAAAGATCAGTTTTGCCACAACCAAACTGATAGTAGACTTCTTACACACTGGCAAAACAGGTGATCAACAACACTGCTCCCACTGAAAGAGGATGTAAGTGTTTACCTTTTAATACCATTTGTATGTTTCTTTAATGTTCTGATTTGATACCATTTGTATGTTTCTTTAATGTTCTGATGTGATATTGTTGAATATGATAAAACAGCCTATGTTTGAGAAGCCTACTCTTAGTTCCAACAGATATGATATGATTTAATGCATCATGTGCTCGCCCGGCCCGTCTGTCAAATTTCAAAAGCCAATGTGGCCCCTGAGCCAAAAAGTTTGTCCACCCCTGCTTTAAGAGTTGTAGTCCATGGTGGTCCACACAAGGAAATACAGTTGGCCCTCTCGGCAGGCATCCATCTTGGTCAATCCTTCGGAGACAGTCCTCGCCAGATAATGTACGTGTGTGTGTGTGTGTGTGTGTGTGTGTGTGTGTGTGTGTGTGTGTGTGTGTGTGTGTGTGTGTGTGTGTGTGTGTGTATACACATCTTTAGGACAGCCAGAGTCACGTTTTTGGGGGGGAACGCAAGCGAGAGTCGTAGCGGGAACGCCAGCCATAACATCCAACACCACCAGACTCCCGTCTGTGCGCGGAGAACAGCGAGGGAAAGGTGGAACAGACGTGTTGTTGTTGTTTTATCCAGCCTCCACAAAGAGTGATTAATTCTGCTCTGCAGGGAGGTGATAACATGACCTACTACTCCATGACTACTCCATGACATTCATGCCTTTCAACTGATACAGCCTGTCTTTTGCTGCAAGACAAAAGAAAACTAGAGAGTGTAACGCCGTGTAAAGGACAACAATGGAATAAAGCGCTTGACATAAAGTGATACGGCCAACCGTCATCTTGCCAAACAGCAAAACAAGTTTATATGCTTCCAGGGAAGTTCAAAAACATTAACAAAAGAAATTGGTGTGCTGGAGCCCAAAAAACAGTTTCATGGACAATTTACTGACAAGTGCAAAGAAAACAGGTTGTCCTAGAAGCCTGTTCAAGAAAATGAAAATGATGGCTAAATATTCCTCACACACTAAACCACCACTTTACTGTTTCGGTAAAAAGAACAAAACATTTATACCCTACAATATGGCTGAAAACAGTATCACGATATAAGTGTTTTATATCTGTTAATAGGGGGGGTCCAAAAATTAGATTTTAAAATAAATCTAAAAAATAATAAATCATATAATAAATAAATAATAAATATTTAGAAAAAAAACCTACTCAGTGGCCTCGTAGTTAGAGTGTCCGCCCTGAAATCGGTAGGTTGTGAGTTCAAACCCCAGCCGAGTCATATCAAAGACTATACAAAAATGGGACCCATTACCTCCCTGCTTGGCAGTCAGCATCAAGGGCTAGAATTGTGGGTTGAATCACCAAAAATTATTCCCAGGCGCGGCCATCCCTGCTGCCCACTGCTCCCCTCAACTCCCAGGGGGTGAACAAGGGGATGGGTCAAATGCAGAGGACAAATTTCACCAAACCTAGTGTGTCATAATCATTGGTACTTTACATTTTAACTTTAAAACGCGATTCTTATTTCTAACCATTCTTAATCAATTGAAAAAAATAGTTAAAAATAAATATATATGTATGTATATTTTAAATAATTTTTTGACATACATAATATAAATATAAATATAAATATATACTGTATATACGTATATATATCCATCCATCCATCTTCTTCCGCTTATCCAAGGTCGGGTCGCGGGGGCAACAGCCTAAGCAGGGAAGCCCAGACTTTCCTCTCCCCAGCCACTTCGTCCAGCTCTTCTCGGGGGATAACGAGGCGTTCCCAGGCCAGCCGGGAGACATAGTCTACCCAACTTGTCCTGGGTCTTCCCCGTGGCCTCCTACCGGTCGGACGTGCCCTAAACACCTCCATAGGGAGGCGTTCGGGTGGCATCCTGACCAGATGCCCGAACCACCTCATCTGGCTCCTCTTGATGTGGAGGAGCAGCGGCTTTACTTTGAGATCCTTCCAGATGGCAGAGCTTCTCACCCTATCTCTAAGAGAGAGCCCCGCCACCCGGCGGAGGAAACTCATTTTGGCCGCTTGTACCCGTGATCTTGACCTTTCAGTCATAACCCAAAGCTCATGACCATAGGTGAGGATGGGAACGTACATCGACCGGTAAATTGAGAGCTTTAACTTCCGGCTCAGCGCCTTCTTCACCACAACGGATCGATACAGCGTCCGCATTACTGAAGACGCCGCACCGATCCGCCTGTCGATATCACGATCTACTCTTCCCTCACTCGTGAACAAGACTCTCGAGGTACTTGAACTCCTCCACTTGGGGCAGGGTCTCCTCCCCAACCCGGAGATGGCACTCCACCCTTTTCCTGGCGAGAACCATGGACTCAGACTTGGAGGTGCTGATTCTCATCCCAGTCGCTTCACACTCGGCTGCAAATAGATCCAGTGAGAGCTGAAGATCCTGGCCAGATGAAGCCATCAGGACCACATCGACCGCAAAAAGCAAAGACCTAATCCTGCAGCCACCAAACCAGATCCCCTCAACGCCTTGACTGCGCCTAGAAATTCTGTCCATGAAAGTTATGAACAGAATCGGTGACAAAGGGCAGCCTTGGCGGAGTCCTACCCTCACTGGACACGTGTCCAACTTACTGCCGGCAATGCGGACCAAGCTCTGACACTGTTTGTACCGGGAGCGGACCTCCATAATCAGACAGTCCGATACCCCATACTCTCTAAACACTCCCCACAGGATTTCCCGAAGGACACGGTCGAATACCTTCTCCAAGTCCACAAATCACATGTAGACTGCTTGGGCAAACTCTTATGCACCCTCAAGGACCCTGCCGAGAGTATAGAGCTGATCCACAGTTCCACGACCAGGACGAAAACCACACTGTTCCTCCTGAATCCGAGGTTCGACTATCCGGCGTAGCCTCCTCTCCAGTACACCTGAATAAACCTTACCAGGAAGGCTGAGGAGTGTGATCCCACGATAGTTGGAACACACCCTCCGGTTCCCCTTCTTAAAGAGAGGAACCACCACCCCGGTCTGCTAATCCAGAGGCACCGCCCCCGATGTCCACGCGATGCTGCAGAGTCTTGTCAACCAAGACAGCCCCACAGCATCCAGAGCCTTACGGAACTCCGGGCGGATCTCATCAACCCCTGGGGCCTTGCCACCGAGGAGATTTTTAACTACCTCAGCAACCTCATCCCCAGAAATAGGAGAGCCCACCACAGATTCCCCAGGCACTGCTGAATCATAGGAAGACATGTTGGTGGGATTGAGGAGGTCTTCGAAGTATTCCCTCCACCGATCCACAACATCCACAGTCGAGGTCAGCAGAACACCATCCTCACCATACACGGTGTTGACAGTGCACTGATTCCCCTTCCTGAGGCGGCGGATGGTGGTTCAGAATCGCTTCGAAGCCGTTCGGAAGTCGTTTTCCATGGCTTCCCCGAACTCCTCCCATGTCCGAGTTTTTGCCTCCGCGACCGCTGAAGCCGCACACCGTTTGGCCTGTCGGTACCCGTCCGCTGCCTTCGGAGCCCTATGAGCCAAAAGAACTCGATAGGACTCTTTCTTCAGCTTGACGGCATCCCTCAGCGCTGATGTCCACCAACGGGTTCTAGGATTACTGCCACGACAGGCACCAACTACCTTGCGGCCACAGCTCCAATCAGCCGCCTCGACAATAGACTCAATGTCCAGCACCTCCCTCGTGACATGTTCAAAGTTCTTCCTGAGGTGGGAATTCAAACTCTCTCTGACAGGAGACTCTGCTAGACGTTCCCAGCAGACCCTCACACTGCATTTGGGTCTGCCAGGTCTGTCCGGCATCCTCCCCCACCATCGCAGCCAACTCACCACCAGGTGGTGATCGGTAGAAAGCTCCACCCCTCTCTTCACCCGAGTGTCCAAAACATGAGGCCGCAAATCCAATGACACAACTACAAAGTCGATCATGGAACTGGGGCATAGGGTGTCCTGGTGCCAAGTGCACATATGGACAGGACACCCTTATGTTTGAACATGGTGTTTGTTATGGACAATCTGTGACGAGCACAAAAGTCCAATAACAAAACACCACTCGGGCTCAGATCCGGGCGGCCATTCTTCCCAATCACGGCTCTCCAGGTTTCACTGTTGTTGCCAACATGAGCGTTGAAGTCCCCCCAGAAGGACAAGGGAATCACTCAGTCAGGACCCGTCCCCCCACCCGAAGGCGGAGGGAACTACCCTCTCAGCCACCGGGTTGAACTCCAATGTGCAGGCTTTGAGCCGGGGGCAACAAGAATTGCTACCCCAGCCTGTCGCCTCTCACTGCGTGCAACGCCAGTGTGGAAGAGAGTCCATCCCCTCTCGAGAGAACTGGTTCCAGAGCCCTTGCTGTGCGTCAAAGTGAGTCTGACTATATCCAGCCGGAACTTCTCCACCTCGCACACTAGCTCAGGCTCCTTCCCCCCCAGCGAGGCGACATTCCACGTCCCAAGAGCTAGCTTATGTAGCCGAGGATCGGACCGCCAAGTGCCCTGCCGTCGGCTGACGCCCAGCTCACAACGCACCTGACCTCTATGGCCCCTCCCATGAGTGGTGAGCCCATTGGAGGGGGGACCCACGTTGCCTCTTTGGGCTATGCCCGGCCTGGGACCATGGGGACAGGCCCGGCCACCAGGCGCTCGCCATCGCACCCCAACTCCGGGCCTGGCTCCAGAATCGGAGTCTCGATTGTTGCATTTTCATAGAGGTCTTCGAGCTGCTCTTTGTCTGATCCCTCACCTAGGACCTGCTTGTCTTGGAAGCCCCCGGACAACATAGCTCCTAAGATCATTGGGACACGCAAACTCCTCTACCACGATAAGGTGGCAGCTCAGAGAGGAGTATATATATATATATATATATATATATATATATATATATATATATATATATATATATATATATATATATATATATATATATATAATATATTTAGGAAAATAAAAAATCAATAAAAAAAAAAAATACAGTATTTATATTTTTTTGTGTGTATATTTTAATTTTTATTTATTTTTTAATCTGTCCAGTCCAGTCACTCAGGCAAATCAGATTTTTGATGTAGATGATCTATATCTGCTGTACAGATTTACTTTAGAAAAGAGAAGAGTTGGATACTTCTCTTGTTGCCTTATTTGTATTTGACTTTTTTAAATGTTTGGGTAGAATTTTATTAAACATAACTATTTTATTTTAAGTAACACAACAATTTATCAGAGTTGTTTGTCCATTTTAGGAAGGAATGTAGTTAATCACAAAAACTGGCATACAATACTAATTTAAAAAAAAGTCTTGATTTTGAATCGAGAATCGATTCCGAATCGAATCCTTACACCCAGGAATTGAATCAAATCAAGTGGTGCCCAAATATTCACATTTTTATTTAAAAAGAAACCTTCCTCTGATTATAATCCCCTCATCAAGGCAGCAAGGAAATGTCAACACAACCATGGAAAACACTAACAAATGTAAACAAAATTCTAAAATCACGTTGAACACTTAAGTCAAATCTCTTAAAATAACAGTGGAAAAATAAGGTTTACGTAAAAATGTTTAAATAAAGTGTAAGAAAGTAGTGTAAAGTGTGAAAATAGAGACACCTGAGAAGAACTATTTTCTGTAGGTTTAGTGCCAGGAAGTTACAGCTGTGCTCTAAAAGGTGAGCAGACATATATTAACGTTGTTGCCCTAGGGTAAACTGGGTATAACACATGGCACACTGACAAAGCTTAACCTATTGTTACTATAACAATCTACAAGGTTAATGTAGGTTGCTTCTCTTTCTTCCCCTCCATTTTTCTGCATTCTTTCGTATCTCAAGTTATCATTACGTATATGTATTGTTGCATTTGAACAATTGTATTGTTGATAATAAAGGAAAAGTATTGGTATTGTTTATTATCAATAGCACTATTTCTATTGGTATTCATATTGCTCCATTTTTAGTGTAATAATGCTCATTGTCATTTCTGTATTATTTTTTATTTTCGCTAACTGCTTATTTGCTATTACTTTTACCATCATATTTGTACATGTCGTATTTGCTGATGTTGCTCTGTTGTTGTTGTTGTTGTGTTTGCTGTTGTTGTTTTTGTCTCTCTGTCTAATCCCCCTCTTGTCCCCACAATTCCCCCCTCTGTCTTCCCTTTTTTCTCTTTCTATCCCCTCCTGCTCCGGCCCGGCTGCACCAAATGATAATATAAATACATTTAATAAAGTCAAAATACAAATAAGGCAACAAGAGAAGTATCCTACACTTCTCTTTTGTAAAGTAAATCTGAACAGTCGATATGGGCATCTACATCTACTATATGATTTGCCTGAGAAGCTGGGCAGGACAAAAAAAAAAAAAAAGGTGAGCAGCGCCTAGCACAGGGGTCGGCAACCTTTACCACTCAAAGAGCCATTTTGGCAAGTTTCACAAATTAAAGAAAATAATGGGAGCCACAAAAAAAAAAATTAAATTTAAAATGAAAAACACCGCATACAAAGCTTAAATTGCTTTGTGCTATGTTAACCAGGGGTCTCAGACACACGCACCGGCACGCACTTTAATATGGAAATTTGATGTTAGTGCGGCCCGCGAGTTTTGAATGAATGGCGCTTGATAGCGTCATACTTGCCAACCCTCTCATTATTTCTGGGAGACTCCGAATATCAGGGCGTGATGGCACTGCTTTTGGCGCCCTCTACAGCCTGCCCAAACAGTGTACCTGCTCGACCACATGTAGAATGCGGCTTCAGCTTGCTCACGTAAGTGACAGCAAGGCGTACTAAGTCAGCAGCCACACAGCTTACACTGACGGTAGCCGTATAAAACCACTTTAACACTGTTACGTTACAAATATGCGCCACACTTTGAACCCACACCAAAGAAGAATGACAAACACATTTCTGGAGAACATCTGCACTGTAACACAACATAAACACAACACAACAAATACCCAGAATCCCATGCAGCACTAACTCTTCCCCTCAGCCGACGCATGGAGGGGGGGGGGTGTTGATGTGTGGGGGGGTTTGGTGGTAGCGGGGGTGTATGATCTAGACCGGAAGAGTTAGGGCTGCATGGGATTCTGGGTATTGGTTGTGTTGTGTTTATGTTATGTTACGGTGGGATGTTCTCCAGAAATGTGTTTTTCATTCTTTTTTGGTGTGGGTTCACAGTGTGGCGCATATTTGTAACGTAACAGTTTTATACGGCTACCGTCAGTGTAAGCTGTGTGGCTGATGAGTAAGTATGCTTTGCTGTCTCCTATGTGTGCAAGTAAAAGCTGCATACAACATGTGGCCGGGCTGGCACGCTGTTTGTAAATGCTATAGAGGACAATTACTGCAGTGCAATTAGGGCACGCCCTTAATTTAGTAATTAGAGTGAAAATAGGATTATATTTGCCCTGGGAGTTATCTAGGAGAGGCACTCTCTGTCAATCCTTTCCGTGTCCGGGCCAGGTAAGTCTCCTGGGAAAATCGGGGGGTCGGCAAGTATGCAGCTGAGCCGCATCAGAGTGATCAAAGAGCCGCATGCGGCTCCGGAGCCGCGGGTTGCCGACCCCTGGCCTAGCATAATCACGGTTCATTTAAAGAAAAAAAGAAAAACTGTCATATGGTCGAGGTGACTTTTCCTGTTTTATCCACAGTTTCTTCATTTTTACTTTCTCTTCTCTCCATGCAAAGAATCAACCGACAAGATGGCTTCCTGCGTTGTTCGATAAGCTAGTGCCTTTTTTCCCACGCAACCAACCTTGCTTTGCAACTTCCTGTTTCTCCGACAAATGGAAAAAAATATATATACACCCAATGTTTTATCTCACACAAATTGATGATGTGTCTATATATATATATATATATATATATATATATATATATATATATATATATATATATATATATATATATATATATATACATACATACATACATACATACATACATACATATATATATATATATATATATATATATATATATATATATATATATATATATATATATATATATATATATATATATATATATATATATATATATATATATATATATATATATATCGTTTTATCGCCCAGCCCTAGGAAGTCCCTGTCAAGGTTCCAGTGGTGGAAAAAGGCCATCATTAATTGTCATAATGGCCTAGATGTCCCCAGCAGGTGGAGACAAGTGGGGTCATCAGTCAGTGTGAAGGCCCAGCACACATCTCAATATTCAATGGCTGTGCAGCGAGTTCCTGCATGAATCCATCACTGGCATGCAAACAAGCACACGACACGTGCCAAACATAATATCTCAGGGGTAGTCCACAGCAGCCAGTGGTTGTGTAAAGTGAATCTAAGAACATGTCTCAGTTGCTTCTTGTTCCGTTAGAGGTCACACTTGAACGTACGTCGCCAGAGGCCGTGAGCTTACCTGGTTTGGCGTCCTTGCAGCGGGCCTGTCCTGGTGATTGGCGAGGATGAGGAAAGGCAGCGTGCAGAGCTGCGGGTGCTGCAGGGCCGAGTGCAGCTCTGCACGCGCCGCCTCAAGGTCCTCGTCTGATGAAGCGCTGTCCAACACAAAGACCACGCCCTGTGACCCCTGGTAGTAGCGACACCAATACTTCTTGATGTTGTCAGCACCTGTGGAAGGACGTGACGCCGTTAGAAGGTGTCATTGTCGCTACTGATGTCACTGCTGGCGGCCATTATGTGTTTGAAATGACACAGTTGAAACTGACACGCAAAAAGTTGATTTAAATTAATCTGCGTTTTTGTTGACTTACATTATTTGTAATGTATCCCTTTTTAAGGTACTGTTCATGGTATGTTCAACAAATGGATCAAAAACCAGAAGGGGGGTCCCGATACACTTCACTTCTGATATAATACTGATACTGGAACCTTGAGTATTGACCCGATACGATATCAGCAGGAATCATACATACTTTTATTTTGTAGTGTGGAATGTTAGAAAAGGTTTGATAAATTGAAATGAGTCAAACAAGGATCAATGGTAGGTATGAGAAACACTAACCTAGTTATTATTACCATCTGCAATGGACGTATGCCTTCTTTAAGTTGAAGTGGAGTGGTGACCTGTTTTGCCAACACCTAGTGGTTTCAATAATTAATGATGTTAAGCCCATGACGGAGTTTGTTATTGGATAAATATACAACTATAATTGTTTGATACTTGTTTATATTGACAAATGTGCTGTTTTACACTGCAATGTTGTTAAATGTAGGACATGTATGTCTAGCTTGTGTGCTATTGTATGCTTAGCTGTTTTGTAGCTGCTAGCCCCTAGTAGCCTATAGCCCAGCATGTTTACCTTTTGAAAATGACTAAAACAGAAGTAAAGACCAACCTTGTGTGTTTATTGGAGGACATTTAGATGTTAACTGTCCATCTTTGCACAAATAAACACACTGCAGGACTGCTTGTATCGCACATTATATCACACAAGTAAACACGCTGCAAAACTGCTTGTATCGCACATGATATCACACACAAGTAAACACGCTGCAGGACTGCTTGTATCGCAGATGATATCACACACAAGTCAACACGCTGCAGGACTGCCTGTATCGCACATGATATCACACACAAGTCAACACGCTGCAGGACTGCTTGTATCGCACAAGATATCACACACAAGTCAACACGCTGTAGGACTGCTTGTATCACACATGATATCACACACAAGTCAACACGCTGCAGGTCTGCTTGTATCAGACATGTTATCACACACAAGTCAACACGCTGCAGGACTGCTTGTATCGCAGATGATATCACACACAAGTCAACACGCTGCAGGACTGCTTGCATCGCACATGATATCACACACAAGTAAACACCCTGCAGGGCTACTTGTATCGCACATGATATCACACACAAGTCAACACGCTGCAGGACTGCTTGCATCGCACATGATATCACACACAAGCAAACACCCTGCAAGGCTTCTTGTATCACACATGATATCACACACAAGTAAACACCCTGCAGGGCTACTTGTATCACACATGATATCACACACAAGTAAACACGCTGCAGGCCTGCTTATATCGCACATGATATCACACACAAGCAAACACCCTGCAGGGCTTCTTGTATCAAACATGATATCACACAAGTCAACACGCTGCAGGACTGCTTGTATCGCACATGATATCACACACATGTAAACACGCTGCAGGACTGCTTGTATTGCACATTTTACATGCAAGCCAATATAAACTGATACTTTTTTTTTTTGGAGACTGATATCAATATCAGATTGGGACACCCATGGAGACCAACAAGTTGTGTCAGAGCCATGCCAGTACTTATACAGTACATGTGCCTTTGATAGAGTAACTCAGCAAAATGGGATATTACTTGAGTAAAACTTTCACACAGCTGTATGACACATATCGCACTCATTGTTTTCAACAAAACAGGGTGATCGAAGTTCACAACAAGGTCCTGGCATTGTGGATTTCCCTTTTCAAGCAGGTGCCTCGGAAACTACCGAATGAATAGTCATTATGTGAAGGAATGAACGACTCATGTCATAGAAAAACATGTCTTTGAAGACATCCTCCTTTCCCTTTCCTTCACGCCCTCCTCACTCCACACTTCCTTGCCCTTCTTTCCTTCCCCCTTCTGAAAAAAGCTGCTGGACAAAGTGCCACTTGAGAGTGACCCTCTCATCTGTTGCCATGACCCTCACGTCCCATTGGCTCCTTCTGCCACCTGTTGGTCTGACAGCAGGAATTCTATGACGTCATGAGTCACGGGGATTCGGAATTTCATGGAATTTAAAAGCTAAGTCATTTGTAAATTATAGCAGCAACTACAATAGTTCTTACTATCACCCTCAGATTCCAGCCACAGTAGAGGTGAGGGATGGATACCCAAACCTGAGCAAAAAAACTAAAGGGAAACGACTCAGGCATCAGCAACAAGTGCTTTGCAACTAAGTGGATTAATAAATAAGTAAGTTATGATTTATTTTCCACGCATATAGGCTGATTGGCAACAGTGTGTGAAATTGTCAATATTGCAATGAGGTGGCCACTTGTCTAGGATGTTCCCTGCTTTCTGGTCGAGTGCAGCTGGGGTAGGCTCCAGACCCCCCCCCCCCCCCCGCCACCCCAAGAGAGGACAACCGGTAGAAAATGCTAAGATGGCCGCCACGTACATGGACTTCTACAACTATCTACAAACACAACAACACTTTATGCACCAATGACATTTACGACACACAAGGTGCATTCACAAAACCCTGGAATTATGAGCATAATTATGACAATTTGAATATATTTCTTGTTTTTGTATGTATTACTCAGTTATCATTGAGTTTATATATTTGAAGTATTTCAATATCCATCCATCCATCCATCCATTTCTACCGCTTGCAATTTCTTTTATAAATTAAAGGGCAAATATGCATATTTTCCAACAGCTACATTCACACAGTAAGTAAGGTATGATGTCATATCTAATTTGCTTTGTTAAATCCCATCTTTTTATGTATAAAAATATAGCATGTGTATTGTGAACGGACTGGCAGAAGTAAACATGGCTACGCTTCTAGTAGGTCTCAGTCCTGGCGCATTTAAGGCAACATGTCCATAAGCAATGACTTGTTGTTGTTCATGTTTTGCATGTTACCATAGGATTTTTGTGCAACCGCAGTCAACATTTTCTAAATGGAGTTAATGCTTGTTAAGGCAATCATTTTGTCTCTCGCAGTTTTTGGGACATTTGATTCCACGTCTGTGCCGGGTGGTGTGGGCAAGCAGTCCAGTATGGCTGAAAACTCTATCACGATATAAGTGTTTTATAGTCCATAATTATGGACTTTTTAATGAAAAATAAGGACCAGGAGAAAAATATATTCAATGTAAACTAACAATGCAGGAAGGAAATGTCAACACAAGCATGGAAAACAAACAAACAATGTCAAGAAAATTCTGAAATCACATTGAACACTTAACAATAATCTCTTAAACAGAAGGTGCAAAATAAGGAATATGTAAGAAATGCTTAATCAAGTGTAACTAATCAAATCAAATCTAATCAACTTTATTTATAAAGCACATTTAAAATTTACCACAGGAGTACCCAAAGTGCTGTACAATGGGCAGGTTAAAAGATAATACGAGTACCGAGCAAACACAACACAACACAAAAAGAACACGATAAAAAATAAATAAATAAAATAAATAAAACATAAAAACAGGTTCACAGCAGGTGTATTATGGGCCGCCATTGCAGGATGGATATCACTCAGTGTTAAAAGCCATGGAATAAAAGTATGTTTTTAAGAGAGATTTAAAAACAGGAAGAGAGGAGGCTTGTCTAACACTCAGAGGTAGGTCGTTCCAGAGCTTGGGAGCAGCAGCGGCGAAAGATCTGTCACCTCTAAGCTTCAGTCTTGTGTCAGGGACTGTCAGTAGCAGCTGATCAGCTGATCTTAGGGATTGGGTAGGGCAGTAAGGCTGAAGGAGGTCGGAGAGAAATAATGGCGTGAGGTTGTTTAGACATTTAAAAACAAATAAAAGGAGTTTAAAGTTGATTCTGTAACGCACAGGGAGCCAGTGAAGGGACGCTAATATAGGTGTGATGTGCTCACGTCTGCGGGTCTGTGTTAGCAGACGAGCAGCACAGTTCTGCACGAGCTGCAGGCGGGCGAGGGAGGCCTGGCTAATGCCTACATACAGGGCATTGCAGTAGTCTAAACGATTCAAGATAAAGGCGTGGATTAATTTCTCGAGATCATGTCCTGATAGAAGCGGTTTCACTTTTGCTATTTGGCGTAATTGATAAAAGCTTTTTTGAACGACGCTGCTGATTTGTTTTTCGAATTTAAAATCTGAGTCAAACTTTACCCCCAGGTTTGTGACACAGTCGCTGAGATACGGGGTCAGAGTGCCAAGGTCAACGTTGGGGGAGGGAGAGCGACTTGGACCGAACATCATAACTTCTGTTTTGTCTTCATTTAGGCTCAGGAAGTTAGCTGAAAGCCAGGCTTTGATGTCGTGCAGGCAGTCAATAAGACGTTGAACCGTGTTATTTTGTGCCATGGGAAAATAAATCTGGCAATCATCGGCATAAAAATGAAATACAATACCGTACTTCCTAAAGATAGAACCAAGGGGGAGAAGGTAAAGCGCAAATAAGATTGGGGCAAGGATTGAGCCCTGGGGGACCCCATGTGGTAAAGGAGCTGTGGAAGACATAAAACTTTCTATTTTTACACAAAAACTCCTGTCGGTTAGGTACGACCGGAACCAGTTGAGGGCGGCGCCCTTAATGCCCACACAGTTCTCAAGACGAGTGATTAAGGTGGCGTGGTCGACGGTGTCGAACGCAGCAGACAGATCTAAAAGCACCAGGACAACATATTTTCCAGAATCAGTTGACAGGAGGATATCGTTAGAAACTTTTAGAAGCGCTGACTCTGTGCTGTGGAGGGCTTTAAAACCGGACTGGAACAGCTCAGTGATACCATTATCCTCTAAGAAGGGCAACAACTGACTGTAGACAACCTTCTCTAATATTTTGGAAATGTATGGAAGATTAGAGATAGGTCTAAGGTTAGAGAGGAGAGAGGGGTCGAGGCTTGGTTTTTTAAGTAGAGGTCGTACCACTGCATGTTTAAACTCTACTGAAACTATTCCAGAAGAGAGGCTACTATTGATAATGTTAAGGACACTTGATCCAATAGTAGCAAGTACCTCCTTAAACAGGCGAGGTGGGAGGGAGTTTGCAGGAGAACCAGAGGGCTCCATATGACTAACTGTGTCATTTAAAACAGAAAAGGACACCGGCTCAAACTGATGGAAAACAGAAGAGAAATGCAGAGGAACAGAAGGGTCATATGAAGGCTGAGATAAACTGGCTCTAGTTGACACAATTTTGTCAGTGAAAAAATGGAGACAATTTTCACAGAATTCAAAAGAAGCATCAAAACCAACAGATTTGGGAGCATCAATGACAGTGTTAATAGTTTTGAACAGAACTCTGGGGTTGTGACAGTTAGAAGATGTAATCTGAGATAGATATACTGTATATTCATCTCTGCTTTTACAGTCATCTGAAAGGAAAACATGCTTTCTTTAAAAATGGCAAAAGAAACATGCAGCCTGTCTTTTTTCCATTTTCTCTCTGCTATCCTACACTTGCGCCTGGCAGCACGAGTGACGTCATTCAACCAGGGCTGAGGCGTGGCTTTAGAGCGGCGGCACTTGAAAGGAGCGATCGTGTCCAGTGTTTGTAAACAAATAGAGTTGAACCCAGAAACCAACTCTTCAGTATTCAGACATATAGAGGCTGCAGAATCATCATCACAAAGAGTCGAAAAAATTGAGGAGAACAGAGCAGGAGACGAAGAATTAAACATGCGAGAGCGTTGAGGCGGAGCGCACAATTTAACCTGACACTGAGTGGGAATATCAAACAGGATCGGCATATGATCAGGGAACACAGCGTCGCAAATGTCCAAATTAAAAACACACAAACCATACGAGAGCACTAAATCGAGTGTATGCTCACGTTCATGTGTGGAACCACATACAGACTGTACAAAGTTAAATGAGTCATTCAGGAAGATCCTGGAAAGCGACTCGTCTGGACAGCAGGTGTGAATATTAAAATCACCCACAATAAGGACACGATCATATTTGGGCAGGATTTCAGCCACGAATTCAGAAAAGTCAGTTATAAAGTCTTTGTGGTACTTGGGTGGTCGATAGACGACGGCACACAGGACGACATCAGAAAGACCCAGTTCAAACATGCACAGTTCGAAGCTTGAAAAGGAGGATTGCAGGCGGATCTGACGGCATTTAAAGTCATTTTTAAAAACGACTGCTAATCCTCCTCCTTTTCGACCGGACGACCGCGGAGAATTAAAGTAGGAACACTATTCATGCAGAAGTTCATTAAGAGGGGCGGACTCACCGGCTCTCAGCCCTGTTTCCGTCACACAGAGGAAGTCAAGTCCGTGGGAAGTGAAGAAATCCTTCAGGATAAAAGTTTTGTTTGTCATAGATCTTGCGTTCACAAGACCGAACCTGGCGGGGGCTAGCCCGTCCGAGGCCGCAGCTAATCCGGGTTGGGCCCGACACACAGCCCGCAGGTGGCGGGAAACCACCCCCGCGCCTCCGGGGGTGGGGACAGCAGGAGCGACGGCGGCAAGCCTCTTCCTCCAAACCAACGATAGGAACAAGCCAGGAACCGATGGGATCCAGCGAGCGTGGGTGCAGGAGGAGACCGTATACCGCACCATTCCTCCTTCGGGAAGCCACGGGAAGCCGGGCCAGGAGTGCCCTAACTTTCACCAGCTGGCCGCCACGTTTACCGCGGCGCCGCAGACGCTTCCGCCGGGGGAGAGGAGCCAGGAGGCGGGAAAGGAAGGCAGGAATCCGGCCAGGTGAAAAAGCTGACTGGGACGTCGAAAAACCAATGTCGAAGTTGATCATATCAGTGGGAGAGGGGCAAAGATCCAACAGTGTTTGGCGGTCATACACAAGCAGTGAGCTGACAGAGACGAAAATAGACGCAAACAACACAAAAACGAACAGAGCTGACAACGAGAGACGGCGGGCCAAAGCACATACTGGCGCCATCTTGCTAAATAGTGCCAAGTGTGAAAATGTAAACATAGAGAAACCTGAGAAGTATTTTCTGCAGGTTTAGTGCCAGGAAGTTATGGCTGTGCTCTAAAGGGTGAGCATGGTATTACCAGTCTTGGTGAAGACGAGCGCCTTGCATCATTTGCAGACCACATTGGTCTAAAATTGTCAATTTAAAAAAATCCAAAAGACTACCATACTGTCGAGGTGATTTTTATCGGCAATTTCTTTGCTTTCTGCAGCACTCATTTTTACTTTCTCTTCTCACTCCATGCAAAGAATCAACCGCCAGACAACAAGATGCCGCAACCAAAAAGATAGTTGATACTGTTACCTGATTGGCTGTTAGCATGTCACTCCCACTGATCAGTGATCACTTCCTGTTTTGCGCGGCCAACTTCTGGTTTCTTCCGAAGACAAAGAAAAACAACTAGCGAGCGTTTTATCAAACGCTTTTTTATTGACGTTGATTACTCAATCGCGACATATATTGATATCGTTGTACCGCCAAACCCTAATCCAGTATACCAGTAATCCCTTTTTTTGTTTTTTTCAAAATGCAAAATACACACATTTTTGATAAGAAAAATAGTTGTTCTTCCTAAACACAAAAAAATATTCCGAAAATGAAACGAAATCGTAGTCCAAAAATCGAGGTATGGACCGTACTATAGGTTACCTCAGGGGTTAGCAACCTGCTGCTCTCGAGCCGCATGCGGCTCTTTAGCACCGACTTAGTGGCTCCCTGGAGCTTTTGCAAAAATGGAAAAAGATGGGGGAAAAATATATTTGTTGTTTTAATAATGTTTCTGTAAGAGGACAAACTTAACACAAACCTTCCTAATTGTTAGAAAGCCCACTGTTTAATATGTTTGTGTTTATGCTTCACTGATGACAGTATTTGGCCAGCACCGTTTTGTCCTAAATTTGGCGGTCCTTGAACTCACCATATTTGGTTTACGTGTACAACTTTCTCCGTCACTGCCACAGAAAGACGTGTTTTATGCCACTCCTTCTTTGTCTCATTTTGTCCACCAAACGTTTTATGCTGTGTGTGAATGCACAAAAGTGAGCTTTGCTGATGTTATTGACTTGCGTGGAGTGCTAATAATCCATGCTAACATGCTATTTAGGCTAGCTATATATACATATTGCATCATTATGCCTCGTTTGTAGGTATATTTGAGATCATTTATTTTCCTTTACTTATGCCCTCTGTGTGTTTAATTTATATCTGCATGTCTCATGAAACATTATCTGTATGTAATATTTCTGATTGTGTGCCATATTTTTCTAGACCACAGCAAACATTACCACGTTGTTCCAGACCACAGCAAATGTTGCCATGTTGTTCCAGACCACAGCAAACGTTACCCAGCTTGTAAAGATTGTAATAAACCCATTAGAAGAAGCCTGTCCTTTCCTTTAACTTGGACACACACATCTATACCTTTGGCAGTTTTAAGCCAGTCATTTCCAGGAGTTATCTCACCCTCTGAGAGACTAACTTAATGTGTTGCCTTCATTATAACACTTAAATAAGGCTTTTTAACTTTTTGCTGCCCGAGACAGATTTGTTTTTTGTATTTTTGGTCCAATATGGCTCTTTCAACATTTTGGGTTGCCGACCCCTGGGTTACCTGTACCACCGTTGCACCTCTACTGTTAACCATTATGCAACACTATCAATTTGAATTTAGGTAGTGAGTGTGCCATATACTTAATGAGTCGTCAATTACTCATCACTTGTTTCCACCGACTTGAAAAAAAATCACTCCTCTCTGAGCTGCCACCTTATTGTGGTAGAGGAGTTTGCGTGTCCCAATGATCCTAGGAGCTATGTTGTCTGGGGGCTTCCATACCCCTGGTAGGGTCTCCCAAGACAAGCAGGTCCTAGGTGAGGGATCAGTCAAAGAGCAGCTCGAAGACCTCTATGAAAATGCAACAACCGAGACTCCGATTTCCCTCGCCCGGACGCGGGTCACCGGGGCTCCCCCTCTGGAGCCAGGCCCGGAGTTGGGGCATGATGGCGAGCGCCTGGTGGCCGGGCCTGTCCCGATGGGGCCAGGCCGGGCATAGCCCGAAGAGGCAAAGTGGGTCCCCCCTCCAATGGGCTCACCACTCATGGGAGGGGCCATAGAGGTCGGGTGCATTGAGAGCTGGGCGGCAGCCGAGGGCAGGGCACTTGGCAGTCTGATCCTCGGCTACATAAGCTATCTCTTTGGACGTGGAACGTCACCTCCCTGGGGGGAAAGGAGCCTGAGCTAGTGCGCAAGGTGGAGAAGTTCCGGCTAGATATAGTCGGACTCACTTCGACGCACAGCCAGGGTTTTGGAACCAGTTCTCTTGAGAGGGGCTGGACTTTCTTCCACTCTGGCGTTGCCAGCAGTGAGAGGCGACGGCCTGGGGGTGGCAATTCTTGTTGCCCGAAGAGGCAACGTGGGTCGTTATTGTTTTTGGACTTTTGTGCTTGTCACAGATTGTCCATAACGAACACCATGTTCTAACATAAGGGTGTCCATATGTGCACTTGTCACCAGGACACCCTAAGCCGCAGTTCCATGATTGACTTTGAAGTTGTGTCATCGGATTTGCGGTCACATGTCTTGGACACTCGGGTGAAGAGAGGGGCAGAGCTTTCTACCGATCACCAGGTGGTGAGTTGGCTGCGATGGTGGGGGTGGATGTCGGACAGACCTGGCAGGCCCAAACGCATTGTGAGGGTTTGCTGGGAACGCCTAGCAGAGTCTCCTGTCAGAGAGAGTTTCAATTTCCGCCTCCGGAAGAACTTTGAACATGTCACGAGGGAGGCGCTGGACATTGAGTGGACGATGTTTAAAGATTAAAGTACCAATGATTGTCACACACACACTAGATGTGGTGAAATTTGTCCTCTGCATTTGACCCATCCCCTTGGGGAGCAGTGGGCAGCAGCGGCGCCGCGCCCGGGAATCATTTTGGTGATTTAACCCCCAACTCCTACCCTTGATGCTGAGTGCCAAGCAGGGAGGTAATGGGTCCCATTTTTATAGTCTTTGGTATGACTCGGCTGGGATTTGAACTCCAACCTATCGATCTCCGTGCCTCTATTGTCGAGGCGGCCGATTGGAGCTGTGGCCGCAAAGTGGTTGGTGCCTGTCGTGGCGGTAATCCTAGAACCCGCTGGTGTCCAGCGGTGAGGGATGCCGTCAAGCTGAAGAAAGAGTCCTATCGGGCTCTTTTGGCTCATAGGACTCCTGAGGCAGCGGACAGGTACCGACAGGCCAAGCGGTGTGCGGCTTTAGTGGTCGCGGAGGCAAAAACTCGCACATGGGAGGAGTTCGGGGAAGCCATGGAAAACGACTTCCGGATGGCTTCGAAGTGATTTTGAACCACCATCCGCCGCCTCAGGAAGGGGAAGCAGTGCACTGTCAACACCGTGTATGGTGTTCTGCTGACCTCGACTGCGGATGTTGTGGATCGGTGGAGGGAATACTTCGAAGACCTCCTCAATCCCACCAAAACGTCTTTCTATGAGGAAGCTGTGCCTGGGGACTCTGTAGTGGGCTCTCCTATTTCTGGGGCTGAGGTTGCCGAGGTAGTTAAAAAGCTCCTCGGTGGCAAGGCCCCGGGGTTGGATGAGATCTGGCCGGAGTTCCTTAAGGCTCTGGATGCTGTGGGGCTGTCTTGGTTGACAAGACTCTGCAGCATCGCGTGGACATCGGGGGCGGTACCTCTGGATTGGCAGACCGGGGTGGTGGTTCCTCTCTTTAAGAAGGGGAACCGGAGGGTGTGTTCCAACTATCGTGGGATCACACTCCTCAGCCTTCCCGGTAAGGTCTACTCAGGTGTACTGGAGAGGAGGCTATGCCGGATAGTCGAACCTCGGATTCAGGAAGAACAGTGTGGTTTTCGTCCTGGTCGTGGAACTGTGGACCAACTATATACTTTCGGCAGGGTCCTTAAAGGTGCATGGGAGTTTGCCCAACCAGTCTACATGTGCTTTGTGGACTTGGAGAAGGTATTCGACCGTGTACCCCGGGAAGTCCTGCGGTCCGCTCACTGTATGATCAGTGTCAGAGCTTGGTCCGCATTGCTGGCAGTAAGTCGGACCCGTTTCCAGTGAGGGTTGGACTCCACCAAGGCTGCCTTTTGTCACTGATTCTGTTCATAACTTTTATGGACAGAATTTCTAGGCACAGTCAGTGCGTTGAGGGTATCTGGTTTGGTGTCTGAAGGATTAGGTCTCTGCTTTTTGCAGATGATATGGTCCTGATGGCTTCATCTGGCCAAGATCTTCAGCTCTCATTGGATCGGTTCGCAGCCGAGTGTGAAGCGACTGGGATGGGAATCAGCACCTCCAAGTCCGAGTCCATGGTTCTCGCCCGGAAAAAGGTGGAGTGCCATCTCCGGGTTGGGGAGGAGATCTTGCCCCAAGTGGAGGAGTTTAAGTATTCTGGAGTCTTGTTCACGAGTGAGGGAAGAGTGAATCGTGAGATCGACAGGCGGATCGGTGCGGCGTCTTCAGTAATGCGGACGCTGTATCGATCCGTTGTGGTGAAAAGGAGCTGAGCCGGAAGGCAAAGCTCTCAATTTACCGGTCGATCTACGTTCCCATCCTCACCTATGGTCATGAGCTTTGGGTTATGACCGAAAGGACAAGATCATGGGTACAAGCGGCCAGAATTAGCTTCCTCCGCCGGGTGGCGGGGCTCTTCCTTAGAGATAGGGTGAGAAGCTCTGTCATCCGGGAGGAGCTCAAAGTAAAGCCGCTGCTCCTCCACATCCAGAGGAGCCAGATGAGTTCGGGCATCTGGTCAGGATGCCACCCGAACGCCTCCCTAGGAGGTGTTTCGGGCACGTCCGACCGGTAGGAGGCCACAAGGAAGACTCAGGACACATTGGGAAGACTATCTCTCCCGGCTGGCCTGGGAACGCCTTGGGATCCCCCGGGAGGAGCTGTACGAAGTGGCTGGGGAGAGGGAAGTGTGGGCTTCCCTGCTTGGACTGCTGTCCCCGCGATCCGACCTCGGATAAGCGGAAGAAGATGGATGGATGAAAAAAATCAACTAGATGGATAAAAAAGAGGTATTGTCCTACAATATATAACATATAAGAGTATGCATTTACATGTTTTGCAGTGCTTTCCACAGCAGATCAACTAACTATGTTCTTGCTTCGTCAAGCCAATCGAATGCTGTGTGGGACTAAAAGTTGTTGTTATATTTAAATATCACTGCAGCGGTCTTGGAACTAAGCTGGGAAGAAAGATGGAACAAGAATATCCACATTCATACCAAACTGTGGTGTATGAAATAATGTATGTTCATCTGTGATATACAATTAAAAGCACAACCACAATGGTCAAGATAAAAAAAGAAGGTCAAAATGAGGTCTGATTTGAGGAAAACATGTCCCTCGCCGCCCTTCTCCCCCAAACGAGAAATACTTTTTCAGGCGTCGCGAGCAGATTAAGACAAGCTGAAACAAGGGCTTGAATAACTGAATTAATATTACATATGTATTACTCTCATTCATGGATGTGGTTCTAATGAAATATTTGACATGAACAGGAAATGGGTTTGACCTAAAGTAATTATGTGTTGGCAGTAATGAATGGAGCCATAAACAGAAAGCCCTCTTTTAAAAAGTCTACTTTTGGATGAATCACGATTGGGACATTTTGTTTAGGTGTTCAGAAACAATATGACACATGCATCCTATGTTTACTGTAACCGACTCCCCTTATTTTCACGAGTACACAAACACAAACACATTAGTTTGAGTGAGTCTGAGCTAATGAGAATTAGATAGGCACACTTTGTTTGTTTTTAGCAGGGATAGAAATTTGATTTATTTGCTTTTAGGATTACAAAAGTGGATGGTGGATTTCCAGGGTCAGCTTGAAACTCGGTCTGGGCGATGTCAATATATATCTATATCAATAAAATACCAACATAAAATGTGTTTGATATATTTTTTTCCTTGGAAGAAAGCGAAAGTTGCAAAGCAAGGTTGGTTGTATGAACAAAGACACTCGCTCCCTGGTAATGCAGGAAGTGATCACTGATCAGTGGGAGTGACACGCTAACAGCCAATCAGATAACCGTATCAACTATCACGTTTGAGTGCTGCAGAGAGCGAATACATTGTGGATAAAACAGGAAATGTCACCTCAATAATATGGCAGTTTTTCAGATTTTTTTAAACTGACCCTAGTAAATGATGCAAGGCGTTCGTCCCCACCAAGACCGGTGATACCACACCACTTTAGCCGCGCTCGCCCTTTAGAGCACAACAGGAACTTCCTGGTACTAAACCTGCAGAAAATAGTTCTTATCAGGTTTCTCTATGTTTACATTTTCACACTTCGCACTATTTTGTTACACTTGATTAAGCATTTCTTACGTATTCCTCATTTTTGCACATTCATTTAAAAAGTTATTGATAAGTGTTCAATGTGATTTTTAGAATTTTGTTGACATTGATTGTTGACATTTCCTTTCTTTTCTGCCTTGATAGCTGAGGGCATTATAATCAGAGGGAGGTTACATTTGAAATAAAATCGTTTACATTGAATATATTTTTCTCCTGGTCCTAATATTCCATATAAAATATCAATAACTATCAATATTTACCGATATAAAACATATATATAAATATAATATATATATATATATATATATATATATATATATAAATATATAAAAAATATAAAATATCGTGAAATGTTTTTATTCATATTGCCAAGAACTACTGAAACTACTTTTTTTTACATGATCCAGTCTGTGTAACTATCACTGACAAATAAAACTATTTTGGTGGTAAAAACTAAACAAAACAAAAAACTGTGTGAATGCTGAAAACATAGCATCAAGTAACAAAAAAGGTTTTTGGGGGAATTTGGGCAATTGTTAGTGTGGATATCCAGGATAAGTGGAATATTTTGGGAAATGTGGAGGTTTAAAAAAATGTCCAATCATTTCAAATGGGCCAAAATTGTCCTGGAAAGTGGAATTCCTAGGAATGTGTCATGAATGAGCTAAACATAATGTCATTGGAAGGGTTCGAAATGGATGAAAAATGTGTAAAGGGAAGATAATATTTTTTTACAATACTATTTGTGAATGTTTTTCAGCACTCTTACAATGAAGCACACAAGAATATTAGGATGATAAACCTGAAATAATGGAATAACTGGCTGCATTACAGGTGCAAAATAAGGTGCTGTGTGTGGTTCCAGTGATTTGGAGGAAGTCAACTGGAAGTCTGGCTGTTTGTTTACTCCAATGACGAATGAGTTGTGGGGGTGGGGCCGCAGTGACGCTAAAAACACAGCTGTTGATATACCCATCGACCTGCAGGTCTGTTTGGGAGTAAACAGGAAGTCGTGGACTGAAGCACACCTTAAGCCCTCCGGCAGATGTATAAGAAAACTGGAGCTGGAGACCACAAATGAGATCAGTAATTGTAAATATTTGACATATACTGATATACAGTACAGGCCAAAAGTTTAAACACACCTTCTCATTCAATGGGTTTTCTTATTTTCATGACTATTTACATTGTAGACAAGTTTCGGCTACCCAAAACGTGTCAGGTACAAAACTTTACCTTACTAGCCTATATAAATCAACCATTTATAAAAATCACTTACCACTGTCTTAGCTTTATAGGAATTGTGAGTGAAAATGTATCCTGCACAGTATCAGTGACATATGGTCCACACCATTCATCAGGTTTGGGTAATATCCATTAATGAGCCCTCCGGTATGGATCTGACACGCAGCTGTTGTAAGAAGTCTCAAGTGAGAATAGTCTGTGCCTTCCAGCATCAGCGTGTGTGATTTACTGACATCTTGCAGCGAGCTTTAAAACTGCAGCCAGAGAAACAAGCTTGTAATGTTCTTTGTGTGTATGCAATGTACAGACGGTTTTACTCAAAAGAATATGTCCGTTAATTGTATTGCACCTTCATTTGAGCTTCCAATTGTTTATTCGTATGTGCGCACACAGACATGTCAACATGGAGCACGCCATATCTACACCTGTTACAGCAGATGTCAAACGGATTGACACATACACTGTGCAAAGATTGATGAATATGCATGCACAGCGTGTGCATATGGTATACAGTCAATGTGCCACTGTACTTCCTGTTATCACAAGCACAGCTCCAAAGAACAACGGCAATGAATGACGATTATTTGGACCACCTCTTCATCAGCTGTCATGGTGTGGCATAAACGCAGACTGTGAAATGGTCTGTCTAGACTTGACGTCACGTCAGAGTCCAGACGTACACACGCGCGCACACAGATCACGCACACACGATTTGCTTCCTCGCTGTGTCCCACCTACATTCCCGTCGTACCTGACAGCGGCTGGGTGACAAATATTTGTGGGGTTTGTAATCATGATGAACGATATGGCAAGGAATTGACATCATGTAAGATTTGAACTCACTTGATTGACATGTTATAGCCACAGAGGCTGATCAGGTTTTTGTGCAGTTAATAGTGCTCTGATTTAGACTTGGGCTGGGTGATCTGTACCACAATATAGATCTTTTATATCAGTCAATATTGATAATTATTGATATTTTTTATGAAAAGGAAAAACCAGGCGTAAAATATCAAATATAACCGTCCTCTAATCCCCTCAGCTATTCATTCTTTTTTTTTTCCATTTATTTATTTATTTCAGGCAATGACAAAGACGTACAAGTTGACAAAACATAATAATATAAATTAATATAGTGCATTATTGTCCAGTTTTGCCTGAAAGGGAGTGGGAAGAAGATAAGTTATTTAATCCCACCCCCAGTTCTCCATTCAGTGATTATTCACATGAGTTTCACTCTCACTTTGTTCAAGGATTATAATACAGATGTTGTATCATAGTGGCATTACCACAGGTAACAATAATTATTACACTGTAACAATCATTTGTATCAAAAATGTAGGAATAATGAATATACCAACAATGGTAATAGATATCATAGCAATAATGGTAATAGACAACATAGCAATAGTGGTAAGGAAACAATGAGCACATGTTAACACTTTGAGACAGAGTATAGCAGCAGGTCAAATTAAAGACCCTCATCTCTATATTTGAACCAGACCCCATGTTTGTATAATAGTTTAAATCGATTAATAGTTTGGCATTGCTTGTGTTGTAAGTCCAGTTTGTTCCATAGTTTTACTCCGCATACAGACACACAAAAACGTTTACGAGTGGTTTGAGCTCTCGGCAATAAGAAATATCCAAAGCCTCTCAAGTTATGAGCTTGCACTCGTCTTATAAAAAACGTTGTAGATTAGGTGGCAATAATTTGTTAAAAGCTTTATATAAGATTATTAATGTATTATATTTAACAAGGTCATCAAATTTGAGCAACTTTGATTGCATAAACAGATTATGAGTATGTTCTAAATAACCAACGTTGTGAATGATCCGCACTGCTCTTTTCTGTAATATGATCAGAGGATGAATTGTGTTTTGGTAAGTATTCCCCCATACTTCAACACAGTATGTAAGGTATGGCAGTACCAAGGTGCAGTATAGAGTACGGAGTGCATTTTCATTGAGGTATAGTTTTGCTTTGTTTATAATTGAGAGGCTTTTGGAGATTTTTGTTTTAATGTGTCTGACATGAGGTTTCCATGATAGTTTACTATCAATTATTACTCCCAAAAATGTATTCTCATTTACGATTTCAATTTGGGTACCATCAATACTTATTTTCTGTTCAGACGTTATGTTGCGATTTCCAAACATTACTATCTTAGTTTTATTTATATTCAAAGATAATTTATTTGTGTCCATCCATTTTTTTACTATGTTTAGTTCTGTATTTACTGTATTTATGAGCTCATTATAGTCATGACTACTGTAGAATACATTTGTGTCGTCTGCAAAAAGTATACATTTCAGTATTTTGGATGTATTAAACATATCATTAATATATACATTAAACAGTTTTGGCCCCAACACGGACCCTTGGGGGACACCACAAGCAATGCCAAGAGTGTCAGATAAAAATTTACCCATTTTAACAAACTGTACCCTCCCTGTTAAATAACTTTTTAACCAGTCACCAGCCAGCCCCCTAATTCCATATCTTCCCATTTTATCTAGTAGAATTGAATGATTAATGGTATCAAATGCTTTCTTTAGGTCAATAAAAATACCAGCATATCTTTTATGCTCCAGTGCATTAGTAATTTCCTCAATAGCTTCAGTTATTGCCATTGAAGTTGTTCTTTTGGACCTAAAGCCATACTGACCGTCATTGATTATATGATGCTTCTCAAGAAAAGATTCAAGTCGAGAGTTAAATAGTTTCTCTAAGATTTTTGAGAACTGAGGCAAAAGAGAGATTGGTCTGTAATTGGTGAAGGCGTGTTTGCTGTCACTTTTGAAAAGCGGAGTTACTTTAGCGATTTTCATTTGACTTGGAAAGCAGCCAGTCTGGAATGATAAATTACATATATAAGTTAATGGTTTTACAATATTCAGGACAACCTTTTGAACCAATATCATGTTGATATCATGGCAGTCAGTGGAGCACTTACTTTTACACTTCCGCACAATGTTTGTCACTTCCTGCTCATTTGTAACTGAGAGGAAGAATGACGAAGAATTCTGTTCAATAGTTGATTTTGTAACTCCATTGTCTGCCAATTTAGGACCAACATTTACAAAAAAACTATTGAACTTGTTTACATTACTCATATTATAATCTTCACCGTTTTCATTAATAAAGTAATCAGGATATGTCAACTTGGAATATCCTTGTTTTATTAGACTATTCAAAACATCCCAAGTTCCTTTTATATTATTTTTGTTTTCATATCGTTTTTTTTTTAATAATATAACCGTTTGCTTGTTCTTATAATATCAGTTAATTTATTTTTGTACTTCTTGTATCGTTGTTCGACTTCTTTTGTTTTTATTTTGATGAAAAGTTTGTAGAGATTGATTTTCTTTTTACAGGCATTAATTATCCCTTTTGTGATTCAAGGGCTATTTTTATTTTTTCCTTTTATAAAATGTTCTTTTACGGGGCAATGTTTATTATGCAGGGAAGTAAAGATGTCTAAAAAATTACAATAAGCACTGTCCACATTAGGTTCTCTGTATACTGAAGTCCAATCCTGAACTGCTAAACTATTGTTTAGGGCACAGATTGTTTCCTCAGTTGTTATTCATTTAGAGATTTTGCCATAGTATCTTTGGTTTTCTTGAGATGACAGTCATATAAAGTAAAAACAGGTAAATGGTCAGTGATATCACATATAAATAGGCCACTGGTGACTTGATTTCCCATAATGTTTGTAAAAATGTTGTCAATGATTGTGGCACTATGTGTTGTTATTCTGCTTGGTTTGGTTATGGTTGGATATAGAGACAAGCTGTACATTGTGTCAATGAAGTCATCAACATGTTTTTGCTTGGTTGAGTTTAACAAATCAATGTTAAAATCACCACAGATAAATATGGTTTTTTGGTTCACAGAGGAAAATAGTTTACCCATCCACTCATTGAAAGTTTCTATGCTTGAACCAGGTGCCCGGTATACACAGCTCATGAAGATATTTGTCTTTTTGTCATTTAGGATTTCCACTGTTAAACATTCAAATATACCATCGACTGCTATGGTCATGTTTGTTAAAACTTTAAATGTAACAGATTTATGAATGTACAATGCGACCCCTCCTCCTATTTTATTGATTCTGTTTATGTATGTTAATTCATAGTCATTCAGACCAAAATCAATACCTTTATCACTGTTGAACCAGGTTTCAGTGATTGCAACAATGGTAAATGGATGACTAAATTCTTTCAAGTAATCCTTGATAGCCTCAAAATTAGTGTACATGCTTCGACTATTGAAATGTATTATAGATAGACTATCTTCTGATTTTACACTGTTTTTATATTGTTCGCGGGTAAAATAATTACAGTTTTTAACAATCGCAGAGAAAAAATTATTATCAGGGTCTATGTCCATATCAGTCTCTGTTGTGGTGTGCTCTTGATACTCACACATGTCCAGTTCTTTTTGTTGATGTTGGAGGATCTTCTGTAACATGTCCATATTAATACTTGGTGTGGTCTGTGTTCTTGGTGTGGGTAGCATTGAGATGATGTAAAAGTCACAAGCTACATTGATACCAAGTACTGCATCAATGTCAATACTTATCAAGATCTTCTATTTTCCTTATCACCAAGACTTTTGCTTCCTCCGGCGTCCCATTTAGTTTGATGAAGATCTTACAGTTCGTTACCCAGGTTTGTTGAATCTTGCTTTGCCTTTTAAGTTGTCGTGCGACCCTTGCGATGTCAGCATTTTTCTTGGTCAAGTGTTCATTGATGAAAACATCTGTTCCTTTGAGTTTGCGTCCTTGCCTTAATAGTGCGATCTTCTTCTTTCTGTTTGCGAATCTCATGATGACAGCGGGTGGTCTCTGGTTCCTCATGGGCAGTGGGTGACAAGCCTCGATGTGCTCCAGGTCCATCTCTATCCCCCTGCTTTGGAGATAGGAGGCCACCTGCTGCTCCACCGACTGTGCCTCCTGCACGCTGGGCTGTCCGCTGTCCGCGGCCACCGCACGCGCGTAATTGCGTGGCTTGATCTTGATCCCGGTGATGACCACATCATTCATGCGGGAATATTGCTCCAGCTCGTCCACTCGCTGCTCCAGGTCCACAATGCGCCGATCTTTTTCCACGTTCTGGAGGCGTAATTGTTTCACCTCCTCCAGTAGACCCAAAAGCTGCTCCTGGTGCTCCCTCACCGCAGTCACATCACCACACAGGGAAAGGAGTGTGAGCCTCATCTCCTCGAACTCCTCCGATGTGGGGCTTTTCCTCGGTGCAGGCATCACGGTCTATCTGCCGACGCATCCAGCAACAGAAGGAAAAATCCACCTCCGTATCTCAGGCGGGTAATGCTAGCCGGCTCCGGTGTGCTAGCTCGCAGCACCGATCGACACAAGCTACAAAGTGTCACGGCACAGTGACACAGCGAAGCCAAAAAAGCACAAAAGTACAAAAAGTTGTACTAGCTTTGCACAAGGCGATTGCCAAACTCAACAGCCCCACTTCGAAAACAGCCAAACGCGTGCGAACTATCAAGGCAGAAAGGAAAGAAAATGTCAACACAAGCATAGAAAACAATAAAACCATATGAACAAAATTCAAAAATCACATTAAAATGAAGGTGCGACAATAAGAAATATGTAAAAAAAAACCTGTAAAATAATAGAAC
Organism: Entelurus aequoreus; assembly: GCF_033978785.1. Lineage (NCBI taxonomy): Eukaryota > Metazoa > Chordata > Actinopteri > Syngnathiformes > Syngnathidae > Entelurus > Entelurus aequoreus. Next base: position 57,049,158 of record NC_084736.1, read on the forward strand.
TAATTTCTGACGGTTTAGTGCCAGGAATTTACAGCGGTGCTCTAAAGGGTAAGCACAACTAAGGTGGTTTGGTATTACTGGTCTTGATGGGGATGAATACCTTGCATCATTTATAGACCAAATTGGTTGGACTACGGTCTGTTTGAAAAAAACAAAAAAAACTGCCATACTCGCATTTCCATTGCAGTTTTTCGCAAAATAAAAGCGATACTTCTAAAATTTCGCCTATGTACACGTGCGACTTGTGGGTGTTTCCATTAAAGGGTGTTTTGAATCATGAACCGTAACTCTGATAAAATCTCACCCCACGAGACTCCACTTTGAGGAAGATACTGCAGCTGGTGCTGTGATGTCACTAGATGACCAAGGTGATCGCTCAAAGGCAACGTCCTTACGGCCGCCTCCACATTGTTAATCAGCGTGGGTCACTCCGAGCCTGCGGAACAGCCAAAATTGCCGGCAGGCCGACAGATTTGAAGCGAGACAAGATCAAGTCTGCCCTAGTTGTCCTGCGTGTTTATGTGACCAGCTGTAAATGTAGAAAAAAGTGTTTCCATCATGCTTTTGCCAAACACTTCATTATGGAAACGTCTCAAAAAGCACCTCATGAGAGAACAAAAATGTTTTAGCAATATTTGAGCTTTTTTCGAAATATGGCCGTTTCCGTTACCAGTTTCTTGTTGCAATATTTAGGTTATTTAGGCACATTTCAAGGGGTAATGGAAACGCAGCTACTGTCCAGGTGAGTTTTCCTCTTTTATCCACAATTTCTTCATTTTCACTTTCTCTTCTCACTCCATGCAAAGAAACAACCACCAGACAACAAGATGGCGCAACCAAAAATGATAGTTGATACTGTTACCTGATTGGCTGTGAGCGTGTCCCTCCCACTGATCAGTGATCACTTCCTGCGTTACCAGAGAGCGACTGCCTTTGTTCATGCTACCAACCTTGATTTGCAAATTCCGCTTTCTTGCAACAAAGAAAACAAAAAAATGAACAAACCTTATATTGAACGCATTTTTATTGACATGGATTACGTGTCTATCGCGATATATATTAATATGCCTTTTTGCCCAGCCCTAATACCAAGTAAATGTCTCAGTTTATGTCTCTGCTTTAAAGGACAGCTTACACTTATATATATATATATATATATATATATATATATATATATATATATATATATATATATATATATATATATATATATATATATATATATATATATACACTACCGTTCAAAAGTTTGGGGTCACATTAAAATGTCCTTATTTTTGAAGGAAAAGCACTGTATTTTTCAATGAAGATAACTTTAAACTAGTCTTAACTTTAAAGAAATACACTCTATACATTGCTAATGTGGTAAATGACTATTCTAGCTGCAAATGTCTGGTTTTTGGTGCAATATCTACATAGGTGTATAGAGGCCCATTTCCAGAAACTATCACTCCAGTGTTCTAATGGTACAATGTGTTTGCTCATTGGCTCAGAAGGCTAATTGATGATTAGAAAACCCTTGTGCAATCATGTTGACACATCTCAAAACAGTTTAGCTCGTTACAGAAGCTACAAAACTGACCTTCCTTTGAGCAGATTGAGTTTCTGGAGCATCACATTTGTGGGGTCAATTAAACGCTCAAAATGGCCAGAAAAAGAGAACTTTCATCTGAAACTCGACAGTCTATTCTTGTTCTTAGAAATGAAGGCTATTCCACAAAATTGTTTGGGTGACCTCAAACTTTTGAACGCGATTCTCTTTTTTTTTTAAATCGATTTTATTTTTTTAAATTTTTATTTATTTATTTATTTTTAATTAATCAATCCAACAAAACAATATACAGCAATACCATAACAATGCAATCCAATTCCAAAACCAAACACGACCCAGCAACACTCAGAACTGCAATAAACAGAGCAATTGAGAGGAGACACAAACACGACACAGAACAAACCAAAAGTAGTGAAACAAAAATTAATATTATCAACAACAGTATCAATATTAGTTACAATTTCAACATAGCAGTGATTAAAAATCCCTCATTGACATTATCATTAGACATTTATAAAAATAAAAAATAAAAAAACAACAATAGTGTCACAGTAAGCATCTCATAAGCTTGACAACACACTGTGTCCAATATTTTCACAAAAATTAAATAAGCCATATTTTTGGTTCATTTAATAGTTAAAACAAATTTACATTATTGCAATCATTTGATAAAACATTGTCCTTTACAATTATTAGGGATGATGTTTGATAAGAAATTCTCGAGTTCGAGCCCATTATCGAATCCTCTTATCGAACCGATTCCTTATCGATTCTCTTATCGATTCCAGATAGGTTGTTGTATATGGAAAAAAACACACTATTTGGTTTAACAAAAGCTCACTTTTATTTTAGAAGAAAATAAATAAATAAAATAAATAAATACATATTGACTGTTACCCCCCTAAAAAAAATAAAAAATATTGACTGTTACCCAAAGTATATTAAGTGGGACTTTTCAGAAAAACAAATAAATACAGTAACACAAAAACAACCTGTCTCTGTGATCACTATAGGTGTATAAATAATAATATAGTGTTAAATAAAATCGGTCCCTTGGGCACAAAACTGAAAATAATACAGCTCTCCAAAAAGTGCACTTCTGCTGCTATTGGAACATAATAACTACACACACTATGACACTAAGAACACCACAGTCATCAATCAACAATTCTTCTTCCCCTACATGAGAGCGAAGCCTGGCAATAATTGCATATTGCTTGTTCTGCCCTCACTATACGTGTTTTTTTTGATTGATTGAGATTTTTATTAGCAGGTTGCACAGTGAAGTACATATTCCGTACAATTGACCACTAAATGGTAACACCCGAATAAGTTTTTCAACTTGTTTAAGTCGGGGTCCACTTAAATTGATTCATGATTACAGATATATACTATCATATATACTATCATCATAATACAGTCATCACACAAGATAATCACATTGAATTATTTACATTATTTACAATCAGGAGTGTGGAGGGGGGGTGGGGTGGGGGGGGGGGGGGGTATGGACATCAAGTAGTGGACATAGAGAGAGAGAGAGAGAGAGAGAGAGAGAGAGAGAGAGAGAGAGAGAGAGATCAGAAGGCATAAGAAAAAGAATCTGCATTTGATTGTTTACATTTGATTATTAGCAATCCGGGGAGGGTGTTAGTTTAGGGTTGTAGCTGCCTGGAGGTGAACTTTTATAGCGGTTTTGAAGGAGGATAGAGATGCCCTTTCTTTTATACCTGTTGGGAGCGCATTCCACATTGATGTGGCATAGAAAGAGAATGAGTTAAGACCTTTGTTAGTTCGGAATCTGGGTTTAACGTGGTTAGTGGAGCACCCCCTGGTGTTGTGGTTATGGCGGTCATTTACGTTAAGGAAGTAGTTTGACATGTACTTCGGTATCAGGGAGGTGTAGCGGATTTTATAGACTAGGCTCAGTGCAAGTTGTTTAACTCTGTCCTCCACCTTGAGCCAGCCCACTTTAGAGAAGTGGGTAGGAGTGAGGTGGGATCTGGGGTGGAGGTCTAGAAGTAACCTGACTAACTTGTTCTGAGATGTTTGGAGTTTAGATTTGAGGGTTTTGGAGGTGCTAGGGTACCAGGAGGTGCATGCGTAATCGAAAAAGGGTTGAACGAGAGTTCCCGCCAGAATCCTCAAGGTGCTTTTGTTGACCAGAGAGGAAATTCTGTAGAGAAATCTCGTTCGTTGGTTAACCTTTTTGATTACCTTGGTTGCCATTTTATCACAGGAAAGGTTAGCCTCTAGAATGGAACCTAGGTAGGTGACCTCATCTTTCCTGGTGATGACACTGTCACCTACTTTTATGGTGAAGTGATTGACTCTCTTAAGTTTGATGTGGGACCCAAACAGGATGGATTCTGTTTTACCCAAGTGGATGGATAGCTTGTTGTCAGCGAGCCAGGTGCAAATTCTACAGAGCTCAGCACTGAGGATTTTCTCCACCTGTGACTTGTCCTTGCCGGATACCAGCAGGGCAGAGTCATCCGCAAACAAAAACAATTCACAGTCACATGCCGATGACATGTCGTTTATGTATATTAGGAACAGTAAAGGTCGTACAATTGAGGTTATACAGCTTGGCAGACAGCTAACAAACAATCAAAAACGTCTAATAAAGTTCCAAAGCAGATTAATCCATTCAGGCTCTTTATTGTTGTTGATCTTGCGTTGTCTTTTCCTATCTTTACTTATGTCTTGCAATGGACTGTTATTTATTTATTTTTTTAAACTGAAATACACACAATGACAAATGTATAAGCTATGTGATTCAATTAACATACTGAAATGTAATACACAATATGTAAATATTAGCTTCACACAAATATACAGTACTATCATCAAACAAATACTTCTGAGTGTTGAAACTATTTCGATGGTGGAAATACACGACTGGCAGCCATTTTAAGTCCTCAAAACATCCATTGAAACAGTGCACAAAAATCGTTTTTCAATAAATATCTTACTATCAAATTAAAACACTTTCCACCTTAATATTGAGTTATATAAACAAGTTAAACAGTTTACTTACAGACTTATCTTTTCCAAGACTTGTAGGAGCTAACACAACTTGTCTACTTCTCAATTGTCTCATGAACTGAACTGACTCGTCAACCCGGAAGTGCCCAAACTAATGACACGTAGTATTTTCATATCGCCACAAAGTGTCAGTAAAAGTCTACAATTAAATGGGCATAACATTGCGTCCCACAGGGCAATTCCTGTGGGAAGGGATTCGTTTTTAGGGATTCGAATAAAGAACCAACTCTTTTTCTTTACTATAGTGGTCTCGATAACGGGTCCCGTTTCTTAAAAAGGGATTCGAGTCCCAGGATTCTGTTCTTTTCTTATCGAAAAACCGGGAAAACCGGTTTCGAGCATCAGTCTTAACAATTATAAAAGCTTTTCACAAAAATCTACTACTCTGCTTGCATGTCAGCAGACTGGGGTAGATCCTGCTGAAATCCTATGTATTGAATGAATAGGGAATCGTTCTGAATCGGGAAAATATCGTTTTTGAATCGAGAATCGTGTTGAATTGAAAAAAAAATCGATTTTGAATCCAATCGTGACCCCCAAATCGATATTGAATTGAATTGTGGGACACCCAAAGATTCACAGCCCAAGAATCGATATTGAATCGAGTTGTGGGACACCCAAAGATTCACAGCCCTAATATATATATATATATATATATATATATATATATATATATATATATATATATATATATATATATATATATATATATATATATACATATATATATATATATATATATATATATATATATATATATATATAAATATATATATATATACATATATATATATATATATATATATATATATATATATATATATATATATATATATATATATATATACATATATATACATATATATATATATATATACATATATATATATATATATATATATATACATATATATATATATACATATATATATATATATATATATATATATATATATATACGTATATATATATATATATATATATATATATATATATATATATATATATATATATATATATATATATATATATATATATACATATATATACATATACATTAAATATATATATATATATATATATATATATATATATATATTTTTATATATATATATATATATATATATATATATATATATATATATATATATATTTTTTTTATTTTTTTTGTTTGTTTTTTTGTTTTTTTGTTTTTTTTGTTCTGTCCAGCCACTCAGGCAAATCATATTGTTGATATAGATGATCTATATTTGCTGTACAGATTTACTTTACAAAATAAAAGTTTGGGATACTTCTATTGTTGTCTCACTTGTGTTTGACTTTATTAAATGGATTTATATTATTATTTGGTGCAGCCGGGCCGGAGCAGGAGGGGATAGAAAGAAGAAAAAAAGGAAGAAAGAGGGGAAAATTGTGGGGACAAGAGGGGAATAAGACAGAGAGACAACAACAACAACAGAACAGCATCAGCAAATATGATATGTACAAATATGATAGTAAAAGTGATAGCAAAGAAGCAATTAGTGAAGTAAATATTAATAACACAGAAATGACAATGAACAATATTATACTACAAATGGATCAATACAAATACCAATAGAAATAGTATTATTGATAATGAATAATAACAATAATTACTTCTATTATCAACAATACAATTGTTTCAAATGCAACAATACATATATGTAATGATAACTTGAAAAACCAAAGAAAGCAGATAAATGGAGGGGAAGAAAGAGAAGTGAACTGTATTAGCTTTGTAGATTGTTATAGTAACAATAGGTTACCTGCTCTGTGGCCTTGTGGTTAGAGTGTCTGCCCTGAGATCGGTAGGTTGTGAGTTCAAACCCCAGCCGAGACATTCCAAAGACTATAAAAATGGGACCCATTGCCTCCCTGCTTGGCACTCAGCATCAAGGGTTGGAATTGGGGGTTAAATCACCAAAATGATTCCCGAGCGCGGCCACCGCTGCTGCTCACTGCTCCCCTCACCTCCAAGGGGGTGGAACAAGGGGATGGGTCAAATGCAGAGGTTAATTTCACCACACGTAGTGTGTGTGTGACTATCAGTGGTACTTTAACTTTAACTTTAAGCTTTGTCAGTGTGCCGTGTGTTACCCAGTTTCCCCTCGGGCAACAACGTTAATATGTTTGATGAAACGTGCGTATATGTATGTATATCAGAGATGCGCAGTTTGCGGACACACCCGCGGTGTCCGCGGATTATCCGCGGGTCGGGCGGATGTATGACGAAAAAAATAGATTTTAAATAGATTCGGGCGGGTGGCGGTTGAACCAATTCGGAAATATATATACATAGTTAAATGTATAAAGATAATCCTTCCTATACGTCCCAGCAACAAGTGCCGCAAGTGAGCGCTCCTTCAGCGCAGCAGGGCGCATTTTAGAGGCCAGGCGCTCTCGCCTGAATCCTGGCACTGTAGATGCCATTTTATTCCTGCATAGTGCTAACAAAAAAAAAAGTAAGTAGACATATGGTTGGATATGTTAGACGAATTAGTCTACGTTACCTAGGCTATACCAAATAAGCCCATGTCTAACCTATATTGAGTTCGGTCAGCTGAATAAATTTGATGGTTACGTGTTTTTTGGGCGCACTACAATGCAAAGGAATTAAGGCAATTGCGTTGTTTATTGTGTTTTTTTTCTATTAGAGATATACTACTGTGTGTTAATTATTTGGCCTCGCTTTCAAGTGAAGCGCATCTCCGATTGGCAACAATGTAAGTCTATTTAGCCTGCTTTGTTTGTCGCGACCGTCTATTTTCATTATAATTCAATTAGTATTATTTATTTAATTTATTTTTGTTTAAATAGGGATGACATACATATGTCATTGTATAATTTAAGTTTGTGCCCGTGATTGACAGCCTAAGGCTTATGAGGCACATTTTTTATTTATTTTTTTATTTCAACTTAAAAACGTATGAGCCTATGCCTATGCCTACAACATAGGCTATGTGTTCATCTTTATTTTCCTGCCTGTCGTTGACAATGGAGATTGTCTGATATTTTGTCATGGCTGCAGATCAATCAATAAAGGTTAATCTTTGTTGCGAAATTGTTCACTGTTTCACTGTGCACCCCGCCCTTGTCCCTATTTGAGCATTATAACGTTAACAAGTTAAGATTCATTGAAATAAATTCAGAACATTTTTTTTACCTAACGAAAATATAGGCCAAGGCTTTCTAAAACATTTTTTAACTTCTTAAAAGCATTGTTCTGCTTGCTGCAACTGCGCACACAATGTGTGAGGAACGCACTCCTGATCTGAGGGCATTGGCAACAATAGTCAACACTTTCTTAATGTAAATGACAACAATATTATAATAATGATAAATAATATTATCACACATTAATATCTCTTAGCCTCTAATGCGTGGCCAAGAGATATTAAAGTGTGGCACGCATTGAATGTCTCTGCTGCATTGAATCAGTCTCCCTTCTTTAACCTCACTAATGCCTTGCATCGTCTATATAAGATATATAACAACGGACCGGTGGCGGGTGGGTGTGGTTTTGATAAAATGTTGGTTCGGGTGAATGGCGGGTGGATGACGACTTTTGTGATGCGGTTGCGGATGAAATGATTGCCTATCCGCGCATCTCTAATGTATATGTACTTGTATATGTACAGAATGTGTATATGTATGTTTGTACAGTGAATGTATGTGTTTATGTATGTTTCATACATGCCAACCCTCCCGGTTTTACCGGGAGACTCCCGGTATTCAGCGCCTCTCCCAATAACCTCCCGGCAGAAATGTTCTCCCGACAAACTCCCAGTATTCAGCCGGAGCTGGAGGCCACGCCCCCTCCAGCTCAATGCGGACCTGAGTGGGGACAGCCTGTTCTCACGTCCTCTTTCCCACAATATAAACAGCTTGCCTGCCCAATGACGTCATAACATCTACGGCTTTTAGAGAGTAGAGTGCACAACTGCACACACAACAAGGAGACGAAGCAGAAGAACGAGGAAGTTACAGACATGGCGACGCCGTCGACGAGCAAGATGAAGAAATACGCTTGCAAGTTCCAAAACGAATGGAAACAAGAATTTCAGTTCATCCAGGACAGTTAGAAGGGGAAGGGGTATGTAATTATGTTGCCTGTACATTTTGTAGAACAGACTTCTCCATTGAACACGGTGGCCGAAATGATATACTCAGTCATGAACGGAGAAGTTAAACAGGACAATACTGCCATCTACTGGATAGCCTCCGGCACACTGAAATTCAAGTATTTATTTTATTTATATGTATAATAAAATATATATATATATATATATATATATATATATATATATATATATATATATATATATATATATATATATATATATATATATATATATATATAGCTAGAATTCACTGAAAGTCAAGTATTTCATACATATATTAGGCTGACCATATTCTGAAATCCCAAAAGAGGACACATATATGCGTGCCAAGGCGGGCAGCACGCCAAGGCCGGGACTAGGTGAAAATTTGCCAATGATACTCGAACTTGATTTATAAATAATATATTTTTTTAAATAAAGCATTTTTTCTCCTCTGTTGACAGCAGTGTTGGCGCTAGGAATTTTCAAAATGGGGTCCCACAGTAAATTTTTGGGGTCCCACTTTTTTGTAAGCGTTTTGAAAACAAATGACAAAAGTATGCATTATCCTGTTAGATCTCACATTCTATATTTCTTTGGAATAAGGTTGTCATAAACGTTACTTAATTAATTAAAAAATATAATACAAAAGAAAACAAATGTGTATACATATGTAAATGTATTCAGTTATAAACATTCATTCACTTTCTTCTACATCACAACTTCGGATCTATTCCTCATTTCAAAATGTTTTTTTTTTTTTATGTTGTTTTGTTTGTTTGTTTGTTTTCTGCCCTTTTTTGTCAAACAAAACTATGTTTTTTATGGCAAACACACAAAATATGCAAAATCTTCCACCAAAAATATTTTTCTAAGTGGAATATTTGATGTGAAGTAATCGAAACCTTTGATAGGTCAATAATTCATAATAACATTGATTTTGATTCAATATTATGTTTTGAGCAATGACCGTTTGAAAGAAAGAAAAAACAGGTTTGTTTTATTAGTCAACATTGCAACTTTTTCTAAATTACATTTCACCTTTAAGCTTTTTTATTTCACTTTTGTTATGTTTTTGTTTATTTCAATAGTATTTTTAGAATGTGCCGTGGGCCTTTAAAACATTAGCTGTGGGCCACAAATGGTAAAAAAAACTAAAAAAACATTTATAATCTGCATCCTTTCTGATTTCAATGTGTTAAAAAGACACAAAAAGTGCGTTAACGCCAACACTGGTTGACAGTATAACAAAATAAGTCACACTTATATTCTGTAACATTCACAGTTTTGGAAAAAAAAGTGCAGAGGTAGAAATATTGAAAATAACCTCTTGTATATAATGTAAACATAAATAATGCCTCAAAACAAGTTCATTAAATTTAAACAAAAAACAGCAGACGAGCTCTCACCCTGCACAGCTGTTTTGTGCTTTGTAGTGTCGATATGGGCTTGTAGATCGTTGGCCCCTTTATTTGCCACAGATACATACGTTGCTGCTTTGCACACAGTGCATTCTGCTTTCCATGTGTCACGGCCAGGACGAAAACACAAATACTTTTCCCGCAAATTATCCGTGAAGTTGCATTTACATTTCGGCATTTCTTGTTCTCATGTCTCTCTCCACTCACTAGCTCTCTCGCTCTGTGTCTCTGCCCCTCCCTCACAAATGTTGCTACGTGCGCGCACCTTCAGTTTTTTTTTTAACCCCTTCTTAACTTAACCCTGGACGTACATTGAAAATACACGCAACCCTAATTCAAAATGCCGGACATTTGAGGCATTTAAGAAACCCCGCCCGGACACCCCCGCAAAAGAGGACATGGCCGGGGAAAAGAGGACGTATGGTCAGCCTAACATATATATATATATATATATATATATATATATATATATATATATATATATATATATATATATATATATATATATATATATGAAATACTTGAGTTGGTGAATTCTACCTGTAAATATACTACTCCCCTATTAACCACGCCCCCAACCACCGCCCCACCCCCGACCACGCCTCCCCACCCCCCACCCCCGAGCACGCCCCCCACCCCCCACCTCCCGGTATCACAGTGAATGTATACGTACAGTATACATACTGTATGTATGTTTGTACAGTGAATGTATATGTACAGTATGCGTATATGTATGTTTCTACACAACAATACAATAAGTTACAGGTGAAGGTATTATATCTTGATAAAGTATAATCATATATATGTGTTCAGGATGAGAAATAAAAAACGCAAAATAAAATTCTAAGACACAAAAAATAAAATCAAGTTTAAAAATAAATAAAAAATGGTAAAATGGATTATACTTGTATAGCGCTTTTATACCTTCAAGGTACTCAAACCCATCAGGAGCAAGGGTGAAGTGTCTTGCTCAAGGACACAACGGACGTGACTAGGATGGCGGAATCCGGGGATCGAACCAGGAACCCTCAGGTTTCTGGCACGGTCGCTCTACCAATCGAGCCACAGTAAAAAGCATGTTGAAAACATATTTTTGGCTTGAATTAGGTCGTATATTAATTTTTTAGTCTTATAAATAGGCAAAGGCCAGGGCAGATTTAGCCATAAAGTAAGGCCATTTGTCTACTGATTAGACAAATTTGAGGATATCTGGATTACATTTATGCGAGCAGGTCTTCCAAAGCATATTGACCAAAACAATAACGGGGCTGATTGTGGGAGGAAAAAAAGCAAAATTATAACATATTAAAATGGAACTTGAAAGCAAAGTTATTTTTTCCCAATAACTACTAACAACATTTTGGCTTAAAACTGGGGTTTGTGCAGAAGGAAGCAATACTTTTCCCGCCTCAATGATTCATAGGAAAATCATTAATTTATCAGATGTGTCTTGCACTTAAGGGTGCCTGTATATGTAAGACTTGATCTATACTGTATTTCTGTCTGCCTCCCAGTCGACCTTTCATTGCAAAAAAGAAGGACATGCATAGAAAGTGCTTCTTGCCTTCTCATAGGCCTTAAAGGAAAACTGCACTTTTTTTAAATTCTGTCCATCAGCCACAATTCTTAGGTCGACAAGAAGACACGTCTTTCATTTTTCTGTGCTTTCAAAACAGTAAAAACCTGCTAGCACACAGCGGCTAACAATGCAGGTCATGGAGATTCACCTATTTTGGCAATAAATCACTCTAAAAAACATATCTACCTCTCCTCTCTTCACTATATCAATAAGGCAATAACTGAATATGGCTGTTAAGTTCATTGGGAAGAATATGAAATACTACCTCTTAATAAACATTGCAAGTTAAGAACTCCAAGAAGCAGAAATCATATATAGGAATGCATATTACACCAGATCTTTATAATTTACTTCAAATTTATCAACAATATTTGGCAACATCAGATCAAAATGATCTTTCCCTTTTTAGTTCCATTGACACCAATGATGGTGATGAAAACCAATGTCAAACACAAGATCTATAATCTTAAACATTTAAATAAATAAATACATGATAAATGGGTTATACTTGTATAGCGCTTTTCTACCTTCAAGGTACTGAAAGCGCTTTGACAGTATTTCCACATTCACCCATTCACACACACATTCACACACTGATGGCGGGAGCTGCCATGCAAGGCGCTAACCAGCAGCCATCAGGAGCAAGGGTGAAGTGTCTTGCCCAAGGACACAACGGACGTGACTAGGATGGTAGAAGGTGGGGATTGAACCCCAGTAACCAGCAACCATGCGATTGCTGGCACGGCCACTCTACCAACTTCTAAAAAATAAGATAGAATCCAAATTTGAACGCTGGTCACGTTTCCAAATACCACTTTGAGGTCGGGTGAACATGGTAAAATGAGTATACTGCTAGCAGTTAATTATACATTGAAAATGATACCTGTCCTAATTAATAAAAGTTGGTTTAAGAAAATACATACGATGATATCACATTTTATATGGTGTGTAAAGAAGGCCAGATGTTCATATTTAAGATTGTCTAGTACACAAGATAAGGGAGGACTCCAATTACAATTTACATTATTATATCTCTTTTGGCTGTGAGCAAGCAAGCCACTTATTCCATTATTCTGCAGATAAGAACTGGATCAACATAGAAAACAAATCTGTTAATGAATTTGCACATTGATTTGGGGAGTCCACATTACATTAAAAATACCTAATGAATTGAGGCAGAGCCCAAAAGAAGCCACTTTAAGCATTCTAAAACTGTGTCTAAAACCCAACAACATCTGTGAATCAACCACTTTGCTCCAATCATAATATCATTAATAAAAATGTGGTCAAATGGACCACATGAAAAGACAGAGGTATTACTAAACCTCATCATATTATTCATGTAAACTTATTTAAACCGTTCACAAATGTAGAGTTTAAAAAAACATTGGGGTTTTTTTAAGAAATACTGATGCCTGTGCGTCACATCTTGTATCATTTTTCTGCATCATTGCAACACAATGAGAAATATTTAAAAACACTATGTTTGCTTGTTTTAAAGCCCACTGGGAGAAAATGTAACGTTCATCAGGAAATGATCGGAAAGTCTCATTATGAGCAAGATTACAAACTCCCCACACTGACGTAACAAAAGTAGGCCTTCTAACAACTTTAGGCCCAAATATGAAGTTGTCAGTCAAAACATTGCACGCATGTTTCTCCCCAGTGCAGTTCCTTCTGTAAATATTCTGTTTGGGGTTTTCTATTTGCCAACACATACGAGAAATAGAAAGACACTGAAGAGAGCTCTTTTACGGGGAATTTTGCCTATGTGAGACAAGAACACACGTTTTCCTTTTTTTCATTCTAATTAGTACAATACGACAGGCGGCTAACAATGAAGCTAATCTTTTGCGCTCATAAAGCCCTCTAAAAGAACATCGAAAAACGCCAACATTGTTATTATCATAAGCCAGGGATGTCAAACTCATTTTCATTGAGGGCCACATCGCAGAAGGCCACATGTAACAATGAATATGTATGATTTTCAGTGTAAAATCCCCTAATTATATTATTACACAATTGCTTATGCATTTGTTTATATATATATATATATATATATTTATTTTTTTTGCCAAAATGTGATGGATAACTTGCTTTGAAATTATAAGCAGATATTTAGGTTTTTAATTTTATTTGGAAAATTTTGGGGGGAATATATGTTCAAATGTATTTTGCATGATTGATAAAGAATTACATTTTATGCAATACAGGTCTGCATTGACATTCAATTTAGACCTGGGGAGGGCGAGAAAGACACGAATCGACGCTCGATTGAGGCACCTTTCTTTTTTTTTTTTTTTAGGATTGAGGATTATGGTTATTCTTCATCTTCAGCATCCCAGTGAGAGCAGACATTGTACACTAAGTGATTGATTTAATATATTCATAGTTTATATTACTTGTCTAGCAACTAACCATAGTGCTACTTTCTGTTTATCACTCAACTTCTAGAACTTGCAGCTCATCTTCCTTACATTCAGGCTCAAAAATATACGTTTCTGGATCATCATTTGCCCCAAAGTAGTCGTCGTCTCTTGCGAAGTCTGTCACCATTAGTAGTAGTAGTAGTTGTTGTTATTGAAAGGAAAAGCGAACTTTGCTGTATTTTTAAAACAAACAAAAGACATAAATATTACATGTTTTATGAAAGTGCTTTACATTACATATAAACGTGTATATAAAACATTGATTGATGTTTTTAGCGCTTTATACCCAGAATACAGCGACTTTCCTTGTTAGCTGACTTTTGCTAGCGTTTATTTACGAGTTAAGAATGCATAAAAAAAACAAAATCGTGTGTGCTTGTTGCACATAAGGATTGTGAATGATACAAAAATGCAGTTCCCCTTTAAGCACATGCCAACTCCTCTAAATAAAAACCACAATAATGTCCCAGCAGATCGGCTTTGACCCAAACCAGAAAAACGCTTGTCCAAATTTGGTAGCGCTGGCCTTGGTGGTCCTTCAGGGCTTTGTGTATTTCATCTTCTCCGGAGGCTTTAAAGTCTGTATTGCACCTGTCACGTACCGCCAAGAAAAAAGCCCTAACAACGTTGAAGAAAACAATACAGCGACGATGTGTCCCTCTCCTAACTCCCTTTAAGGCCTGGGGGGACTCCCGTTGCTTTTTGCCGTGTTTACGTTCCTCCACCTCTAGATCCAGCATCTGCGCTTGTTAAGCGGCTTCCTCGAGCGCTGTGCACTTCCAGGAACTGGAAGGATTGTACAGACCCTCAAAAACATCAACAGGTCTGACGTCTGTACACAAGTGTCACCGTGCGAGAGAAAGCGCTGATGCTGGGAAGAAGAAAACATGCTTTTGATTGCCATGTTTACCAATGGGTGTAAGCCAAGGTGTGCGTGGAAACAACAATAAATCAAGATTAATACACAAAGAGCTAGCAGAGCATTAAACATGGACTAACTCAAAAAAATTAGGGATAGTATTGTTGACATTTGACCAATACTAGTACCAAAGGATGTCTGCAGTAGAACACACTCAAGGCTACTATACTGTGTTATTTGTTTTTGTGTATTTAGGATCCATAAGTACAGAAAAAATGTAAATTCAAACCATGGAGGCATTGAGGAGGCATTTCTAAAACAATTTTGTGTTCCAAACGAGCGGTTTAAAAATCGGCATCGACTTGTGACATTTACCAACTTGTTACTTCAGCTGATATCTCCACACATATGGTATGTCAGACGTAGCCTTTTCTTGGTTTAACTCCTAACTTACTGACAGGATGCAGTGCGTCTCCCATAACAATGTAACCTTGGAGTATGTTAAGGTAATGTGCAGAGTTCCACAGGGTTCGATTCCTGGCCCTGCACTCTTCAGCATCTACATGCTGCCTATAGGTGACATCATACGCACATTAGCTTTCACTGTTATGCTGATGACACCCAACTTTACACGCCCCTAAACCTGACCAACACGCCGGATTGTAGTCAGCTGGAGGCGTGTCTGAATAAAATTAAACAATGGATGTCCACTAACTTTTTAAAACAGCCTTCTTTCATCTCCGTAATATCGCTAAAATCTGTTCCATTTTGTCCACCAGCGACGCTGAGATCATTATTCATGCGTTCGTTACGTCTCGTCTCGATTACTGTAACGTATTATTTTCGTGTCTCCCTATGTCTAGTATTAAAAGATTACAGTTGGTACAAAATGCGGCTGCTAGACTTTTGACAAGAACAAGAAAGTTTGATCATATTACGCCTATACTGGCTCACCTGCACTGGCTTCCTGTGCACTTAAGATGCGACTTGAAGGTTTTACTACTTACGTATAAAATACTAAACGGTCCATCTCCATCCTATTTTGCTGATTGTATTGTACCATATGTCCCAGCAAGAAATTTGTGTTCTAAGAACTCCGGCTTATTAGTGATTCCCAGAGCCCAAAAAAAGTCTGCGGGCTGTTGAGCGTTTTATATTCAGGCTCCAGTACTCTGGAATGCCATCCAGTTAGAGATGCTACCTCAGTAGAAGCATTTAAGTCCCATCTTAAAACTCATTTGTATACAATAGCTTTTAAATAGACCCCACTTTTAGACCAGTTTATCTGCCATTTCTTTTCTGCTCTGCCCCCTTCTCCTGCGTGGAGAGGTTATTAGGTGACCACAGATGACGAGCTAGCTGTTCAAATTCGGGATCCGGGGTGGACCACTCATCTGTGCATCAGTCGGTGTTGTCTCTGTGCTGCTGACTTGTCTCCATTCAAGATGATCCCCTGCTGGCCCCACTATGGACTGGACTCTCACAATATTAACTAGATCCTCTCGACATCCATTACACCGGTCGCCCAGGTGCGTGGGGGTCTCCACACCTGCTGTCCCCTCCAAGGTTTCTCATTGTATCCCATTGGGTTGAGTTTTTTCTTGCCCTGATGTGGGATCTGAACAGAGGATGTCGTTGTGGCTTGTGCAGCCCTTTGAGGCAGTTGTGATTAAGGACTACATAAATAAACTTTGATTGATTGATTGACATGTAGGCCCGGGCCGATAACACATTTTGCTTGACCTACAAATTATTGCTGATAAACCATATTATTGCCATTATCTATGTAAGACCAAATTAACCACATAATAATAATGCAATTATACCCTTTCAAATGCAATTAACTTGTATTTATCATATATTTTAACATTCAATTTGAAATGTAAACGTTTAAATACCAAGTTAAATAAAACAAACAAATAATGAAAATATAAATAATTTTGCATTTCAATAAGAAGATGAAACCAAAATCAATGAAATAGGTCTCTGTTAAAGAGAGGGTGGTGGACCCTCAAATATACACAACCAAAACAATAAACAAAAGTAAAGTTATTGTGACCATTATGATCACGATTATCATTATTATCATTGTATTGTCAAATATGCTCAAAAAGTACTAATACACACACTAAAATATGTTAACCAAGTTTTATAACTAAAATTAATCGGCATACTTTCTTGGTAGAGGAAAGAGTCATTGTTCTGGCTTCATAGGAACGATATTATTTGTATTTGTGTTTAAATATGTTTATGCAAATTGTAAAGGGTGATCAGTTGTTTTACTTCCGGTTTATGTGACGTCACGTGAGTTCACTTCCTGTTGAACAGAGTTTGTGTGTGTCTGTCTGTTAAAGCTTTTCATCAATCACTTTGTGCAAACATTCTTTAGACCAGAGGTGGGCAAATTTTTTGACTCAGGGGCCAAATTAAGAGAAAAAAATGTGTCTGGGGGGGGCCAATGTGTATGTGTGTATAAAATATATACCGTATTTCCTTGAATAGTCGCAGGGGCGTTAATTAATTTAAAACCTCCTGTCACTCCTGCGTTTACCGGAAACCGGCGGGATGGCCGTGCATGCGGTAATTATTTTAAAACCTCTTCTCACTCCGGCGTTTACCAAAAGGAATCCATAAAATTTAGGCGTGCGCTTTGAGTGTGATGTAAGCATACCATCATGAAAAGCACATTTAATTAAAAAAACGTTATTATGGTCTTACCTGTACTTATAAATGGAGTCCATTTGCAGCTCCTTCTGACCAAAAGCATCGATAACTTGTTTATAGAAGTCTTCCTTATTTTCTTTCTTCAGTTTTAAAAGTCTCTGTTTCGATGGAGATATTCCTTTAATTATTACATCCTGCTTCGATTGAAAGTCCAGTTTAGAAAACTGTTTTATTTTAGATACCGGTATGTAATCCTCCTTGTTAAAATGAAGAAAAAAAAATCTCTTGCTGCGTGTGTTCACTTCTTCTGCAGTACCGGAAGTCGCAAGAAGGATCACTAGCGTGGCAGCGCCCCCTACCACCAGGAGGCGGGAGTCATTTAATGACTTATACAGTATTTCACACACGCAGCTACGGTATATTAATAAAACATAGCTGCTTACTGTTCTCTTTAGCATATTGTACCGGTATTCAATAGCTTGGACCTTAAATCCTACTGAAAAGCTCTTTATCTTTTTTCCTTTGTGCGATTGTAAACTACTGAAAGCAGCTTCCTCCATTTTGAAAATGAGGACAGATGCGTCACTCGTGAAGTAACGAATTTGACCCGGTGGAAGTTCTAGCCATATGCTAAATATTTTGCGAAACGAGTTTGACCCGGCGAAAATTATAGACATGCGATAATAAAATTAATATTTTGCGAAACGAATTTGATCCAGCTTCAATAATAAACCGGCGATAAGGCCAAGCATGCGTTAATTATTTTGGGAAACGAGTTTGACCCGGCAGTAATTCTAGACGTGCGAATACTATATTCCCTGCGCCAATTCAAGGAAATACGGTATACACATTTAGCTGAAAAAAACCTGCTGTACAGTATGTGTGTTTGGGTCCCTTTTTTTCAGGAACACGAATACCAAAAGTCATAATGTCCGATGGAGTTCTAAAAACGTGATGACAGACCACCTCAAAAAAACAGAATGGAATTTTACAGTTTTTTACTGAACGGGACACCCAAAATGTACATTAAAATAAAGAAAGTGGGATTTACAATATTAACGATGAACAATAAAACACTGAATATTAACAACTGATGAACGTCGCTCCTCTTTTACTTCTCAGACCAGCTCCTTGATAGCTGTGTATCTTTTACAATAAAGCAAAACACAACAAAAATGTAAAAAACAGCAAACTATGAATGCAAAGTGTAATAAACACCTACAATATGATATATTATCACGTAAAAATCTGCTTCCGCATCTGTTTCTGACACATGAGTTTCGGGCTGGCTGCTCTGAAAACAAACCACGCCCACTCTTGTTCCTAGTCTGAGCTGCTGTGACGTAGGTTACCGTAATAACTCGTTTAACACCCAAAAGCGCAGATTTCTACCATTGAAATACTTTCTATAGTTCAAGACTTACGGTCATTTACAAATAGCACTGCACATCACGATGGCGGCTACAGTTTTGATGTTAAAGGTCAAAAAAAATTATGTAAACCGTCCGGTGGGCCGGATTGAAAGTCTTAACAGGCCGCATGTGGCCTGCAGGCCGTATTTTGCCCAGGTCTACTTTAGACCGTAATGTCTTTGGACAAGTTTAGATTGGTGAATGACGTTTCGTAATGGGGAAAGATGTGAATGTCTGTTGTTTACATGTTAGCATTTAAACTAGCTAGCAAGCTCGCTGCAGTCAGTGTATTAAGTGCAGTTATGAATAACGGTTATTTGTTTTAGACCTGGGCCATATTCGGTAAGTCAATTAACCGAACCATAAATGAAAACGTACTGGATGAGTTTGCCAGCCTCGATAACGGCCATGTGTGTGCACCCGAAAGTAGGTATGACCATATTCAATTAAACTGATGGAAAAACCGTGATTGATGTTGATCAAATTTGGGGCCGACTAGCGTTAGTGGGCTAGCTAGTTTGAATACTAACAAGAAAACAAGAGACATTAACATCTTTCCCCTTTAAAAATACTCATATCCCAATCTACACGAGTATAAACAACTAAGATACAGTATTCACATCAAACATAAAGGCAGTGCTGTCTTTGCACAAAGTATGCGATATACTGGACAGTGTCGAGTTGAAACGGACGAAGGTGTGTTCAACAGGAAGTGAACTCGTGTGACGCCACATAAAGTAGGGCTGGGCAACATGGACGAAAAAGTATGTATACATATATTTTTACTTAAACTCGATATTGGATAAATATCTCGATATATTTTCCTGTGAAAGTATACATATAAAGATATACATTTTTAAGCGAGATTCACTGAAACTGAAGTGAATGACAACTGTACTGTAAACAGTCAGTGGCACTTTTATTAACCCAGTTAGTCAAGAAGGATATTAACAGCACAGAAAAGAAACTGTTTAAGTAGCACAGAATTACATAAAATAAATAAAATTGAAAAATATTCTTTCTACGTAAAATAAATAACATAGCTTTGAAAATAATACAAAATGTATCAAACTCAGATAAAAAAAAAATTTGCAGGGACTTTTTAATTCCCAGTTGACGATGTAATGGACTGTCAAACATGTACGGTTCTGGTCAGCGCCAAGTAAGTGACTTGACTTAATTATGCGGCTATGATCTTCCTCACTTCGGCATACATTTTTGGCAGCATTTCTCGTGCAAAATATGGCAACTCGAGAACAGTTGGGCTTACATGGCAAACAACTCAAATTAATGTTTTAAGCAGATGCATACATTTGTCCAAATATGGCCAAGTAGACGCATTGTGGGTTTCCTGGACGTCGTCTACATCGCTTAAAGAAAAATCTAAAGAAGAGAATCGCCCTGCCATCTTCCACTAGCCTGGTTGAATATTTCCTCTTCTCTTCTCCGACTCTCTCGTCGTTATTTGGGATGTCTGTTGTGATTTCCCTTCCTGGTTCGATGACCCGCCCTATCTTGCCTCTGATTGGCCTGTCCCTAATGTTTTGCCATAATCTCAACCAATCGTGACTCATCATAGTAAACAACCAACCATGGATTTTCTTATACGTACAAGCACGTCTTGGAAGGAGGAAGGGGAGGGGTTTACTAGCGAGTGTGAAGCGGGGGAGAACAAGGAACACAACAAATAAGCGGCTTTTGGTCATTTTAACATGAAATAAATTATATCCATATTACGATATTTTCTTAATTCATATATTGTTTAAAAATATATCCATATATCTTACAAACTCCATATATCGCCCAGCCCTAACATAAAGTGATAAAGTGAAGTGAAACATAGAAATAATGCTCTAGAACATTTACAAATTAAAATGGAAGAAGATAAACATAATTAAACACAAAAATACAAATAATGAAGCCAGAACAATATGGGTGCCAAAAAAAAGATTTTCAGATTAGTCGCGATTCTTATTTGTAACGATTCTTAATCGATTCAAAATAATCACAAATCGATTTTAACATTTTTTTTCTCTTCAATCTGCCCTGTCCAGCCACTCAGGCAAATGATATAGTTGATGTCGTTCATCTATATCTGCGGTACAGATTTACTTTAGAAAAGAGAAGTGTGGGGTACATTTGACTTTATTAAATGTTTGGGAGGCATTTTATTAACTAAACCAGTTTTCTTTTAAGTAATATAGAAATTGATCAAAGCTGTTTGTCAATTTTATGGAGGAATGTAAGTTAAGTTAAAGTTAAAGTTTCACACACACACTAGGTGTGGTGAAATGTGTCCTCTGCATTTGACTCATCCCCTTGTTCACCCCCTGGGAGGTGAGGGGAGCAGTGAGCAGCAGTGGTGGCCATGCTCGGGAATCATTTTTGGTGATTCAACCCCTTGATGCTGAGTGCCAAGCAGGGAGGTAATGGGTCCCATTTTTATAGTCTTTGGTATGACTCGGCCGGGGTTTGAACTCACGACCTACCCATATCAGGGTGGACACTCTAACCACAAGGCCACTGAGCATGGAGTTAATCATAGAACTGACATCCAATGTTATTTGAAAAAGTATAGATTTTGAATTGAGAATTGATTCTGAATCGAATCGTTACCTCCAAGAATCAAATCAAATCGAATCACGTGTTGCCCAAAGATTCACAGCCCTACAGAACAATATTTGATGTTTCCTCTGCTAAAAAAGTATATTGTGTGTCTATTTACTTCAGTTATTAAAACAATAAAATGCCACTTGGATAAAATATTTTAGTGTGGGTACTTTTTGAGCACATTCAACAATACATATTTACATTATATAAATTATAACAGTGATCATTTTGGTCACAATAGCTTTATTTAGCCATATTATTTACTGTTTTGCTTGTGTATTTTTGAGGCTCCCCCACCCCCTCCTTAATAGAGACAGAACCTATTTTATTGCTTTTGGTTTGATTTTTAATCAAGTGCAAGATTATCAAAAGAGAGTTTATTTTATTTGTATTGTTTACTGTGTTTAACTTGGCTATTTAAAAGTTTACATTTCAATTACAATGTTAGAATATGCGAGAAATACATGTTTATTGCATTTGAAAGGGTATACTTGCATAATTATTATTATTATTATTATTATTATGTATTAACATAACATCAGTGGTTAATTTGGCAATAGTATCGTTAATCAGTAATTATTTGTCATGGGCTCAGGCCTAGCGTGTTTGTAGTCCAAACAAAAATGTCCACAATGAGACCCATTAGCTAAAATGCTCTGTTGTTGGTTGTAGCACGGATCACTACACAAACTTAGAGCCTCATCTAAAAAAGAAGTAAGAAGTGCTGACTTAAAAGTTCAGCCGAGAGAGACGCACAGCCGCACATGAAGCATAGAGCTTGGCCAAACCTCGCCTTTGTCCAAAGAGAAATATACAGAAGGATCTACCCAAAACAACATTTAATGACAAAGACAGGTCCTACAATTTATGACAACGGTGGCTACAATGAAGCAGTGAGTCCAATATAAGTAGATTAATGACCATTTGTAATTGATACGTTAGCATGTAGCATTGACATTTTTAACAGAGTAGCAATTTGTCTGTTTTTTTTAAACATGTCCTGTCCAGCCACTCAGGCAAAGCATATAGTTAATGTAGATGATCATAACTGAAGTACATATTTACTTTAGAAAAGAGAAGTGTGGGATACTTCTCTTGTTGTCTTATTTGTATTTGACTTTATTGTTTATTTATTTAATGTCTGGTGCAGCCGGACCGGAGCAGGAGGGGATAGAAAGAAGAAAAAAAGGAAAACCGAGGGGGGAATTGTCTGGACATGAGGGAGATAAGACAGAAAGACAACAAAAACAACAACAACAACAGAACAACATCAGCAAATATGATACGCACAAATATAATACCAAACATTATGACAAAGAAGCAGTTAGTGAAGTAAATAATAACACAGTAATGACAATGAACATTATTGCACTACAAATGGAACAGTAAAAATACCAATAGAAAAAGCACTATTGACAAAGAATGATAATAACCATAAAAATTCCTGCAGAAATTTTAATGGTAAATGAAATGGTAAATGGGTTCTACTTGTATAGCGCTTTTCTACCTTCAAGGTACTCAAAGCGCTTTGACACTATTTCCACATTCACACACACATTCACACACTGTTGGCGGGAGCTGCCATGTTAGGTGCTAACCACGACCCATCAGGAGCAAGGGTGAAGTGTCTTGCCCAAGGACACAACGGATGTGACGAGGTTGGTAGAAGGTGGGGATCGAACCAGGTACCCTCAGGTACGGCCACTCTCCCAACTTCGCCACGCCATTGGGAGAGTGGCCTGCTATGGGCCTGCTATCTGTGCCTTGGACATCTGGCCGGGGGTCGTCTTAAGCCGCCGTACTTTGAAGATGGTGCAGAGTGTCCGAATCCGTGAGTTTTAGGTGTAACTGTATAAAATGAGCTACAGAGCTAGCCTAAAACGTTAGCATGCGCACATTAAAATGCTAACATTTAGCATGTGTTCTAACGACGGCATGCTAACAGTTAGCATGTCTCACATTTCAAGTAACACGGCTGTAAGGTGTATGGCTGCTGAAATAGAGAAAAAAGTGTAAAATTAGATGAAAAAGTTAGCATGTTTAAGTTAGCTTGCTAGCATGCTATCGTTTGCATCCTAACAGTTAACAAGTGTCACATACCAAGTTATATGACTCTGGGATAAACAGTTGCAAAACTAGCTCAAAAAGTTAGCATGCTAATTTTAACATGCTAGCAAGATAATTCTAGCATGATATCAGTTAGCATGTGTCATATACCAAGTTATATGACTGTAATGTGTATGGCTGTCTAATTAGAGAAAAAAACGTAAAGTTAGCAAAAAAGTTAGCATGTTAATGTTAGTATGCTAGCATGCTAACATTAGCATGCTAACTACGGTATGCTAACAGTTAGCATGTCTCACATTTCAAGTAACACAGCTGTAAAGTGTATGGCTGCTGAAATAGACAAAAAAGTATCAAATTAGATGAAAAAGTTAGCATGTTTAAGCATGCTAACATTAGCATGCTAGCAGTTAACAAGTGTCAAATACCAAGTTATATGACTCTAGGTTGAACGGTTGCGAAATTAGCTCAAAAAGCTAGCACTTTAATGATAGCATTATGCTAACATAAACATGCCAACAGTTAGCATGTTTTACATACCAAGCTATATGACTGTAGGTTGTATGGCTGCGGAATTAGAGAAATAAGTGTAAAATTTGCAAAAAATAGTTAACACTTTAACGTTAGCGTTCTAGCTTGCTAAAGTTAGCACGCTAACAGTTAACAAGTGTCACATTCCCGTGCCAGCAATCGGAGGGTTGCTGGTTACTGGGGTTCAATCCCCACCTTCTACCATCCTAGTCACGTCCGTTGTGTCCTTGGGAAAGACACTTCACCCTTGCTCCTGATGGGTGGTGGTTAGCACCTTGCATGGCAGCTCCCGCCATCAGTGTGTGAATGAGTGTGTGAATGGGTGAATGTGGAAATACTGTCAAAGCGCTTTCAGTACCTTGAATGTAGAAAAGCGCTATACAAGTATAACCCATTTGTCATTTATTTATTTATTCCAAGTTATATGACTCTAAGTTGTATGGCCGCGGAATTAGAGAAAAAAGTGTAATATTAGCTGGAAAAGTTGCCATGCTAATGTTAGCATACTAGCATGCTAATGTTAAGAAGCTAGCACATGACTGAGTAAGAAGCAATACCAAAATCCAGTATTTGTTGGCGTAGACATAGAAAGTAGCAAAAAAAGCTAGTATAAAACATTAGCATGCTAATATGAGAGAAGCTGGGGGGAAAAAAGCTAGCATGCTAACGTGCTCACAAGTATTTGTTGGTGTAGACAAAGCAAGTAGCAAAAAAGTTAGCATAAAATGTTAGCATGCTAATATGAGAGATGTGGGGGGAAAAAGCTAGTATGCTAACGTTCTCACAAGTATGCTAGCAAACTTGCTCGACACCAACGCAGATAGAAAAAAACATGATATTTGTACTGGGGGGGCCCTGTTGTCTGTCTATATGTTGTGTGCGCATTGAACTGTTAGTTACGGCCCTGTACAAACACCAGACTCAGGCCCTGTTTGCACTAAGCCGGATGGTTATCCAGGGTAAATCACACCTAACCTTATCCGTGTCCACACACAACAATATCACTCTTTTAAGACCCCCGCGCCCCTCCGTCCGCCGGCGCAACGCGACCTAGTACACATGCGCGGAAAATGCGCACGTCATAGTCACCTCCAGTGTTGCTTTGTGTGCAAGTTCTTAAATTTAACTTATCTGAACAATATCCAGTGTTGTGATATTTCATTTAACTGGAATCCAGTGTGCTCTGGGGCCCTATTGTAGTGAATCACACCTGAGCCATCATAAATTAATCAAATCTTTATCAGACACGTAAACAATGTGATAAAGAACATTTAACATCAATCAATCTAGGGATCTAGATATCTGGTCAGGACACTCCTCACTCTTTTGCTTCACCTTCATTGTCCATTCTTTTTTGGTGACTTTTTTTAGACGTCGAGTCCGCGACATACATGGCGGACAATAACTGATAGTCTGCTTTGCCAGTCCAAAGACATTCGCCGTTTTAATCGATGACCAGGTAATACAAAGCACACGCTATCTTTTTTATCACATCCACGGGAGCTCGCATTCTCGTTCTCTCCTTCGACAAATGGACAAAGTTTTTTGTTAAGTAAAATCACAGCTGACCTGGACATTGTAAAGTTCTCTTGCCGTCTGAGAAGTGTTGTATCCCAAATAGCTGCAATAGCTTTCTCTTAAGGTATTCATGTGTGATATCCACAAGCGTCTGTACATGTAGAAGAAGGAGAAACACGGCCATGTCTGGATGATCCGCCTTGAGTGTCCGCCCTGAGATCGGTAGGTTGTGAGTTCAAACCCTGGCCGGGTCATACCAAAGACTATAAAAATGGGACCCATTACCTCCCTGCTTGGCACTCAGCATCAAGGGTTGGAATTGGGGGTTAAATCACCAAAAATGATTCCCGGGCGCGGCTACGCTGCTGCCCACTGCTCCCCTTACCTCCCAGGGGGTGATCAAGGGGATTGGTCAAATGCAGAGGACAAATTTCACCACACCTAGTGTGTGTGTGACAATCATTGGTACTTTAACTTTAACTTAACTTCATATTTCCAGCGGTTAGCTCCGAGCTACGAAACCGCTTTATTATGAATCTGGCTGTGGCGTGTTCTTTCTGACGTCACTTCCTGTGTGGGCGAGGTCCTTCTGGCGTCACTTCCTCTCCGAACTCACTTTGTAAACGATCAATGAGTCCATACAAAGCTAAGTGCCGGAGATTCAAGAATTACACGGCTGACTTACCCGTGTAAAAAAATTTCCGAGGAGGGTAACCTTAAACGCTGGTTTAATGTGGCTGAAACGGGGCTTAGGCTAAATAATTATTCGTTTAAGGGGTTAAAGGCCTACTGAAACCCACTACTACCGACCACGCAGTCTGATAGTTTATATATCAATGATGAAATCTTAACATTGCAACACATGCCAATACGGCCGGATTAAAGTGCAATTTTAAATTTCCCGCGAAACTTCCGGTTGAAAACGTCTATGTATGATGACGTATGCGCGTGACGTCAATGGTTGAAACGGAAGTATTTGGACACCATTGTATCCAGTACAAAAAGCTCTGTTTTCATTGCAAAATTCCACAGTATTCTGGACATCTGTGTTGGTGAATCTTTTGCAATTTGTTTAATGAACAATGAAGACTGCAAAGAAGAAAGCTGTAGGTGGGATCGGTGTATTAGCGGCTGACTGCAGCAACACAACTAGGAGGACTTTGACTTGGATAGCAGACGCGCTATCCGACGCTAGCCGCCGACCGCATCGATGATCGGGTGAAGTCCTTCGTCGCTCCGTCGATCGCTGGAACGCAGGTGAGCACGGGTGTTGATGAGCAGATGAGGGCTGGCTGGCGTAGGTGGATAGCTAATGTTTTTAGCATAGCTCTGTGAGGTCCCGTAGCTAAGTTAGCTTCAATGGCGTCGTTAGCAACAGCATTGTTAAGCTTCGCCAGGCTGGAAAGCATTAACCGTGTAGTTACAGGTCCATGGTTTAATAGTATTGTTGATTTTCTGTCTATCCTTCCAGTCAGGGGTTTATTTCTTTTGTTTCTATCTGCAGTTAAGCCCGATGCTATCACGTTAGCTCCGTAGCTAAAGTGCTTCGACGATGTATTGTCGTGGAGATAAAAGTCACTGTGAATGTCCATTTCGCGTTCTCGACTCTCATTTTCAAGAGGATATATAATATCCGAGGTGGTTTAAAATACAAATCCGTGATCCACAATAGAAAAAGGAGAAAGTGTGGAATCCAATGAGCCCTTGTACCTAAGTTACGGTCAGAGCGAAAAAAGATACGTCCTGCACTGCACTCTAATCCTTCACTCTCACGTTCCTCATCCACAAATCTTTCATCCTCGCTCAAATTAATGGAGTAATCGTCGCTTTCTCGGTCCGAATCGCTCTCGCTGCTGGTGTAAACAATGGGGAAATGTGAGGAGCCTTTCAACCTGCGAGGTCACGCTACTTCCGGTACAGGCAAGGCTTTTTTTATCAGCGACCAAAAGTTGCGAACTTTATCGTCAATGTTCTCTACTAAATCCTTTCAGCAAAAATATGGCAATATCGCAAAATGATCAAGTATGACACATAGAATGGATCTGCTATCCACGTTTAACTAAAAAAAATTTATTTCAGTAGGCCTTTAAACGACTTAGTGTAGACATGGCCTAAGATACCTGAGGGGTGGGGCTGTCACGTGACTTCAAAGGACTTCATGTAATTAGATGAATCTGCCACCATTACACAATGACAGCAGTTTATGTACAATTTTTTGAAAAACTTTTTGCCGAACAAAGTCTGATTGTGGGCAAACGTTTCGAGATATCGACTTTTCGTAAAAACTGTGAGCGCCGCAAGGGTTTAAAGAACGTTCCGGTGTGTCCGAAAAGTTGAGAAATGGCTGAGGAAAGCGAGTAGGAAAATAAGAATTTTTTTGTTTTTTCGCGCCAACATTTAACATTGGAGTCAATGAGAGATTTAGCTGACTTTCTTGGCTTTGAGGGCCAACAGAAGCCAAATGGGACACATGAGCTCCATAAAAGTGACATTTTCTGAGAGGACATGTGTGTCAATGTTTTCACCGAAACACATGACAGTGGGATAAAAGATGTGACTGTGTTAACCCAAAAAAAAGCAAATTTTTGGGGCTTCCACGCTTGAGTAAATTAGAGTGGACGCCATCCGCTTTTATGGAGGAAGGCCGATGGGGCTCGCCTCCTACCGACGGCCATCCAGCCAAAACCAAACATTGGACGAAAAAACTTTTTAGCCAGGGTTAAAGTCGACAAGTGTGTGAACAAAATGAGACATTAAGCATTGAGCTATGTGAAAGTATGGCTGGGCTACAAGAGGAGGTAATCTCACAGTTTAGAGCGTTCTGCTGGCAATATCCGCCATTATAAAGGTGCGTACCCAATCAATGGGCCCATAGCGATTAGTTTTTGGAATAGCGTCGCCATGGTAACACGAAATGTTCCCAACTTAAAGTACCCCCGTCGGCGCGAATGAGACATTTCCGACGGTATAACATATGCGGGGGTTTGTTGGTCGGTTTGTCTCGTATTAAGCGTAAGAGAAATGTGCAGAACTATAATAATAAAGTTTGAAGTACGAGCAATAATAATATGGGCTGCTTGCATTGCAGCATGCCCATAATCATTACCTCTACTGTATTATCAACAATACAAGTGTTTCAAATGCAACAATACATATATGTAATGATAATTGTAATTACAAAAGAAAGCAGATAAATGGAGGGGGGAAAAAAAGAAGCAAACTATATTAACCTTGTAGATTGTTATTGTAACAATAGGTTAAGCTTTGTCAGTGTGCCGTGTTTTACCTAGCTTCCCCTAGGGGAACAACATTAATACATGTTTGATGAAACGTGATAATATGCATGAGTATGTGTATATGCATGTTTGTAGAGTGAACGTGCTTGTGGATGTACCTACGTATGTGCGTATGAATATACAGTACGTGTGTATGTACAATATATTAGTAATTACGGCCCAAAGCACCCAGACGGCCCAACCCAAAACAGCAGGTGTGGTACCCAGGAAACATGGGACCCCTGGCCCCATGCAGGTAGGCCGGCCAACGACAAGACCCCCAGAACCGGATCCCACCGTAGCAAGTAGCAATTAGGACACTGGCACATGTAGTTACAGAGTTCTGGTTTCGCACACATTGTTTGTTAAATTGTTAGCACTTTGTATTACATTTAAACAGTCTTGTTTGTCTGCAGTCTGCTATATAACTATTACCAGACAAGTCGATTGACAAATGGAATGACACGATAGCATGTAGCATTGTAACTTAACGGGACTAAATATCAAAAAGACAAACAGCTGCTTACAGTGTAATGCAATATTCTTGCATTGATGTACATAATTGTTTCAAATCTGGAGACAGACATAAGATGTAGCCTGTATAATTACAGCTTCATGGACTGAAAGGCGTTGAAAGAGAAATCTAATCAACTAATCTTTGTTCTTCCATGAATGTTTGTGTCACATAGAAATGTGCAACTTTTCAAATTTTAGTTTTTTTGTGAATGTTTTCAAAAGACTAAGCTGTTTGACTTAATTGGGGGACAAATGTATTTGAATGATCGATCCGTTGTGGTAAAGAAGGATCTGAGCCGGAAGGCAAAGCTCTCAATTTACCAGTCGATCTACGTTCCCATCCTCACCTATGGTCATGAGCTTTGGGTTATGACCGAAAGGACAAGATCACGGGTACGAGCGGACAAATTTAGTTTCCTCCGCCGGGTGGCGGGGCTCTCCCTTAGAGATAGGGTGAGAAGCTCTGCCATCCGGAACTCCTCGGGATCCCCGGGAAGAGCTGGACGAAGTGGCTGGGGAAAGGGAAGTCTGGGCTTTGTGGAGAATGCATATGTTTAAGAGTTCTTTCTTTATTCATAGTCATGTTTAAAGCAGCTAGTGTTTTTCCATTTGTAATCTTTCTATTTTTTTATTTTATGTCCGCAAGTAAACTGTGTGTGTTACTGTAGTAGAATTTCTGACCTTTTGACCTATATTTCTTGTCTTTTAAGAATGTCCGCTCATTTTCAATACTCTTGTATTTTGTGCCATTGAATGGACCAGTTGTGGGACAAAAGTGAATATTAAGTCGTGCCAACCTGTCTACAGAATGTGTTGACTATCTAAAGGATTCGAGTTGTTATGGAACAGATAGGAAAAGCAAACAAGAAATTGACGCACTCGATAAGGAACGATGACGCACAACAGACATATAAAAAATGGCAGAAGACCGGAACTGGGGAGTGATTTTGGCTTGTGTGTGTCTTGTTTGCTCCGGAGTAACTTGTGGTTTGTCTGCACGGCCAACTCAATTCAACCTGCACTTCTGATAATGGGTAAATAAATTTGTTGTACTAAACTACTTTTGTTGCCTGCTTAAGCTTCGGACAATCCACTACATTACCTTGAAGGCTTGCACTGTAGGAGTTGGAGTACTTCCTTATATCTTATCTGTAGTAGAACAATGAGGCTGTATTCCTTTCTGGACAGGTGGGGGCTTTCTTCGGATGCAAGAAGTTGTCTCTTCCGTTTGATTGTTAGACCAATTCGAAAAGCCAATATGAATGTATTGGTGTGGTCTCCTGAAGCTTTAGTAAAACTTGATAATATTCCTATTCTGTCTTGATGGTCCTTCTTACTCTGTATATACTGTATGTCATCTGAAAGAACTTGGGATCAGTGACTTTAATTCCCTGAGAGGGATTACTGGTCAGATGCAACAGCTTCCATGCCTAGGCTGCTGCCTCAGCGACCCGACCTCGGATAAGCGGAAGAAGATGAATGGATGGATGTATTTGAATGGTTTTTAATGACTATTTTGTTGAGCTGCAATACAGAGAAGAAACACTCACCTCCAAGTTCTTTCACATTCAGGATGGCATTAGGAAAGGGCACTGCTTTGATACTAAAACCTGAGGAGGAAGACACATGTCACTGTCATGAGAACCAAAGATGGTTGACAGTTCAGAAATTGTTCACAATAGTATTTTTTTCATCATTTAACAAGAACTTAACTACCGAGAGGAAAACACAGATTAAAAGCATTTTTATGACACAAACAGCATTTTTGTGTGCCCCAAGTTGGAAGTGTAACAAAACCAACGTGTGGTTACATGCGGAAGATGTAGTACAGAACACACAACAGATGCATTAGAATAATGTCCAAATGACACATATTTGTCACATTTTACAAGATCGTTACGTTGTTTGTAAGTGTTACAACAGTGGTAACAGATGTGGGCTGGAGCATCAGTCATGATTCTTCTGCAGAGAGTGTTGAAAGCTAAATGCAATTCCAGAGAATCAGTTTCTGCTGAATAAACAATAAGCTATTTCATCAATTGCAGGTGCAGACATATTTTGTCAAAGATTCTCAAGTTAACTTGGTTGAAGTGAGCTAACTTTGATTTGTTAAAGGGGCTGTTTGCAACTTGCTCAAAGTTCCATTTTTCAAACTAAATAATATAAAAAGAACACCACTTATGCTACCAGTAGTGGTTTAACAGAACATATTTGTACAGTGTCTATATGTTTCACAGTTACTACCGTATTTTTCGGACCATAAGGCGCACCGGATTACAAGGCACACTGCCAATGAGCGGGTCTATTCAGGTCTATATTCATACAAAAGGCGCACTGGATTATAGGGCGCATTGAAGGAATCTTATGATATTTTTTTTTCCACATTTACAACACTTCCTTGTGGTCTACATAACATGTAATGATGGTTCTTTGGTCAAAATGTTGCATAGACTATGTTTTACAGATCATCTTCAAGCCGCTTTTAAACTGTCTCTTTAGGATGCCCTGTTTTTGTGGGCAGTTTTATTTACGTGCCTCCACTTCGACAGCGTCTTCTCCCTATCATCTTTGTTGTACCGGTAGTTTTTAGCGCTTCCATAGCGAGTCTACTGACAGATAGAAGTTAGAACTGTACGCTGCTTAAATATTAAAAATGGCAACAGCGGAGAATGAATGCCCCACAGCAAGAGGATAGAGAAAAAGAAGGAGATTATTGGCTACGGCGCGGACTACAATGGCAGACGCGCACCAATTTTCAGACCTTATGCAGAGCCCAAATACAAAAGGTAAGAAAAGTTTGATTTGCATAATAGAGCCAAACAAAACGCCAGATAATGTCTCCTAAATTTACCCCATATTGGGGTCCTTATACACTCACCATAATAATACCTGTATGTTGAAGCACAGTACGTCTGACTATGGTAGCCGTAATGCTCCGACAATCCATCAAGTGGTGCGTCTTGGTAGCTTACCAAAGTAAGACTAAAACATTTTGACAGGTTTTTGAGCGCCATCAATGACATATCAAAGTTTGGTGTTGCTTGCCAGGACTTGCAAGTGTCATATAGTTAAAGTTAAGTTGAAGTACCAATGATTGTCACACACACACTAGATGTGGTGAAATTTGTCCTCTGCATTTGACCCATCCCCTAGTTCGCCCCCTGGGAGGTGAGGGGAGCAGTGGGTAGCAGCGGTGGCCGTACCCGGGAATCATTTTTGGGGATTTAAGACTAAGATTAAAGTAACAATGATTGTCACACACACACTAGATGTGGTGAAATCTGTCCTCTGCATTTGACCCATCCCCTTGGGGAGCAGTGGGCAGCAGCGGCGCCACGCCCGGGAATAATTTTGGTGATTTAACCCCCAACTCCAACCCTTGTTGCTGAGTGCCAAGCAGGGAGGTTATGGGTCCCATTTTTATAGTCTTTGGTATGACTCGACCCCCAATTCCAACCCCTGATGCTTAGTGCCAAGCAGGGAGGTAATGGGTCTCATTTTTATAGTCTTTGGTATGACTCAGCCGCGGTTTGAACTCACAACCTAACGATCTCTCAGCGCGGACACTCTAACCACTAGGCCACTGAGTAGGTTTAGTGAACAAGCGTCAACCTGCAGTCCACACTTATCTCTTATGTGTGACAGCCATCTACTGGTCACACTTATCATTACACTATGTAACAAATAAAATAGCTTCGAGGTCGGTAAGCACAACCAGAATAAATACATACATGAGGCGTACGGTCGATTTTTGAGAAAATTAAAATATTTCAAATGCGCCTTATCGTCCGAAAAATACGGTAATTATATTGAATAAAAATAGGTTCAATTAAATTTAATTCATTTGGGATAGCCTCTTGAAATGCAGGATCTCGTTTTCCAGTAGCGATTTTATATGGCAATTTCAACCCTCTCTAAATTTGTTAATGAAAACTACAACTAAGATGAACGTTACAATCAAACAGCTGGGGTGTAATAATTATAATACTTACAGTATTAACACTTAATAAAGGCACAACAAAAAACAAAACAAAGAACACGCCATAAACTATACACTACTGCCATCTAATGTTTTTGACTTGCAACTGTAATTGCAATTCAAAGTCATAATTGCAAATGATAATATGATGATAATAAAACAATATAAAACAACTAGACAACAGTTATCATAATCAGCTCATTTTTAAGTATCGCAATAAAATATTTTATTTTATTATCAAAAACAATTAACACACAAAAGTACCAAAAACCGGTATCGTTGAGTACTCGTAACTATTCCACGGCACTGGGAATTGATACCGTATCAGTTGAAATGTAAAGAGCACTCAACCCTAATCTTACTGGTGGTCATTGATGATGTCCTGTTATACATCCACTTTTCCAGTGTGCTAAAGCACTAAAAATATTTTAGGGATAGTCTCTCAATGTTATGTTTTTATTAACTTATTAATGTCTTATTTGTATTTTATTTTTACATATATCATGTTTTATATTATTTTTAAGATGGCATTCATTTGAGTTATTCTCCAGTGTGGACGCCTCAAAGGTGGTGTTTTTCCTCAAATCCTCAGTGCCATGTTTTGTTTTTGCTTTGTTATTGTCAACAGTGTGTGTGCGCATGTCTTCTTCTCTTCTTATATTTTTGTTTTTGTACAGCACTTTGTGTTTGCCACTTGCCTGTGAATGAAAAGTGCAATATAAATAACGTTTGATTAGTTGTTGGAATAATAATGGTAAGAGTAAAGAACGAAGAGAAATTAAATGTCTCAAGGGAATTATGAGATATTTGCTTTGTTACCCACAATAAAACATAAAGCTGAGATTTGCATATATTGACTGATCTACATTGCATCAGTTTTATTATTTTAATGTACAAAATACAGTGGCGAGCCGCAAGTTTCCCATCTAGGCCTTCAGTGATGTCCTACTTAGTCCGACTTCAATAAATACCTCTGAAAATAGCAAAATGTTTGTCCCCACATGACCACGGCTGGATAAACACCACAAACAAACACATATGCGAACTACTGAACATTGAACCACCTCAATAATGTACAACACTTATTTTTCAGCGCATTTAAAAATCAATAAACCCGCATCAGCAATGAAAACATATCTTAGGTGGTACTGTCAAAATTAAAATAATTGTAAAAAACATATTAAACGTGAAAAAAACCCATCCCATCCAAAGCTGTATAAGCCAGTGGTAACGCTTCTCTCATAGTTGATGTATCTCGTGGTTGGTTGGTTCGAGTGACAGTGGCAGGCAAACCATTTTACCTCGCTAGCTTCCGGGTTCGGCAGACCTCGTTTCACAAGTTGTAGTTTCTCTTTAAATATCCTTCTTGAAAATGTATAGCTTAGACTTAGACAAACTTTATAAGGATGGAAAGGATAATGCAGGTATTAAGTAGACTAAAATATGACATATATGTAATATTTACATATTATATATACAGTATACTCCTCTCTGAGCTGCCACCTTACCGTGGTAGAGGAGTTTACGTGTCCCAATGATCCTAGGAGCTATGTTGTCCGGGGGCTTCAATGCCCCCTGGTAGGGTCTCCCAAGGCAAACAGGTCCTAGGTGAGGGATCAGACAAAGAGCAGCTCGAAGACTTCTATGGAAATACAAGAACCCCATCCATTTTCTACTGCTTATTCCCTTCGGGGTTGCGGGGGGCGCTGGAGCCTATCTCAGGACACCCTGGAAACGTCGCCACCTCATCACAGGGAAATACAAGAACCAAGACTTAGATTTCCCTCGCCCGGACGCGGGTCACCGGGGCCCCCCTCTGGAGCCAGGCCTGGAGTTGGGGCACGATGGCGAGCGCCTGGTAGCCGGGCCTGTCCCCATGGGTCCTGGCCGGGCACAGCCCGAAGAGGCAACGTGGGTCCACCCTCCAATGGGCTCACCACTCATAGGAGGGGCCATAGAGGTCGGGTGCAGTGTGAGCTGGGCGGAAGCCGAAGGCAGGGCACTTGGCGGTCCAATCCTCGGCTACATAAGCTAGCTCTTGGGACGTGGAACGTCACCTCGCTGGGGGGGAAGGAGCCTGAGCTAGTGCGCGAGGTGGAGAAGTTCCGGCTGGATATAGTCGGACTCACTTCGGCGCACAGCAAGGGCTCTGGAACCAGTTCTCTCGAGAGGGGCTGAACTCTCTTCCACACTGGCGTTGCACGCAGTGAGAGGCGACGGGCTGGGGTAGCAATTCTTGTTGCCCCTCGGCTCAAAGCCTGTACGTTAGAGTTCAACACAGTGGACGAGAGGGTAGCTTCCCTCCGCCTTCGGGTGGGGGGACGGGTCCTGACTGTTGTTTGTGCTTACGCACCAAACAGCAGTTCATAGTCTTCCCAACGTGTCCTGGGTCTTCCTTGTGGCCTCCTACCGGTCGGATGTGCCCTAAACACCTCCCTAGGGAGGCGCTCGGGTGGCATCCTGACCAGATGCCCGAACCACCTCATCTGGCTCCTCTCAATGTGGAGGAGTAGCGGCTTTACTTTGAGCTCCCCCCGGATGGCAGAGCTTCTCACCCTATATCTAAGGGAGAGCCCCGCCACCCGGCGGAGGAAACTAATTTTGGCCGCTTGTACCCGTGATCTTGTCCTTTCGGTCATAACCCAAAGCTCATGACCATAGGTGAGGATGGGAACGTAGATCGACCGGTAAATTGAGAGCTTTGCCTTCCAGCTCAGTTCCTTCTTCACCACAACGGATCGATACAGCGTCTGCATTACTGAAGACGCCGCACCGATCCGCCTGTCGATCTCACGATCCACTCTTCCCTCACTCGTGAACAAGACTCCAAGGTACTTGATCTCCTCCACTTGGGGCAGGATCTCCTCCGCAACCCGGAGATGGCACTCCACGCTTTTCCGGGCGAGAACCATGGACTCGGACTTGGAGGTGCTGATTCTCATCCCAGTCGCTTCACACTCAGCTGCGAACCGATCCAGTGAGAGCTGAAAATCCTGGCCAGATGAAGCCATCAGGACCACATCATCTGCAAAAAGCAGAGATCTAATCCTGCAGCCACCAAACTATAACCCCTCAGCGCCTTGACTGCGCCTAGAAATTCTGTCCATAAAAGTTATGAACAGAATCGGTGACAAAGGGCAGCCTTGGCGGAGTCCAACCCTCACTGGAAACGTGTCCGGCTTACTGCCGGCAATGTGGACCAAGCTCGGGCACTGATCATACAGGGAGCGGACCGCCACAATCAGACAGTCCGATACCCCATACTCTCTGAGCACTCTCCACAGGACTTCCCGAGGGACACGGTCGAATGCCTTCTCTAAGTCCACAAAACACATGTAGACTGGTTGGGCAAACTCCCATGCACCCTCAAGGACCCTGCCGAGAGTATAGAGCTGGTCCACAGTTCCACGACCAGGACGAAAACCACACTGTTCCTCCGAGGTTCGACTATCCGGCGTAGACTCCTCTCCAGTACACCTGAATAGACCTTACCGGGAAGGCTGAGGAGTGTGATCCTACGATAGTTATAACACACCCTCCGGTTCCCCTTCTTAAAGAGAGGAACCACCACCCCGGTCTGCCAATCCAGAGGCACCGCCCCCGATGTCCATGCGATGCTGCAGAGTCTTGTCAACTAAGACAGCCCCACAGCATCCAGAGCCTTAAGGAACTCCGGGCGGCTCTCATCTACCCCTGGGGCCTTGCCACCGAGGAGCTTTTTAACTACCTCAGCAACCTCAGCCCCAGAAATAGGAGAGCCCACCACAGATTCCCCAGGCACTGCTTCCTCATAGGAAGACATGTTCGTGGGATTGAGGAGGTCTTCGAAGTATTCCCTCCTCCGATCCACAACATCTGCAGTCGAGGTCAGCAGAACACCATCCTCACCATACACGGTGTTGATAGTGCACTGCTTCCCCTTCCTGAGGCGGCGGATGGTGGTCCAGAATCGCTTCGAAGCCGTCCAGAAGTCGTTTTCCATGGCTTCCACAAACTCCTCCCATGTCCGAGTTTTTGCCTCTGCGACCGCTGAAGCCGCACACCACTTGGCCTGTCGGTACCTGTCCGCTGCCTCAGGAGTCCTATGAGCCAAAAGAACCCGATAGGACTCCTTCTTCAGCTTGACGGAATCCCTCACCGCCGGTGTCCACCAACGGGTTCTAGGATTACCGCCACGACAGGCACCAACTACCTTGCGGCCACAGCTCCAGTCAGCCGCCTCAACAATAGAGGCGCGGAACATGGTCCATTCGGACTCAATGTCCAGCACCTCTCTCGTGACATGTTCAAAGTTCTTCCGGAGGTGGGAATTGAAACTCTCTCTGACAGGAGACTCTGCTAGACGTTCCCAGCAAACCCTTACAATGCGTTTGGGCCTGCCAGGTCTGTCCGGCATCCTCCCGCACCATCGCAGCCAACTCACCACCAGGTGGTGATCGGTAGAAAGCTCCGCCCCTCTCTTCACCCGAGTGTCCAAAACATGAGGCCGCAAATCCGATGACAAAACTACAAAGTCGATCATGGAACTGCGGCCTAGGGTGTCCTGGTGCCAAGTGCACATATGGACACCCTTATGCTTGAACATGGTGTTCGTTATGGACAATCTGTGACGGGCACAAAAGTCCAATAACAAAACCCCGCACGGGTTCGGATCCGGGCGGCCATTCTTCCCAATCACGCCTCTCCAGGTTTCACTGGCGCTGCGAATATGAGCGTTGAAGTCCCCCAGTAGAACGAGGGAATCACCCGGGGAAGCACTCTCAAGTACTCCCTCGAGGGAATCCAAAAAGGGTGGGTAACTCTGAGCTGCGGTTTGGCGCGTAAGCGCAAACCACAGTCAGGACCCGTTCCCCACCCGAAGGCGGAGGGAAGCTACCCTCTCGTCCACCGGGTTGAACTCCAACATGCAGGCTCAGAGCCGGGGGGCAACAAGAATTGCCACCCCAGCCCGTCCCCTCTCACTGCCGGCAACGCCAGAGTGTAAGAGAGTCCAGCCCCTCTCGAGAGGACTGGTTCCAGAGTCCTTGCTGTGCGTCGAAATGAGTCTGACTATATCCAGCCGGAACTTCTCCACCTCGCGCACTAGCTCAGGCTCGTGCGCGTTCCACGTCCCAAGAGCAAGCTTCTGTAGCCGAGGATCGGACCGCCAAGTGCCCTGCCTTCGGCTGTCGCCCAGCTCACATCGCACCCGACCTCTATGACCCCTGCTATGGGTGGTGAGCCCATTGGAGGGGGGACCCACGTTGCCTCTTCAGGCTGTGCCCGGCCAGGCCCATGGGGACAGGCCCGGCCACCAGGCGCTCGCCATCGGGCCCCACCTCCGGGCCTGGCTCCAGAGGGGGGACCCGGTGACCCGCGTCCGGGCGAGGGAAATCTGGGTCATTTGTTTTTATTTTTCATGGAGGTCCTCGAGCTGCTCTTTGTCTGATCCCTCACCTAGGACCAGTTTGTCACACTTGGGTGAAGTCTTGTCTGGGTTTCGTCTGGTTTCATGTTGTCTTGTCATTTCCTGTTTTATTTTGAAAGGTTAACTCTCCCTCTCGTTTCAGGTCACTTGCCCTTCCTCCTGTTTCACTGGTCTGATGTCTCTCCTGATTGCCTGATTGTGTCCACCTGTGTCACCCACCCTCATGTGTATAAATGGCTCGTCTTCCTTCTCTCCTGTGCCAGAGTGTTTTCGTATCTTTTGTGCGAACCTCCAGCGGTCCATGTCCACAGTCATTGCCACGTTCTTTGTACCCTTTTTGTCAGGTAAGATTAGTTGTTCAGCATTGCCTCCCTTGGAGCGCCTTTTGTTATATTTTGCATATTGTTCTCTTTGCAACCTTTTTCCCTCCGCAGCTGGAGCGTTTTGAGTTCATTGAGATTTTTGTTAGTTTAGAGGTTAGGTAAGCTTGGCTTTTGATAGCCTGTTAAGTTTCTCCCCTTTTTGACCCTTTCCCTTCTTTGGAATAACTATTTGTTGTCAAACTCCTGCATCTGTGTCCAGAGTCCTGTTCAGGTCGTGACACAGTTTGTCTTGGGAGACCCTACCAGGGGGCAAAAAGCCCCCGGCCAACATAGCTCCTAGGATCATTGGGACACGCAAACTCCTCTACCACGGTAAGGTGGCAGCTCAGAGAGGAGTTTTATATAATATATACAATATATAACAAATCCCAATTACCATGTACAATATTACAGTAAATGTAACAGTTGCAGCAAAAAAATAATATATATATATATATATATATATATATATATATATATATATATATATATATATATATATATATATATATATATATATATATATAAATATATATATATATATATTTATATATATATATATATATTTATATATATATATATATATTTATATATATATATATATATATATATATATATATATATATATATATATATATATATATATATATATATATATATATATATATATATATATATATATATATATATATCTGACACCTAATCAACATTTTGCTCTCCTTTGTGGGTTAAAAAAGTGTTGGGGATTTCTCTGCTAGCCGAGTATGGCTCCGGTGTCACGTCCTGCTTTGGCAAATTAGAACTTGTGATTGGATATTGACTTGGGAGTGACAAGTGAGTATCCAATCACAGTCACGTTTAACTTAAGGCTACCTGGATAAGCTACTGGCTGGATATCGCAACTGTCTATCAACTGAATGTCCTCCGTTCGTTTATGCTGCACAGCCGCCGCTAATGTTGATCCAGAAGGCCTCCGGCAGAATTCATCCAGCGCTGGCAACAAGCTAGCTGAATTCTGATTGGATAAAAGCTCTAACGTAAAAACAAGCAACATTAGAGCCTAATATGACATGGAGATTATGATGAATACTTTTATATATTAATGGAAAGTAAATTAAAAAAAAAATCATTTATGATCAGGATTTATGTTAGGCCAGCAGAAGAAGGCCTTGCTGGCCCTGAAGGCACACCACAGACAAAATGTATCAAAGCATTCCTCCAAAATGTGGACACCCTTGGGCTATAGAGTCACTGGTAGCTAACAGTAGATCAACTTTGCCAAATCGCTATCATTAACTTCCTGACATCTTTAAAGAAGACTACTTTAACAAGGTACATGACTGGACAGGGAATCATTTTTTAATTAGAGTGGCTCAAAAATCAATGAAGGTGCTCTTTGAAGTCCTATTATGTCTTTGCATGCATGACCTACGCAGGAACTTTGAACTTGTAAACCATTAATAAAGACTCAAATGAAAAATTATCAAAGTTCTAATAAATTAAATATAGATACATGAAATATGTTTTTTTAAAAGGGCTTAATGAGAGTCTTCTGCATCTCTGATTTTGCAGCTGTCAAGTGTATCAATAATCTAGGTGGGGAAATCGATCCAATTTGTCTGCAGTGTTTTTCTGTGGCGTCTTTGCGTCCATGATTGACAGTTCAGCTGCCTGTGCTTGCACGCACAGCTGGCGGATATTGAAGGAAACGCAGAGGCTAGTTCGGTTTGTTAGCCCCGTTTGCAAGCTCTTATCCGATTGAGCAAAATAAAGCGCCGAGCACCTCAGGTGCGGTTCCAATCTTTGCGTGCGGTCAGACGGATATGCTTGTGACTGTTTAAATAAGTACAAAAAAAAACTTTTGACTGCGTTCTGCAAGACAGCTTTTCTTTAAACAAGAAATATTGTCACTGTTTCGGTTCTAGTGGTTAGTTATGGTGTTAATTTATTTAAAACTTGCATACAATTACACTGTAATACATCACATATTTGTTTCTCATTACAGCATGTCCAATAAAAAGAGTAGGAGGAAGCAGATCTTATCTAATCCCACCCCTGTTAGCTGTTTAGAACACATTTGTTTGTACTCAATCTGTAAACAAATACTTGAGTAAATAAATAAATATGGTTTATGGTTCAAGTTTTTTTTGAACATGCATACAATTACAATATCATACGTCACAATATTTTATTTTTACTTTCTCTTTTAACATGTTCTGTCTACACTTCTGTTAAAATGTAATAATCACTTATTCTTATGTTGTTTGATACTTTACATTAGTTTTGGATGATACCACAAATTTGGGTATCAATCCGATACCAAGTCGTTACAGGATCATACATTGGTCATATTCAAAATCCTCATGTGTCCAGGGACATATTTCCTGAGTTTATAAACACAATATACATATAAAAAAAAACGAAAGAAGATGTTGTGGTGCCAAAAAAATATCGACGTAATCATAGTAGTATTGACGAGATACGTGCCTGTACTTGATATCATTACAGTGGATGTCAGGTGTCGATTCACTAATGGCATTTGTTTACATTTTGATGCCGGTGAGCTACGGTGTGTAGTGAAGCATGTTTAGCTATTCCTCGTCCTGCAGGATGATACTTGTAAGAAACGTACTTTATTTGTCGCCATGGAGGCGAGGATTAGTGATTTAGAAGTAGCTAAAACACTGCCGACTGCGGATGGACGTTAGCCGCTAGCTAGCTAGCCATGTCTTAAAGCACCTCTTCCTGAGGGCGTTACAGTGTGATAACTTCACCTTTATCGTTAGTTTTTAGGCCAAAATGCATCCGTTCTCACTTTTCTGTCTACACACTGTGTCTGCTTGTAAGTACTCCGTGATTGTGCACAGCTGAATATGCTCTTCTGCTCGTAAAACCAGCAATGTCACGACGTGACTTCGGGGGGAGCGGGACCGGTACGTTTCAGAGACTGTATAGTACCGAAAATTATTCATTAGTATCGCGGTACTATACTAATACCGCTATACCGTACAACCCTAGCAGGAAGTGATCACTGATCAGTGGGAGTGACACGCTAACAGCCAATCAGGTAACAGCGGTTGATTCTTTGCAACCGCTGTTGCAAAGAATTTGAGAAAGTAAAAATGAAGAAATTGTGGATAAAACAGTAAAAGTCACCTTGAGTATGGCAGTTTTTTTTAGACTTTTGAAAATGGATCGTAGTCAGACCAATGTGGTCTGGAAATTATGCAAAGTTCTTGTCCCCACCAAGACCAGTAATACCACACCACCTTAGCCACGCTCACCCTTTAGAGCACACCTGTAACTTTCTGGCACTAAACCTGCAGAAAATAGTTCTTCTCAGGTTTCTCTAGGTTTACATTTTCACACTTTGCACTATTTTGTTACACTTTATTAAGTATTTCTTACATAGTCCTTATTTTTGCACCTTCATTTTAATAGGTTATTGTTAAGTGTTTAATGTGATTTTAGAATTTTGTTTACATTGATTGTTTTCCATGTTTATGTTGGCATTTCCTTTCCTTTCTGCCTTGATAGCTGAGGGCATTATAATCAGAGGAATAATATATTTTTTCCCCTGGTACTTATTATTTAAACACTTACATAGGGATACAGTTTTCAGCCATATGGCCCAGCTCTTGCTGCTGCCCTCACGGATATCGCAATAAACAAACAATACTTTGGAAAGTTATGCAGCAAACAGCCCCTTTAAGTGTACAATGACTGAATCAAAGACAAGATTTCTGCAACAGCGAAAGCAAGAGGAGGGACGAGGTACAGTATGTCAGCATCCTTGAGGGATTGCGTTACATGTGTGGAAAGTGGAATGTTGAGTAGCAGAGCGGACTAACCCCAAAGCCTCTTCTTCTGGACATACTTAACACCACTCCACTGTGCTGCTGGGTTACAACACAGTTTCTGGCATGATTAGTGCACAGATGTAATAACTGGCTCCAATTTGTTGTAAAAGCATGATAAGTGCATTTGGAGGGTGTGATTATTGGAAAGCAAAAGAGAATGATGAATCTTTTACCAGTGGTGGGAACGATTCTGTCGCTGCCCTCGCTGCAGAGGCGTGAGAGCAGGCTGGTCTTTCCAGCAGCCATCAGGCCGATGCAAACCACATCGTACTCGGGTCTTGGCGGTGGCGGTCCTTTACAGCACAGTGCACGGAAACACTGAAACAAAAACCAACAACAATGAAACAACTGGGGAAGGGATCAAATTCCTGTATGAGACTGGGATAGTGATTACGTCTCGGCATTTAGTCTTTCCAAGTCTTCAGGAGGACTCTTGTGGACCCCCCAGCTGTCTTCATATAAAGGAGAACAACATCTCAATCCAACAGTGTAGAAAAAAAAAAAATACATCATTTATGTTTGATCTTGCGATTTTATGAATTTGTTGTCAATGTTTAAAGTGTTCTTTGTAACCTTAACCACAAAGAGCAACAAATACCGGATTAATGTAGTACTCCTTTTATACAGCATAGACTTCAAAGTGGCAGTATGGTTAACAGGTTATTTCAAACATATACAATTGCACCTGGGGATAGGTTGATTGGCAACACTAAAAATTGGCCCTAGTGTGTGAAAGTGAGTGTGAATGTTGTCTGTCTATCTGTGTTGGCCCTGTGATGAGGTGGCGACTTGTCCAGAGTGGACCCTGCCTTCCGCCCAAATGCAGCTGAGATAGGCTCCAGCACCCCCCGCGACCCCAAAAGAGACAAGCGGTAGAAAATGGATAGATTGAATTGCACCATAGTACATCACATATTTCCACTTTCTCATTACAACATGTCCGAAAAGGAGTAGAAAGAAGTAGATCTTATTTAATCCTACCTCGTTTTCATTTCATAGCAATAACTAACACATTTTTTCACTTCCTGTTCTGAATTTGTAAACACTTTAAATCTATTTATAGTAAAGTTCTCAAAAAATAATCAAGTAAGAGGTGATTCAAATAATAAGATGAATAAGGTGATCTCATTATTCAATAACATAAAAAACAAAGGACCAGGATGTCCCTCGCCCGGACGTGGGTCACCGGGGCCCCCCTCTGGAGCCAGGTCCGGAGGTGGGACACTGTTAAGTGTAATACTGTTGTACACCCTTACCCATTGTGACCATTAGAGGGCAGTGTTTAACTCTGTGTTATCTGACACCTATACTTCCTGTTTCGGTGTCATATGTCATGAGTCATTCTCTGATTGTTAGAGCGGCAACACGTTACGATGCTACCGCTACAATAAATGTACCTACAAGGCCAAAGGTAAAATGTGTCTGACGAGAGTTTGAATACATCTTCACCGCAACGCAACGGAGCTCATCAGGTTATGGGCCCAGTCACGCAAGTCTAGAGCAACAACAAGATAACAGAAGTAAGAAAAACTGTTAGCCAAGAGAAGCTACTAGACAAGCCAGGATAAAGATGGTGCCGAGAGAACCCCACGAAAATTGAGGACTCAAAAAGCCACAGCCTGAGCAACGTTTTGGAGATCGCAAACTATAAAAATAATAAAAGTGAAAATGGCCAGACCAGGAACGCTACAAAAGCAGATGGTCTTCGATGGAACAGAAGATAAGTATGATCTATGGGAAACACGATTCCTTAGCCGTTTACACATTCTGAAGCTAAAAGACCCCATTTTG
Organism: Entelurus aequoreus; assembly: GCF_033978785.1. Lineage (NCBI taxonomy): Eukaryota > Metazoa > Chordata > Actinopteri > Syngnathiformes > Syngnathidae > Entelurus > Entelurus aequoreus. Next base: position 57,094,156 of record NC_084736.1, read on the forward strand.
AGAGAGCCCGCTGACGAGGCCGCCATAGCTGCAGATCCAAAGAAGAATGCAGATTGTTATGCTCAACTAGTAAATGCACTAGATCAGGGGTCGGGAACCTTTTTGGCTGAGAGAGCCATGAAAGCCAAATATTTAAAAATGTATTTCCATAAGAGCCGTATAAAAAATGTTAACACTGAATACAACTAAATGCGTGCATTTTTAAGTTAGACCAACATATTTAGAGTATAAAGAGGTTCTTATTATTTTCAATAACAGTGTTATTCTGAAGCTAACCAATAATAAATAAAATACTTTTACCATTAATGTGACTTCTGGTGCTGCATGGTTTTGCTGATGGCTCTGTACTCTGGTGGATACGTGATTATTTTTAACATTGTGATTACCAGCGGAATTATTTGTTACTTATCGTCTTAAGCAATGACAGCTAGGATTTATCTGAGAGCCAGATGCAGTCATCAAAAGAGCCACATCTGGCTCTAGAGCCATAGGTTCCCTACCCCTGCACTAGATGATAAGAGCCTATCATTGATAAGACATGATGCCGCCGATGATGGAAGGAAAGTCTTGAAATTATTAAGAGAACATTATTCTGGAAAGAGCAAGCCCAGAATTCTAAATCTGTACACTTCATTGACCACCATAAAAATGGAAGGAAATGAGACTGTGACTGATTATATAATAAGGGCTGAGAATATAATTTCAGCTCTTCGTGATGCAGGACAGAACATGAGTGACGGGCTGCTTGTGGCCACCATTTTGAATGGACTGCCAGACTCATTCAGACCACTGGCTATCCATGTTACACAAAATGAGGACAACGTGACATTTAAGGACTTCAAGAGAAGACTGAGGGTTTATGAAGAATCTGAGAAGATGAGGAAAACTGGACTTGCAGACAGTGTGATGAAGACCACGACGAAGACTAGCACAAAGCAAAGCAAACAAGGCACCAAGACACACTGGAAGGAAGGGAAAGCCACTCCGACATGTTACAAATGTGGAGAAAAAGGGCATATCAGAATCAGGTGTACCAAGAAAGTGTGGTGCAGTCACTGCAAGAGTAACACACACGCAGAGTATCTATGCAGGAAAAAGGGAAAAGACGGAGCCAGAAAAGTTGCAGAAGAAGAGGAGGACATCGACGACGGGGATCAATGTTTCATGGCCAAGCATGCAACAGACGAGAGGCCATCTATCAATGTGAAGAAGAGAGGGATAATGATGGACGCCGGAGCGACATGTCATATTGTGAACGACATCGCCAAGTTCAAGAGCTTTGACAACACATTACAGCCCGACACCCATTCTATCGAGCTGGTGGATGGGACCAAGTGCAGTGGGACGGCGCAACGCAGAGGGACGTCGCGGATCTATCTGCTGGACAACGAGGGCCGACAACAAAGAGCACAGCTACAGGAGGCGTTGTATATACCAACCTATCCACACAACATCTTCTCAGTGGCAAGGGCAACAAACGGTGGAGCGACAGTGACATTCAGAAGGGAGACAGCCACATGATCACCAAGAAAGGGGACAGGTTTGACTTCCATGAAGTGGTAATCTGTTTTACTTACCAACTGTTCAGAACATTTTTGATAAATGCAATATGTGCCACGACATGCAAACCTGGCATGAAATATTGGGTCACTGCAATTATGAGGATGTACAAAAATTAATGGGTGTGGTAAGAGGTATGAAAATCAGAGGCAGTGCAGCCAGGCCAGTACAGCTGTGTGAAATATGTGCAAAAGGTAAATTCACACAGACAAGAAATAGGGAGCCAGACAAAAAGGCTACAGAGCCCTTACAACTGGTGCATACAGATTTAGCCGGTCCTATGAGAACCCCAAGCTTAGAAGGTCACAAATATGCACAGTCCTTTACGGACGACTATTCAGGTGCCATGACTGTTCATTTTCTCAAATGCAAAAGTGATGCGGTACATGCCACAGAGAGGTTCTTAGCAGACTCCGCCCCTTTTGGGGAAGTTAAATGTCTACGCTCGGATAATGGTACTGAATTTACGAGCAAGGAATTCAAAGCACTGTTAACCAAAAATAAGATTAAGCACGAGACATCTGCACCCTATTCGCCTCACCAAAATGGCACGGCAGAGAGAAGTTGGAGAACCCTCTATGAGATGGGCAGGTGTATGCTTTTTGACAGTAAACTACCAGACAAAATGTGGAATTATGCTGTACAGACAGCTGTCTATGTGCGAAACAGATGTCACAGTAAACGCACAAGGAAAACACCTTATGAGATGCTCACAGGCAAGAAGCCAAACATGTCCAAACTTCAGAAATTTGGATCTGTGTGCTTTGCATACACACAAGAGAAAGGAAAGTTAGATCCTAGATGTGAGCAGGGTCGTTTTATCGGGTACGATAAGAACAGCCCAGCTTATCTTGTATATTATCCAGACACAGAAACGGTCCAAAAACACAGAATAGTGAAATTTACAAACAAAACAGTCAACGAAAAAGAAACACAAACACATGGACCACACACTCAGCATCAGGACAGAGAGGTACACCCCAGGGTCCTTGACAATGAGGAAAGTGATGATGAAAAAATGGGAAATGAATCAGGTCAAAGTGTTAAAGATGATGTTTCTGTTTCAGAGATTGAAAGTGAACAGTCTAGCGCTGGGGGTCAGGGAAGAAAGAACCCACCTAGAGTTAGAAGAAGGCCTGTATGCCTACAGGAATATGACATGGAAGACACAGCAGACAGGCTGGTAACTTGTGTAGACTCATGTTATAGAGCAGTTTGCGACATACCACAAAATTACCAGGATGCCATACGATCAACCAGGTCACGGCAGTGGATAAGTGCAATGAATGACGAAATACAGTCACTAAAAGAGAATGATACATTCAAAATCACCCATTTACCACCAGGCAAAAAGGCAGTGGGGGGTAGGTGGGTGTATACACTCAAGAGTAATACAGATGGGTCAGATAAGTGTAAAGCAAGATTTGTTGCAAAAGGTTATAGCCAAAAACAAGGCATTGATTATGAGGAAACATTCTCGCCTACCGCTGACATGACAACTGTCAGACTAGTCATGCAAAAAGCAGTGCAGGAAGATCTAGTTTTACATCAAATGGATGTGAAAACCGCATACCTACACGCACCAATTGACTGTGAGGTCTATCTCGAACAACCGGAAGGTTATGAGAAAAAGTCAAAAACAGGAGAGAAGCTAGTATGCAAATTAGAGAAGTCCTTATATGGTCTTAAGCAGTCAGGTCGAAACTGGAATTCTCTGTTGCATGTATATCTCACTGAAAACGGTTTTGATCCAAATCTTGCTGATAACTGCCAATACACAAGGGAAAAAGAAAATGAAAAAGTGATTTTGATTGTGTGGGTTGATGATCTGATAATTGCTGCTAACAATGAGGAGGTTGTGAAAAATGTCAAAGTGATGCTCACTGAGAGATTTAATATGAAAGACCTGGGGAAATTAAACAGTTTTCTAGAGATACATTTTAAACATTCAGAGGACCGAGTCACAATGTCACAACACAGGTACGTGAACAAAATCCTCTCCAGATTTGGGATGCAGGATTGTAAGGCCAGAGAGACCCCATGCGAGTCAAAACTTGAATACACAGAAAATGCTGTAAAAATGGAAGAACCAAGGATCTATCGAGAAGCAGTGGGAAGTTTAATCTATTTGGCTACTTGCACTAGACCAGATTTAAGTTATGTGGTCAGTAAACTTTCCCAGCATTTTGCTGAGCCAAGTGAGGAGCATTGGAACACTGTAAAGCATGTGCTCAGGTATCTTAAAGGTACAACAGACCGTGGGTTATGTTTTAAAAAGGATGACACAGGTGAACTTGGTCTAATAGTCCACAGTGATGATGACTGGGCATCTGAGGTCACAGATAGACGTAGCACCACAGGGTACTGTGCCAGTTTAAGTGAGAAAAGTGCACTCATTTTATGGAAGAGTCGAAAGCAAACGACAGTTGCACTGTCTACCTACGAGGCAGAATACATGGCCTTAGCGTCAGCCATACAGGAGTGTATGTATTTGCAACAGTTACTCAAGGGTATTGATAAGTGTCAGTATGCACAAACCAAAGTTTACGATGACAACCAAGGAGCTATTGCACTAGCTAGAAATCCAGTAAACCGACAAAGGTGCAAACATTGATATCAAATATCATTTCATACGTGAAACTGTAAATAGTGGGAGAATATAATATAATAATAAGAATAAGAATATAATATAATAAGAATAAGAATATAATATAATATAATATAATATAATATAATATAAGAATATAATATAATATATAATATTGGGACGGCGTGGCGAAGTTGGTAGAGTGGCTGTGCCAGCAATCGGAGTGTTGCTGGTTACTGGGGTTCAATCCCCACCTTCTACCTTCCTAGTCACGTCCGTTGTGTCCTTGGGCAAGACACTTCACCCTTTGCCTCTGATGGCTGCTGGTTAGCGCCTTGCATGGCAGCTCCCGCCATCAGTGTGAATGTGTGTGTGAATGGGTAAATGTGGAAATACTGTCAAAGCGCTTTGAGTACCTTGAAGGTAGAAAAGCGCTATACAAGTATAACCCATTTATCATTTATTCATCATAATATGTTTGGATTAGTGTCCTACTGACAACATGATTGCTGACTTGATGACAAAGCCAGCCACTAAACTACAATTGAAGACGTTTGCACAGTATTTGTTTGGCACTTAGGGTGAAATAAAAGCATAACGTGTGCCAAAATGTATTTTTGTTGTTTTATTTTCTATGAAAAAGAATGTACCACAATAAGTTAAGAGCGAGTGGGGGTGTTAAGTGTAATACTGTTGTACGCCCTTACCCATTGTGTCCATTAGAGGGCAGTGTTTACCTCTGTGTTATCTAACACCTATACTTCCTGTTCCGGTGTCATATATCATGAGTCATTCTCTGATTGTTAGAGCGGCAACACGTTACGATGCTACCGCTACAATAAATATACCTACAAGGCCAAAGGTCAAATGTGTCTGACGAGTTTGAATACATCTTCACCGCAACGCAACAAAGCTCAACAGGCACGATGGCGAGCGCCTGGTGGCCGGGCCTGTCCTCATGTGGCCCGGCCGGGCACAGCCCGAAGAGGCAACGTGGGTCTCCCCTCTAATGGGCTCACCACCCATAGCAGGGGCCATAGAGGTCGGGTGTGATGTGAGCTGGGCGGCAGCCGAAGCCGGGGCACTTGGCGGTCCGATCCTCGGCTATAAGCTAGCTCTTGGGACGTGGAACGTCACCTCACTAAGGGGAAGGGAGCCTGAGCTAGTACGCGAGGTGGAGAAGTTCCGGCTAGATATAGATATAGTTGGACTCACTTCGACGCACAGCAAGGGCTCTGGATCCAGTTCTCTCGAGAGGGGCTGGACTCGCTTCCACTCTGGCATTGCACGCAGTGATAGGCGACGGGCTGGGGTGGCAATTCTTGTTGCCCCAGGCTCAAAGTCTGTATGTTGGAGTTCAACCCAGTGGACGAGAAGCTAACTTCCCTGCCTTCGAGTGTGGGGACGGGTCCTGACTGTTGTGCTTACGCCTCAAACAGCTGCTCAGAGTACCCACCCTTTTTTGATTCACTCGAAGGAGTACTGGAGAGTGCTCACCCGGGTGATTCCCTTGTTCTACTGGGGGACTTCAACGCTCAAATTGGCAAAGACAGTGAAACCTGGAGAGGCGTGATTGGGAAGAATGGCCGCCCGGATCTGAACCGGAGTGGTGTTTTGTTATTGGACTTTTGTGCTCATCACAGATTGTCCATAACAAACACCATGTTCAAACATAAGGGTGTCCATATGTGCACTTGGTACCAGGACACCCAAGGCCGCAGTTCCATGATCGACTTTGTAGTTTTGTCATCGGATTTGCGGTCTCATGTTTTGGACACTCGGGTGAAGAGAGGGGCGGGGCTTTCTACCGATCACCACATGGTGGTGAGTTGGCTGCCATGGTGGGGGAGGATGCCGGACAGACCAGGCAGGCCCAAACGCATTGTGAGGGTCTGCTGGGAACGTCTAGCAGAGTCTCCAGTTAGAGAAAGTTTAACATGTTTGAACATGTCACAAGGGAGGTGCTGGATATTGGGGGCGGTACGTCTGGATTGGCAGACTGGGGTGGTGGTTCCTCTCTTTAAGAAGGGGAACCGAAGGGTGTGTTCCAACTATTGTGGGATCACACTCCTCAGCCCTCCCGGTAAGGTCTATTCAGGTGTACTGGAGAGGAGGCTACGTCGGTAGGGATGATGTTTGATAAGAAATTATGGAGTTTGAGCCTATTATCGAATCCTCTTATCGAACCGATTCCTTATCGATTCTCTTATCGAGTCCAGCTAGGTTGTTGTATATGGAAAAAAACACACAATATTTGGTTTAACAAAAGCTCACTTTTATTTTATAAGAAAAAATAAAATCTAATTAATAAATAAATATTGACTTTTACCCCCCTAAAAAAATAAAATAAAATAAATAAATATTGACTGTATATTAAGTGGGATTTTTCAGAAAAAACAAATATATACAGTAACACAAAAACAACCTGTCTCTGTGATCACTATAGGTGTATAAATAATAATAGTGTTAAATAAAATCAGTCCCTTGGGCACAAAACTGAAAATAATACAGCTCTCCAAAAAGTGCACTTCTGCTGCTATTTGACATAACTGTTTGTTATGATGCTTTGACATTTTTGCACTTTATTTCTTTATTGAAAGAAAATTCTATGAAGAGAAAAGTTGTTTGCAAATGTGGTTACAATGCTAAAAAATGAAACGTTAAAACTAAAAAAAGAAATACACTTTATTGAGTTAACATTATTTCTTTATAGGGGGAAAGATGTGATGTTATGAGCTAGGAATATAACAACTACACTACCCAGCATGCAACGGGAGTTACGAGCATGCGCGGTAGCCCCGAAAAGTGTTGTTGCATGTCACCACCCGGCAGCTAAGAATGAGCTTATGAGCACGCTGTGAAAGTAAACGTCAAGAACTCAGCCAACACGCCTCGTCTGCATTATTTATAATTAGACAGACAACACATTTACAGTGTGATTTTGTTTTGTTTACAAGGAAAGAAAAACACAAGTTAAAAAAGGGAGATGTCATATATGTGCTGCGGTTGCTTTAAGAACGTTGCGACAGCTGCCGTAAAGGAGGTGCTTTGCTAGCCTTGTTGCTATGTTTCTGGTAGGTCGTAAAAGTGTTCGTCATGTGTTTGTACCCTGCTCAAATCTCTCAGTAAAGTTATGCATTGGATTATACCTTTTGTTTTGAACTTTATTACACCTTGGAGCGCTTTTTCCGTTGCATTGTTTTCCTGCTTTCCCTATCTGGGCTTAATGACTGAGCTACATGACGTCATTTCTTGTGATGTCTCACGGGGCATTTCTGGTCGGGACAGGACTGGTCCCAGGGATTCGAATAAAGAACCAACTCTTTTTCTTTACTATAGTGGTCTCGATAACGGGTACCGGTTCTCAAAAAGTGATTTGAGTCCGAGGACTCTGTTCTTTTCTTATCGAACAACCGGGAAAACCGGTTTCGAGTATCATCCCTATACGTCGGATAGTCATACCTCGTATTCAAGAGGAACAGTGTGGTTTTCGTCCTAGTCGTGGAACTGTGGATCAGCTCTATAGTCTCGGCAGGGTCTTTGAGGGTGCATGGGAGGTTGCCCAACCAATTTACATGTGCTTTGTGGACTTAGAGAAGGCATTCGACCATGTACCCCGGGAAGTCCTGTGGGGAGTGCTCAGAGAGTATGGGGTAACGGACTGTCTGATTGTGGCGGTCTGCTACCTGTATGATCAGTGTCTGCATTGCCGGCAGTAAGTCGGACCCGTTTCCAGTGAGGGTTGGACTCCGCAAAGGCTGCCCTTTGTCACCGATTCTGTCCATAACTTTTATGGACAGAATTTCTAGGCGCAGTTAGGGCATTGAGGGGATCTGGTTTGGTGGCTGCAGGATTAGGTCTCTGCTTTTTGCAGATATGTGGCCCTGATGGCTTCATTTGAATCAGAATCAGAATCAGAATCAGAATCAGAATCAGAATAGTTTTATTGCCATTGTTTGAGAACGGGTTCACAAACTAGGAATTTTTCTTGGTGCAATCGTGCAACATAAAACACATATAACACAGATTTGGTAATAACAAGAGCTGTAACTGCGCTATCATATCTTGTTATAGACTTAGAAGGAATTCAAAGGAGCTACTGTTAGCTGGATGGACCGTAGTCACCTGCCTGAGGGGAGAGGGGAGAATAGTTTGTGTCCAGGGTGAGAAGAGTCAGCTGTGATCCGACACACATGCCTCCTTGTCCTGGAGGAGAACAAGTCCTGGAGGGATGGGAGCTTGCAGCCAATCACCTTCTCAGCAGCACGTACGATGCGCTGCAGTCGATGCTTATCCTGGACTGTGGCGCCGGGGAACCACACGGTGATGGAGGAGGTGAGGATGGACTCGATGATGGCTGAGTAAAACTGCACCAGCATCTCGGTCGGCACCTTAAGTTTCCTCAGCTGCCGCAGAAAGTACATCCTCTGCTGGGCCTTCTTGATGAGGGAGCTGATGGTCGGCACCCACTTGAGGTCCTGGGTGATGGTGGCGCCCAAGAAACGGAAGGAGTCCACAATGGAGACGGGGGTGGGAGAGTCAATCAGGGTGAGGGGGGATGGTGGGGCTGTGACTTTCCTGAAGTCCATGATCATCTCCACTGTTTTCTGGGCGTTCAGCTCCAGGTTGTTGAGGCTGCACCTGGACGCCAGCCGGTTCACCTCTCTCCTGTAGGCGGTCTCATCGCCATCAGAGATGAGCCCGATGAGGGTAGTGTCATCCGCAAACTTAAGCAGTTTTACGGACTGGTGACTGGAGGTGCAGCAGTTTGTATACAGGGAGAAGAGCCAGGGGGAGAGTACACAGCCCTGAGGAGTACCAGTGTTTGTGGTTCGACTGTCCGAGACAATCTTCCCCAGCTTCACGTGCTGTCTTCGGTCTGTCAGAAAGTCATTGATCCAACTGCAGAGGGAGTCGGGCACGCTGAGCTGGTAGAGCTTGTCTCGTAGCAGTCCAGGGAAGATTGTGTTGAAGGCAGAGCTGAAGTCCACAAACAGGATCCTAGCGTAGGTTCCTGGGGAGTCCACATGGTCCAGGATGAAGTGGAGGGCCAGGTTCACTGCATCATCCACAGACCTGTTGGCTCTGTAGGCGAACTGCAGTGGGTCCCGGAGGGGGGTGGTGATGTCCTTGAGGTGGGGCAGGACCAAGCGCTCAAAGGACTTCATGACCACAGACGTCAGCGCAACCGGCCTGTAGTCATTAAGTCCTGTGATCCGTGCTTTCTTGGGGACAGGGACAATGGTGGAGGTCTTTAAGCAGGACGGCACGCGGCATAGCTCCAGAGAGGTGTTAAAAATGTTAGTGAAGACAGGAGCCAGCTGATCCGCGCAGTGTCTGAGAGTGGAGGGGGAGACACCATCCGGCCCGGGGGCCTTCCGCGTATTCAGCCTCAAGAACTGCCGGCGTACATATTCCTCTCGGATAGAGAGGGCCTTTAAAGTCCTATGATGTTCTTGGAGTTCTGTGATATCCTCGGAGTCCTTTGAGTCCTTTAAATCCTGTTGGCATTGGTGGGGAGGGTGATGGTGGGGGGAGCAGAGCTTTGATGAGCTTAAGGGCCGTTCATGACGACAGTAATGTGTGTTGAGGCCCTTCAGGGCCTGGGGGGTTTTGGGCTTATAGTTCGTAAGGGCCCTTAGCCCACTCCAAACGGCCGCAGAATCATTGGAGCGGAACTGTTCCTGTAGACGGTTAGAATACACAGATTTAGCTTTCTCCACTTCCCTGTTGAAGTGGTACTTTGCTTCTCTGTAGGTACTCCGGTCCCTGCTTCTCCGCACAGCCTCCTTCTTCTTGCGCAGCTGTCGGAGCTTGGGTGTGAACCAGGGCTTGTCGTTGTTATAACGAGCCCTGGTGCGCGTTGGAATGATGCGCGTCTCATTGAACTGTATGTATGAGGTCACAGTGTCCGTATACTCGTCCAGATTGTCCGTGGCCGTTCCAATTGCCTCCCAGTCTGTCGTCTCCCAACATGCACGCAGCTCCTCCACAGCCTCGGCGGTGAAACACTTAATGGTCCTCATAACATGTTTAGCCAGTTTCAGTCTCTGTCTGTATGAAGGGAATAAGTGCACCATCACGTGATCTGATAGTCCAAGAGCAGCGCGCGGGACTGCATGAAAAGCCTTGCTTATTGTAGTGTAACAGTGATCGAAAGTGTTCTCCTCTCTGGTCGGGGTAATTCCTGGCTCAAATTTCCCTTGTTAAAGTCACCAAGCATCTTAACAAGAGAGTCCGGAAAAGACCGTTCCACATGTAAGATCTGGCCTGCAAGCGCGCGCTGAGCGTCACGCACGTCCGCGCCGGGTGGGATGTAAACAGCCACCAGTATGTATGAAATGATCTCACGCGGTGAGTAGAAGGGCTTACAGTGAATTAAAATATATTCCAGAGAAGGAGAGCAGTGTTTGGATATCATCGTCACGTCTTTACACCAGTTGCTGTTGATGAAGAAGCAGACTCTTCCGCCTCTTTTTTTGCCGGAGAGCCCTGCGGAGAAGATGAAAGCCCTCCAGTTGAACCGCGCTGTCCGGGACACTTGCGCTCAGCCATGTGTCCGTGAAGCACAAAACACAAGATGAGGAAAAATCCTTGTTTCTTCTCATCAGCAACGCTAGCTCGTCCATCTTGTTGGCAAGTGAGCGGACGTTGGAGAGAAAGATGCCTGGTAGAGGCGTGCGTAATCCCCGTCCGCGAAGATGGACAAGGGCGCCCGCTCGCTTTCCTCTTCGGTGCGGTCTCCCTGTTTTGATCACAGAATGGACCAAATCCGCAGCTGACGCTAAGATGACCAATAATAAGTCCATAGGGAGGATGGATCTGATGTTCAGTAGCTCTTCGCGGGTGTAAGAGCACGCGGACACACAATTTACGCACAAAAACAAACAAAACAGAGCGCATGAGAGCATAATATTCACGATCTTCAGCTCTCACTGGATCGGTTCGCAGCCTAGTGTGAAGCGCGGAAAAGGGTGGAGTGCCTTCTCCGGGTTTGGGAGAAGATCTTGCCCCAAGTGTATGAGTTCAAGTACCTCGGAGTCTTGTTCACGAGTGAGGGAAGAGTTGATCGTGACATGGCCAGGTGGATCGGTGCAGCATCTTCAGTATTGCGGACGCTGTATTGATCCGTTGTGGTGAAGAAGGAGCTGAGCAGGAAGGCAAAGCTCTCAATTTACCAGTCGATCTACGTTCCGATCCTCACGTATGGTCATGAGCTTTGGGTTATGACCAAAAGGACAAGATCACGGGTACAAGCGGCCGAAATGAGTTTCCTCCACCGGGTGGTAGGGCTCTCCCTTAGAGATAGGGTGGAGCTCAAAGTAAAGCCGCTGCCTCTCCACATTGAGAGGAGCCAGATGAGGTGGTTCGGGCATCTGGTCAGAATGCCCCCCGAACGCCTCCCTAAGGAGGTGTTTCGTGCACGTCCGACCGGTTGGAGGCCACGGGGAAGACCCAGGACACGTTGGGAAGACTATGTCTCCCGGCTGGCCAGGGAACGCCTTGGGATCCCCCGGGAGGGGCTGGACGAAGTGGCTGGGGAGAGGGAAGTCTGGGCTTCCCTGCTTAGGCTGCTGCCCCTGCAACCCGACCTCGGAAGCGGAAGAAGATGGATGGATGGATGGATTTTTCAATAAGGTTCAAAATGCTCATCAGGATTTTTCTTCTTTGTACTTTGAGTTAGAAAATTTTTTTAACTGGATCATATTAGTACTTTTTAAAATGTGTTGCTTAATCCATTCCATAATTTAGTTCTACATACAGATATGCTACATTGAATTATTATAATTGATAATAGAAATTATAAAAGATAATTGCAGAAAGAAACACCAACAAAGGCTTTCTTATTGTCTGCTGTATGTCCTGTCGTCCACAAGTTGCAGACATTATACTTCTTTACTTTACACTTGACAGTGTTTGTCCATCTTAAACATTCATTTATGTTCCAACACATCTACCCGAGCACGTTAAGAGCATTTGTGAATTGTTTAGAGTGATTTATGGCGCAAATGTTTGTTGGTAAATCAGAGACAATGAGTGATTATCATCACACATCAACATCTCTAACATCTAAATGAAGAAAAAAAAATGCTGCCTCTTTGCTCGGTCAGCATTCAACAAAAAATATGTTCTTAATTGCTGTATCCAGGATAAAATACATGTTAAATAAACATACTGTAAGTATATGTAAACAATGAAGTAAATGTTTATATACTACATTACCCAGAAAGCTGAAGGCCTTACACAGAAACAGGAAGTAGGTCTGAGGGAAAACGACAACTTTATTGTTACATGTTGTTGTTCCTGCTTCATCTACACAAGAAACAAACATGAGTTTTGATTAGACAGTTGATTTGCATATTTGACTCAGAGACAAATGCAATTGGCCAAAATGATGCTGATTGGCCAAAATGTAGTCTGGTAGTTCCAGGCAAAGTTGCGAGATTGCTCGTAATTGGCGGAGATTGTTTGAATTTGCGTGAATTGGCGTTATGCTGACGTCTTTCCTGAAGGGGTTGGTTATTGATACAGCTATTGTTGTTTTCTCAACCCTGCTCCCCAATCATTTAACCCCTCTACACTTCCATCTCAACTCCACCAACTGAGACTGATTCCTGCTGTCTGGATTCTGTTTCTTCAGTTGTTTTACTTGAATGTATGAGGAGTGTGGGGGCTCCTCCATGTGTCAAGTACTGTGAGATACATTCCGACGTGAATTGGCGCTATATACAGTAAATAACATTGATTTAACACCAAAGTCTTGAAAAGGAAACGAGAAATGGCAAAGAACAAAAGCAGCCCTTTGTTTAATTGAACGTCATTTGTCTAAGAGTCACAGGGTTCAATGGAGGCATTGCAGATTATTTGGGTCTACAGTGTGTGTCTGATTGGGCCCTGATGTCAGCCAGAGGCAGACCTGACACTCAATGAATCACCGCCTGGGACTGAAGGCCTGCTGTGAGACATTAAAGGGCAAATGCAGTGTGAACCGTGAATGAGATATTTCTAACTTGTGTGAAGAGATCAGTATCCACAACTAAAGAGCGATATATTTTTTTACTAGCCAAGCAAGAGGAACCATTCTGTTTGAGGTAGAGCCCGAAGGCACACACCACGACTCTCAGCATCTACAATATCACGTTTCAGGTAGAGGAAGATCAAAACAGGGTAGCTTACTCTTAATAGGGTTATTGTCAGGAGAAAATATGCGAGCATAAAACACTGCAGCTCCTCTGCAAACATGAATATGAGGCTTGAAAGTAGTATACTACTTTTTAACAATTGAAAATATGTCTTACAGCTCCCACAATAGTGTATTTGTAAGTGGACCGACTATAGCTATAATACCTTCTCTTGTGTATTTGGGATATGCATAAGTCCTGGAAATCTGAAATCAAATCATGGAGGCATGGCAGGGATATTTACAAAACAATATTGCCTTCCTTCATACTTCGTCTTGGAATTGACCCAATTTGTGACATTTTCCCCGATTGTGACGTCAGCGAATATCTCCCTAATTCACCCGAAGAGCTTCGCACGAGTCTGCCGCTGTCGTCAATAAGTTCTTTGTTTTTCTCTAGCCTCTTGTTGTGGGGCAGACTGGCTCATACATTCACATGCGTCCTACGCTGCTGCCATTTTTACTTTAAAAAAGCAATTTGTTCTAACTTATGTTAGTCAGTAGACTTCAAATGAAAGCGCTAAAAAAAAAGAAACCGGGTCGACGGGGTGAAGACACTGTCAAAGAGATGTCCTCTCGTAGTTCTCTTTTTGAACACATGTAGCTCGTGCTACTTACAAAACCCAAAACCATTTAAGTTGGCACATTGTGTAAATGGTAAACAAAACAGAATACAATTGAATAGACTGCAAAGACAAGATATTTAATGTTCGAACTGAGAAACTTAATTTTCGGGGGCGGTATAGCTCGGTTGGTAGAGTGGCCGTGCCAGCAACTTGAGGGTTCCAGGTTTGATCCCAGCTTCTGCCATCCTAGTCACTGCCGTTGTGTCCTTGGGCAAGAGACTTTACCCACCTGCTCCCAGTGCCACCCACATTGGTTTAAATGTAACTTAGATATTGGGTTTCACTATGTAAAAGCGCGTTGAGTCACTAGAGAAAAGCGCTATATAAATATAATTCACTTCACTTCACTTCACTTCTGCAAATAATCATTAACTTAGAATTTAATGGCAGCAACACATTGCAAAAAAGTTGGCACAGGGGCATTTTTACCACTGTTACATGGCCTTTCCTTTTAACAACACTCAGTAAACGTTTGGGAACTGAGGACAACAATTTTTTAAGCTTTTTAGGTGGAATTCTTCTCCGTTGTGGTATTTTAGGCTTCATATTGCGCCACACATTTTCAATGGGAGACAGGTCTGGACTACCGGCAGGGCCAGTCTAGTCTTTTACTACGAAGCCATGCTGTTGTAACACGTTGCTTGGCATTGTCTTACTGAAGTTGCAGGGGCGTCCATGAGAACGTTGCTAGGACGGCAACATATGTTGCTCCAAAACCTGTATGTACCTTTCAGCATTAATGGTGCCTTCACAGATGTGTAAGTTACCCATGCCTTGGGCAGTAATACACCCCCATACCATCACAGATGCTGGCTTTTGAACTTTGCGCCTAGAACAGTCCGGATGGTTCTTTTCCTCTTTGGTCCGGAGGACACGACGTCCACAGTTTCCAAAAACAATTTGAAATGTGGACTCGCCAGACCACATATCACTTTTCCACTTTGCATCAGTCCATCTTAGATGAACTCGGGCCCAGCGAAGCGTTTCTGGGTGTTGTTGATAAATGACTTTCGCTTTGCATAGTAGAGTTTTAACTTGCACTTACAGATGTAGCGACCAACTGTAGTTACTGACAGTGGTTTTCTGAAGTGTTCCTGAGCCCATGTGATGATATCCTTTACACACTCATGTCGCTTTTTGTTGCAGTACCGCCTGAAGGATCGAAGGTCATGGGCGTTCAATGTTGTTTTCCGGCCTTGCCTCTTACGTGCAGTAATTTATGTAGATTCTCTGAACCTTTTGATGACATTATGGACCGTAGGTGGTGAAATCCCTAAATGTCTTGCAATAGCTTGTTGAGAAATGTTGTTCTTAAACAATTTGCTCACGCATTTGTTCACTAAGTGGTGACCTTCGCCCCATCCTTGTTTGTGAATGACTGAGCATTTAATGGAATCTGCTTTTATACACAATCATGGCACCCACCTGTTCCCAATTAGCCTGTTCACCTGTGGGATGTTCCAAATAAGTGTTTGATGAGCCTTCCTCAACTTTCTCAGTCTTTTTTCGCCACTTGTGCCAGCGTATTTGAAACAAGTTGCAGGCATCAAATTAGCTAATATTTGCAAAAAATAACAAAGTTTCTCAGTTCGAACGTTAAGTATCTTGTCTTTGCAGTCTATTCAATTAAATATATAGATTGAAAAGTATTTGCAAATCATTGTATTCTGTTTTTATTTACGTTTTAGACAATGTGTCAACCTGACAGGTTTTGGCTTTGAAATAAAGTGAATACACATCTCTCCCTGTCCACAAACAGGGTGTTGTAGGATTACAGTTATCACATCATTGAATTGTTGTTCATTATTCTCCTGTAGTAGTAGCTGCGTGAATCTCACAGTAGATACTAAAACGTCTTTAGTATCCCGATTAAAATTCCGATATAGACCTTGATTGCACCACAAACAACAGACTCATTCTCCGCAATGTAAATTCGTCTAAATAATGGAACATTGATCTTCTGTTTTACTTGCAATGTTTGTCATATTATGTAGGAACAGTGAATGATATCACTATGATTTGGAGCGGGACACGTCCCCCCGTCCCCAGTGCCATCTGCATCCATGATGCAAACAACAAACGCACTCCTAAATCGTGTCAAGTCAGCCGAACGGTTCAGATTTTTTTCAGAAACCGTCTCATCTCTTGCTCACGGTGAAGCTTTTTCGAGTCTTTCGCGGAGCCCCAGACCATCGGTGAGCAGGCTCAAGTTTTAAAGTGTTGCGCCAAAACAGAGATGCCGTTTGACGGAGATGTGGGGAATCTGCTTCAACAGAACCAGACGTGGACTGAGCAACCCGACCCCCCGACTCCTATGTGAACCCACCAGTCTGCTCAAACATGAAACATTCTCCTCATCCAGAGAAATGGAAAGATCAGAAACACACACACACGCGTCGAGACGGGGAAACACATTTAAAAAGTTGGTTTGATGAGGTCACGCTATTCTCTTTCGCATCGGAAACTCCTGACCCCCCCGGCATCTTTTTAACTACTTTCCCTTGAGGTTACATGTAAAGAGTTCTGTAGAGGGTGAAATTCGCCCTCATCTGTCAAGCCATTGACTAAAGTGTTAATGATACAAAGTGATTAAAACAGGAAATTGATGTGTATGATTATTGCATTTGATGATACATAAAACTGATATATTTCCTCCTCACAAGGGATACAAAACAAGCCCCCAGTGCTTGACCCCGGGGTCCTCACGCACACGGGTCACTGCGAAAGAGAGAAATGGTAGCACCCACCTCTGCCCCCCCACACTGACAGCACCAAGATTGACGAGGGGAGCTAAGTCAAAAGACTCACAGGAGAAAAATAAACACATCCGAGGGCTTTTACTAACTTATGGCCAGCGATGTCACCGCCACCAGACTAGACTAGCAAAGAGTAGAATGGCACCGACTGAAAACAGCATGCGTGACGGTGGTGAAGACTTCCACACATCACCCAGAGATGTCCTGTATCTTGTTTCTCACCTACGTTGCATGCTATAGAACAGGGATGTAATAGTGTAATGATAAACTGCGGTAAAAACGGTTAGTATTATAATAGGCTGATCATATTCTGAAATCCCAAAGAGAGGACACATATATGCGTGCCAAGGCGGGCAGCACGCCAAGGCCGGGACTAGGTGAAAATTTGCCAATGATACTCGAACTTGCTTTATAAATAATGTATTTATTTAAATAAAGCATTTTTTCTCCTCTGTTGACAGCAGTGTTGGCGCTAGGAATTTTCAAAATGGGGTCCACCATCAAGTCATAAAAATGGGGTCCCACAGTAAATTTTTGGGGTCCCACTTTTTTGTAAGTGTTTTGAAAACAAATGATAAACGTATGCATTGTCCTGTTATATCTCACATTCTATGTTGTGTTTTGGAAAAAAGTTGTCATAAACGTTACTTAATTCATTAAAATAAATAATAAAAAAAGAAAACAAATTTGTATGCATATGTAAATTTAATCAGTTATAAACATTCATTCACTTTCTACTTTCTTTCAGGGATCTAAACTTTACCGCTGCTGGTAGTTTTTTCTATGTTTTTATTTAATAAGTTGTAGGTGTATTCATTTCAGTATAAAAGTGTAAAAAGTGTTTTGCTTCGGTCATGAAATGATGATAATGGTGTGCCAGGGCATACATACATTTTACATTTAACACTTAAATCTCTGGAGTCTACATCAACTTCAGATCCATTCCTCATTTAAAAATGTTTTATTTTTTTTTATGTTGTTTTTTTGTTTGTTTGTTTTCCGCCCTTTTTTGTCAAACAAAACTATGTTTTTTTTATGGCAAACACACAAAATATGCAAAATCTTCCACCAAAAATATTTTTCAAAGTGGAATATTTGATGTGATGTAATCGGAACCTTGGATAGGTCAATAATTCATAATAACATTGATTTTGATTCAATGTTATGTTTTGAGCAATGACAGTTTGAAAGAAAAAAAACAGCTTTGTTTTGTCAGTCAACATTGCAACTTTTTCTAAATTACATTTCACCTTTAAGCATTTTTATTTCACTTTTGTTATGTTTTTGTTTATTTTAATAGTATTTTTAGAATGTGCCGTGGGCCTTTAAAACATTAGCTGTGGGCCGCAAATGGTAATGATTTCAATGCATTAAAAAGACACAAAAAGTGTGTTTACGCCAACACTGCTTGACAGTATAACAAAATAAGTCACACTTATATTCTGTAACATTCACAGTTTTGGAAAAAAGTGCAGAGGTAGAAATATTCAAAATAACCTCTAAATTTTAATTTCCCCTCGGGGGTTAATAAAGTATTTCTGATTCTGATTGTATATATACTGTACATATATATATATGGGGGGGGGGGGTATATTGTAGCATTCCGGAAGAGTTAGTGCTGCAAGGGGTTCTGGTATTTGTTCTGTTGTGTTTATGTTGTGTTACGGTGCAGATGTTTCCCCGAAATGTGTTTGTCATTCTTGTTTGGTGTGGGTTCACAGTGTGGTGCATATTTTTAACAGTGTTAAAGCTGTTTATACCGCCACCCTCAGTGTGACCTGTATGGCTGTTGACCAAGTATGCTTTGCATTCACTTGTGTGTGTGAAAAGCTGTAAATATTGTGTGACTGGGCCGGCACGCAAAGGCAGTGTCTTTAAGGCACGCCCCAAATATTGTTGTCTGGATGGAAATCGGGAGAAATACGGGAGAATGGTTGCCCCGGTAGATTTTCGGGAGGGGCACTGAAATTCGGGAGTCTCCCGGGAAAATTGGGAGGGTTGGCAAGTATGTCAATCAATCCAATCCCTCGCTCTCTTTCTATCTCTGTCTCTGCTCCTCCCTCACGAATGCTGCTGCGTGCGCACACCTTCACAATTTGTTTTGTTTTTAACCCCTTCTTAACCCTGGACGTACATTGAAAATACATGCCTCAAAATGCCGGACATTTGAGGCATTTAAGAAACCCCGCCAGGAAAGCCCCGCAAAAGAGGACAAGTCCGAGGAAAAGAGGACGTATGGTCAGTCTAATTATAATTTCAAATAAAAATTATCATTAAACCGTTATTGATTAATGGACTTTGATCAACTCACAGACCAGTCATGCTGCTCATCTACAGGAGAAGCAAGCCAGCAAGGTATGGTTACATCCCTCCTGTAGACTAGTCACAATTGTTCAAACTCTAAACGGTGGAACATACTGTACACTCGCGTTGCGTAGCCTGCATTCCCTCTGACGTGGTCTTAGTTTGTTTATAGCTTTTATGTCGGAGTTGGCGCGTGACTTTGCAATTCTCTTCTAAAACCCCAATGGGAAGTGTTTTCTTGTGTGAGCAACTTATTGACTATCTTCCTGAGAGAGAGCGCTTCCTGTGAGTAGTAGCGGTTGTAAACCATGGTGTCTGAAGTGACATCCACTTTAATGTTGGTGTTGGAACTAATCCTTCTGAAACATGCATTTTTCATGTACCGGTACACGTTGCTTCAAAACCGGAAAAAAAACACATTCGCAGAGGTGGGCTGTGCAACCCCTTTGTAGTTTGGCGAAGAAGTATTGTATAAATGGTCATGTTTCCTAATTTCCTCGATTAAAAGCACCTTTTTTCTCTATTTTTTCTGTAAAAGAGGTACGTTTTTTTTTTTCTTCTGCTGGGTAGGACACACCGGAAATTATGTGGTAAATAAGCTAACCAATCACAGCTCCTAAGTCCACGTCGCGGACTTAGGGGGAGGAGGGAGGAGTAAGACGGCTTCGCTTAGGCATGTTACGTGACGCAAGAGTAAAAACTTAGTGTTGTACACGAGGGCTGCACGATTAATCGACATCAAGGTTTTGATTGGTGCGATAATGTAACCGCCAAAGGTTGAGGGTTTTTTTTCCTCATTTGAGAGATAGACATGTTCACCAATCAGAATTGTTGAGCCTAGCGTTTGTTCGTCTCTCGCTTCAAACAAGGAGAAAAATGTCTCACTCTGTGCATCGCTCTCAGCACCTGAGAGCGTTTATTCAAAGGGGAAGTGCACTTTTGTTTTATTTTGCTTACCGTTCACAATCATTATGAGAGACACACGTCTTTTTTTTTGTTTTACGATTTTAAAGATGATAAAACACACAAAAGTGAGTCACCATTGTAGCCTTTAAAGTCCTCCATCAACGTTTTACATACACACTGCAAGTATATATATAATGTAGTAACAGACACCTTCATAAAAATATGTAATATGTACAATATACTCACTGCAAGTATATATATAATGTAGTAACAGACACCTTCATAACAATATGTAATATGTAAAATGTACACACTGCAAGTATATATATTAGTTAGTTTATTATTCTTCGGTCAATGGTCAACAAAATAAACAAACAGTTAAACATTCATAGATTGAAAATGAAAATGTTGCAGACCGAAAGGGTTTAGGCTGAAGTTGAACACTTATTGCGCCTAACTCTATAAACAATGTCAAGTACAAGATGAACTTCTGAAAATTATGAAATGTCCTTTGTACAACATATTATAAATACACATTATACACAACATAAACACAGTTAAATTATATACACAGTAAAGGCATGTGAAATATCCTTGTACATGTGTTAAACCTTTGCACCAATTATATGCTATATACAAACAATTATACTTCCATTATTATTTATATCTCACATTTAGTTTGTAATTAACATTGATCATAGTATTAACTACAGTGTTGATTCAAGAGTGATATATTTTTTCAAGACATTGGTCTTAAAGTGTTTTTTAATGAAGCAGACACCTTCATAACAATATGTAATATGTTTTATATACACACTGCAGGTATATATACAATGTAGTAACAGACACCTTCATAATATGTAATATGTTTTATATACACACTGCAATTATATATATAATGTAGTAACAGACACCTTCATTACAATATGCGATATGTTTTATATACACACTGCAAGTACACATATAATGTAGTAACAGACACCTTCTTAACAATATGTAATATGTACAATATACACACTGCAAGTATATATACAGTATATAATGTAGTAACAGACACCTTCATAACAATATGTAATATGTACAATATACACACTGTGAGTATATATATAATGTAGTAATAAACACTTTCATAACAATATGTAATATGTACAATATACACAATGCAAGTATATATATATAATGTAGTAAGAGACACCTTCATAACAATATATAAAATGTTCAATATTTACCGTATTTTGATAATTGTATTCATTTCCGGGACTGATTTATTCCGCGCATTGATTTCCGTTTCCATAGCAACGCACGTCCGACTTCTGGTAACGTGTGTTCCTACTTACGGAATCAAACAAGTGTGTTTTCTAATCATGGCAGGCTTGGTAATAGACAACAAAGATGACTAATTTGGATAAATGAGGATTTACAACCTTATACTTTTGAAGCTAAATATACTGCTGGTTATAGAAGCGATCACGAAGGAAGAGAAAAATGTTGGCACAGTCGGAATCTGGGAGAGGGGGATGAAAGTGACTTTGTGCTATAAATATGGAACTTGGAGACAAGCTATTTGGACATAAATGGATTGCTTACTCAAAATCAACAGGAAATGTCCATCGAGTGAGTCACTTTAATATTGATCATGATACATGCAGCACATCATTCTTGTTAGTACAACTACAGTACATACGCTGTATGTAAAGGTAAAGTATTGGTATTGTTTATTTTTAATAGCACTATTTCTATTGGTATTCATATTGCTCCATTTTTAGTGTAATAATGCTCATTGTCATTTCTGTATTATTTTTTATTTTCGCTAACTGCTTATTTGCTATTACTTTTACCATCATATTTGTACATGTCGTATTTGCTGATGTTGCTCTGTTGTTGTTGTTGTGTTTGCTGTTGTTGTTTTTGTCTCTCTGTCTAATCCCCCTCTTGTCCCCACAATTCCCCCCTCTGTCTTCCTTTTTTTCTCTTTCTATCCCCTCCTGCTCCGGCCCGGCTGCACCAAATGATAATATAAATACATTTAATAAAGTCAAAATACAAATAAGGCAACAAGAGAAGTATCCTACACTTCTCTTTTGTAAAGTAAATCTGAACAGCCGATATGGGCATCTACATCTACTATATGATTTGCCTGAGAAGCTGGGCAGGACATTATTAAAAAAAATAAAAATACAGTACATACGCTGTGTACTAGCGGTGTGCAAACAAAACACGAAATAATACTTTACAGATACTGTAATATGATTGTTCAAGTTTTTCACTCAGTACAAATTGGTGTCCTATCGCATTGTGTTGTACATTACAAGTTCAAACGTGTTTCGTGTTGTTGTAGAAGCTAGTTTATCTCTTGCCGTAGTTAGCATTTATGGCTAATACCGAAGCACGCAGATGTGTTACTACGCTTTTACAATAAAAATGTCGCTACAGCTTGGTTATTATACGGGTTACGGAACGTAAATTAAGTATTGCTGATGGTTTTTGAATGCATTTTTAAAGTGATTTAGAGGAATAATTGCTGGCTCCCATGAGCTGCATTGCTAGCCAGCAAGAACGAGACAATTGTTATTTTACAAAGTGAAAAAAAAATAAAAAAATCTTCTTGTCTCTAATAATGAAGAGCAGATCCCCTTTTACATTACAATTAACTAAACAGCGTGAGCCCTCTTCTTAGTCATCCACAATCTTCGGTGAGCACAGAGCAAGATTGCCAGCTTTACACACACAGGACCACATACAGAGAGCATCAGTACTTGTTAGCAACACGTTCCGCACAGTAACAAAAAATAAGATAAAAAAATTATTACAAAGCCAAATGTCCTGTTGTAGGGATATTGCAGCTGTAAATTTGATGGGTAATATGAGCCCATCAACAGGGAGGAACAAGCGAGAATGCCGTGATCAAGTGATGGCAATATTAAAAAAAAGACTAACATCCGTTTCAAACTTGTAAAGAAATGCATTTTAAGATGTTCAATATTAATTCAAGTTTTTGCTTACAGACATAAGAGTGCACCCTATTTTTTTGTTTGTTTATTTATTTAGGATAACAAAGTTATTACCCTTCCAATTGCAGTAGAATGGTAAAAAAAATACCGTATTTTCAGGACTATAAGGCGCACTTAAAATCCTTCTTTTTCTCAAAACTCGACAGTGCGCCTTATAACCCGGTGCGCCTAATGTACATAATAATTACGGTTTTGCTTACAGACGACCTCGAAGCCATATTATTTGGTACATGGTGTAATGATAAGTGTGACCAGTAGATGGCAGTCAAACATAAGAGATACAGTGTAGGTGTAGACTGCACTATGACGTCAATGTGACTCAACACTAACATTTTATATGTTCCATTGAAAATATAGAACATTATACACGGCGCTCAAAAATCTATCAACATGTTTTAGTAAGACTTTGGTAAGCTATGAAGCCGCACCAGTTGATGGATTGTCAGCACATTAAACATACAAGTATTATTATGGTTTGTATAAGGTAAGACATATATGGCGTTTTGTTTCGCAATATTATGCAAAAGCAACTTTTCTTACCTTCTGGTACCTGCTGATCTGTATTCGTCCGTGCCGACGCCGTTGTCGATAAGCTTCTTCTTTTTCTCTATCTTCTTGTTATGGGACATTGATCCTCCACTGTTGCCATTTCTAATATAAAGTTCTTACCTACTGTATATCTGTCAGTAAATTTGTCATGAAAGCGCTAAAACATACCGGTGTAGTGAGTTTACATTATTCATACAAGGATCTTTAGTTATTAGAGAGTTCCGGTCGGACGGTTTTTCACGGGACACATTTCCGGTGTTGTTGTTTACGGATGAGGAGATGCTGCTCCGTTATTGATTTAAGTAAAGTCTGAATACCATTAAAACAGTTAGCTCCATCTTTTGACACTTCTTCCACTCCCGTCCTTGCACGCTACACCGCTACAACAAAGATGGCAGGGAGAAGACGCTGCCGAAGGTGAGCCACGTAAATAAGACCGCCCACAAAACGGCGCATCCGTAAGCGACTGTCAGAAAGCGGCTTGAAGATGATCTGTATTACATGTTATGTAAACCACAAGTAAGTGTTTTAAATTTAGAAACACAATATTAATAATATGACTCCTTTAATGCGCTCTATACATTAAAGGAGTGGAGCCTACGGCTTAATTTGACTCAACACTGGGAACCTTACCTGGCCCGGACACGGAAAGGATTGACAGATTGATGGCTCTTTTTATATATGAAAAAAAGATCGAAAATAGACCATTCATTGACAGTGCGCCCTTTGGTCCGGAAAATACGGTAAACAGTAATGATAAATAAAAGCTTCAATCCTTTTAAATGGTTACTTGCATTATTATTATATATTATGATTACATTACATTATAATCACTGTATAGTTTTTATCGGTTATTTTTAAGAGCATGATTCAGACAAAAGCTCAGAGAAAGCCAAATATTTTTTTAAGTAAATTACTGCATATTGTTCTAAAGTTTAGCACCTTGAGACATGTTGATTGACAGTCTAAAAGTAGCATGTATTCCTTCACTTGTTATTTTCTCAGTTGTATGCATTTTTATGTATAAAATTTAAAAATCGCAAATACGGAGAGAAAAATCGCAATTAGGTTTTTCCCCCAAAATGGTGCAGCCCCATTGCACACTCACATACGTCTGTGGTACTTCTATGATGGTAAAGGTACAAGTCAAAGCTGTTCTGAGGGCACATGCATTCAATTGCCGCTGCCAAAACACTCTCCCATTTTATTGATTGTCTGTCGCTTATAGGACTTGAATTGTGTTTCCCTGAAAGGCCGGTGGAGACGTTACCTCATTGTTGTTGTGCAAGATGATTAGCTAGGCTTCATGTAAATGAGGAGAGGTGCAGGAGAGAAAGAACGGAGAAAACGGACCCTGTGTGAGTAAGTTAAAAAAGACGTTTAATGGGTGACATCACTGGTCTCAAAATGGAGGAGAAGAGGCTGAAGACCAGTGTTGGGTTAGTTACTGAAAACCAGTAACTAGTTACAGTTACTAGTTACTTTATTTCAAAAGTAACTCAGTTACTAACTCAGTTACTTACACCAAAAAGTAATGCGTTACTGTGAAAAGTAACTATTTAGTTACTTTTTTTTCTTCTTTTTTTTAAAAAAAGCTCCCAGTAATGCCCTTTTAGCCTTCATTTCAGTACTATTATTGCACTGGAGAATAATACAATGTGTTGATCAACTTGACATGCATTTGTATCACTGAACTCTGCTAAGCAATGTGGTCTACTTACAACACACAAAGTCTGCTAAGCAATGTGGTCTACATACAACACACAAACTCTGCTAAGCAATGTGGTCTACATACAACACACAAACAATGTGGTCTACATACAACACACAAACAATGTGGTCTACATACAACACACAAACAATGTGATCTACATACAACACACAAAGTCTGCTGAGCAATGTAGACCACATTGCTTAGCAGACTTTGTGTGTTGTATGTACAACACACAAAGTCTGCTAAGCAATGTGGTCTATATACAACACACAAAGTCTGCTAAGCAATGTGGTCTACATACAACACACAAAGACAAAGATATGTTTCAAAGGGCCAATTTATTTCAGGCCAGAACAAATTGACACAACTATTTTAAATAGCTGCAACATAACATACATAAGTAACACACAGCATAATAACAGCATAGCTGTAAACCTGGCTTCACCCAAGGAAGGCACACATGACATACACAAAGCCTGTAAATAATGTATATAATTCAATGTATATACTCTGATGATTATCTTGTGTGATGACTGTATTATGATGTTAGTATGTATTTGATAGTATCTGTATCTGTATCATGAATCAATTTAAGTAGACCCCGACTTAAACAAGTTGAAAAACTTTTTGGGGTGTTACCATTTAGTGGTCAATTGTACGGAATATGTACTGTATTGTGCAATCTACTAATAAAAGTTTCAATCAATCAATCAATCAAAGCCTAACCATGCAGATTTTAATTGTTGTTTTGGGCAGTAGACGGGATCTTTGATCCAAGACACAACTTACATTTAACTAAAATGTTCTTTTCTTTGTGCTCGACAAAAGAAAAGAAGTGAGAATATCTCATACTTGCCAACCCTCCCGAATTTCAGTGCCTCTCCCCGGGACAACCATTCTCCCAAATTTCTCCCGATTTCCAGCCGGACTTAAGGCACGCCCCCTCCAGGTCCGTGCGGACCTGAGTGAGGACAGCCTGTTCACGCCCGCTTGGGCGGTATAGTGTTCTGTGGTTACTTTTTGGTTGGCCAACGGTTTACGTTGTATTGCGCACCCCGCCTTCCCCTCCCCTCCCTCCCTCCCCACACCCACAACCAGACACACACACACAGCGCGCCTCCGCTTGTGACACAAGAGATTCAGAAGCACGACACTGCAGCGCTGCAATAAAACACACTCAGAACTTCTGTTTCTAGCCGATACTACATAAAAAATAACGTAAAATAACGCAGTAACGCATCATTTAGTAACGATAACTGAGTTACTGAATATAAAAAATAACGCGTTAGATTACTAGTTACCGCCGAAACTAACGGTGTTACAGTAACACGTTACTTTGTAACACGTTAGTCCCAACACTGCTGAAGACACTCCGCTGCTGATGAAGCATGACAGTGTGAAGGTTCAAATACAACTTGATGTGTTTGTTGCTGAACATTTTTCAGACAACACTATAAAGCAGACAAACCTCCGTCGAACCTGACCTCAGGTGACTGTTGATCTGCTGACTTTTAAAACAGGTCACGTTTGCATGTTTGGGCTGTAAAGCCATGAAATAACTATTTTTGCCCTAACCCGGCATGTTGCAAATACACCTGCCTGTGGTCCGACATTACCAGGAGCCCGGCTCCTTTTAGAAAACTCCTCTGTATTTATAGAGGTAATAAATGTAGGTTAGAGGGAAACCGCTAGAGCCACAGCAGACCGCTTCATGTTTCACTCTCGTACTCCACGGCTACCGTTGGGACATGAAAGGCATAAAACGGGCTTAGAGATGAATGAGAGCAGAGTCCGTATTAAGAAACGGGACCAAGCGTCCAAGTCTTGGTACTCCATTTGTAAAATAACACCTGACATCGGGCTTGTCAAAGGACACTTGGGAGACTATAGCCTATAATGTTTGTTTGGGGTGTCTCGATGCAACATTTTTACTTCAGCTATATTGGAGTACTGGCCAATACGATATGCAAATCATCCTAGTATATTTACTTTTGTCATTTTATAGAGTGAAATGTAGAAAGGCTTTCATCAGGTGAAACGACTCAGATAACACATCCAGCGTATGTCACACCTAACTTTATCCTTGTCCACACACACACAATGCCACCGTTTAAGACCCCCTGCCCCCTCCGTCCACCGGCGCAACGCGACATAGTACGGAAAATGTGCACGTCATAGTTGCTTTGTGTGCAAGTTCTTAAAGTAAATTAAACTTATCTGAACAATATCCAGTGTAGTGGTATTTCAATTATCTGGAACCCAGCGTACTATGGGGTCCTATTGTAGTGGATCACACCTGAGCCATCATAAATTAATCAAATATGTAATGGAAATGTGAAAGTAAACAACTTGTTAGCAAACGTTGTACACCCTGGACCAAGACGATGAGTAATCGCTCAACATACATGGCGGACAATAACTGATGCAGTCTGCTTTGCCAGTCCAAATGCATTCGCTGTTTTCCGTAGTCTTCCCTTGTCGGCCAGGTAATACAAAGCACACGCTACCTTTTTTATCACATCCACGGGAGCCCGCATTCTCGTTGTCTCTCCTTCGACAAATGGACAAAGTTTTTCGGTAAGAAGAATCACAGCTGACCTGGACAAAACACACACTCTTTGACACACATATCCCACCAGGCTGCCGTCCTTCCAGGGCTTATCCAAAACTGTCGCTCAACATTGCTGTGTTGCATCTGAAATAGCTAAAATCGCGCATTTCCTTCTCTTAAGGTATTCTTGTGTGATTTCCACAAGCGTCTGTACATGTAGAAGAAGGAGAAACACGGGCATGTCTGGATGACTCGCCTCTTTCCAGTGGTGACCTCCGAGTTACGAAACCGGTAGTTATGAAGCTGGCTGTGGCGCATTCTTTCTGATGTCACTTCCTCTCTGAACTCAGTTTGTAAACAATCAATCAGTCCATACAGAGCTTAGGGGCCGGAGATTCAAGAAATACACAAAGGGGAACCTTAAACGATGGGCTAGTGTGGCTGACACGGGGCTTAGACTAAATAATTATTCGTTGAAGGAGTTTCCGGATAATGTAGACAGGGCCTTAATTTTCAAAACCTTGTGGCCTCAATAACTCATGAAGTTAAGCTCATGACGCAGTAAATGGAATGATGCGGACACGTTTGTTACTGGATACTTTCTAATACCCTTCTGCCTTGAAGACTTTATATGTGTAAGTAATACACAACTATAATTATATGACACAACTGTGCTGTTTTAGACTGCAATATTGTTCAATTAAGGACCCCTATTACCTATGAGCTATTGTGTGCTTAGCAGTTGTGTAGCTGCTAACTCTTAATAGCTACCATGTTTACCTTTTCTAAGGACATTTAGAAGTGAACTGGCTGTCCAGTTTTGTACAAGTAAACACGGTGCAGGATTGTGTCTATCGGCGATCTTAAAAGAGATTTTACATGACAGCCAAGTTAGGGCTCATCTGATACTTGTTTATATGCTGATATTGGGCCGATATCCAAATTGGATTTGGACAGCCCTAATATTTATTTAACGGTTATGTTCTTTGTCTTCTTAAGTATGAGGGCTCATTCTTCAAAACAGATGGTAAAAGTAGATCTTCGCTCAGCATGCTTTTGCATGGAACTTTTCTCCAAATGCTGTAATGACACCTTCTAAAGGCGCCAGTATCACATTTACCGTACATTTCCGAATATTAGCTGCACCCTTATTTCTACGCTTTGAACCCTGTGGCTTGTAAAAGGGAGGGGCTAAATCATGGATTTTTCTTCGCTGACGGCCATAATGCAAATAGCTGTCATTAAACACATGCAAAGACACTGAAATGGCGGGTTATTGTTTGGAAAAGTTCCATTACTGTAGGTGCTTCTGGGTAAATGCCTACAGTGTTTCCTGCTGTATAAAACTTTCAACTGAAATTTGAGATTGTTTTGTCTTCTAATTGTCCATAGCGTTTCTACTCGTATGGTCTTTTTATTCATCACTCCAAGCAAACTTTCTAAGTTTTACAATATAATTGTTACTTACTAAACCATCACATGTGTTATGTATGCAGGGGTGTTTTCATGTATATTTGCATGTGCTATCATAATGTAATGAAGCTAGCATCGTTAGCATTAGTAGCTAAAACGTTTACGAGTGTCTGTGTTAGTATTATTAACTTACAATGGCATTATTTTTGTATTGTTTCAGTAAATTCACAAAGACGTCACTGTGGAGTTATTGAGTCTGTTTAGCTGATCGGAGAGCTAGCTTCCGCAGCTAGTGGGTTCATGACGATGACTTCTGTTTTGTTGTATCCGCTGCGTGTGACAGGCACCGTTTAGAAACAATTAAGGTATGTAAATAAACATTTACAAAACCGTTCTGTTTAAATAACTACAAAACCCAAAACCAGTGAAGTTGGCACGTTGTGTAATTCGTAAATAAAAACAGAATACAATGATTTGCAAATCCTTTTCAACTTGTATTTAATTAAATACACTGCAAAGACAAGATATTTAATGTTCAAACTGAAAAACTTAATTTTCTTTTGCAAATAATCATTAACTTAGAATTTAATGGAACCAACACATTGCAAAAAACTTGGCACAGCAGCATTTTTACCACTGTGTTACATGGCCTTTCCTTTGAACAACACTCAGTAAACGTTTGGGAACTGAGGAGACCAATTTTTGAAGCTTTTCATGTGGAATTCTTTCCCATTCTTGCTTGATGTACAGCTTAAGTTGTTCAATAGTCTGGGGTCTCCGTTGTGGTATTTAGGCTTCGTATTGCACACATTTTAAATGGGAGACAGGTCTGGACCACAGGCAGGTCAGTCTAGTACCCGCTCTCTTTTACAATGAAGCCCCGCTGTTGTAACACGTGGCTTGGCATTGTCTTGCTGAAATAAGCAGGGGCGTCCATGATAACGTTGCTTGGATGGCAACATATGTTGCTACAAAACCTGCATGTACCTTTCAGCATTAATGGTGCCTTCACAGATGTGTAAGTTACCCATGCCTTGGG
The DNA here is from genome assembly GCF_033978785.1 of Entelurus aequoreus. NCBI lineage: Eukaryota > Metazoa > Chordata > Actinopteri > Syngnathiformes > Syngnathidae > Entelurus > Entelurus aequoreus. The sequence goes on from NC_084736.1 coordinate 57,124,353, forward strand.
CACTAATACAACCCCATACCATATTTTTGAACTTTGCGCCTAGAATAATCTGGATGGTTCTTTTCCTCTTTGTTCCGGAGGACACGGCATCTACAGTTTCCAAAAACAATTTGAAATGTGAACTTGTCAGACCATAGAACACTTTTCATCAATGCATTTTAGATGAGCTCGGGCCCAGCAAAGCCGGCGGCGTTTCTGGGTGTTGTTGATAAATGGCTTTCGCTTTGCATAGTAGAGTTTTAACTTGCACTTACAGATGTAGCGACCAACTGTAGTTACTGACAATGGTTTTCTGAAGTGTTCCTGAGCCCATGTGGTGATATACTTTACACACTGATTTCGGTTTTTGATGCAGTACCGCCTGAGGGATCGAAGGTCTGTAATATCATCGCTTATTTGCAGTGATTTCTCCAGATTCTCTGAACCTTTTGATAATATTACGGACCGTAGATGGTGAAATCCCTAAATTCCTTGCAATAGCACATTGAGAAATGTTGTTCTTAAACTGTTCGACAATTTGTTCATGCATTTGTTCACAAAGTGGTGACTGAGCATTTCATGGAAGCTGCTTTTATACCCAATCATGACACCCACCTTTTCCCAATTAGCCTGTTCACCTGTGGGATGTTCCAAATAAGTGTTTGATGAGCATTCCTCAACTTTCTCAGTCTTTTTTGCCACTTGTGCCAGCTTTTTTGAAACATGTTGCCAGCATCAAATTCCAAATGAGCTAATATTTGCAAAAAATAACAACGTTTTCCAGTTCGAACTTTAAGTATTTTGTCTTTGCAGTCTATTCAATTGAATATAAATTGAAAAGGATTTGCAAATCATTGTATTCTGTTTTTATTTACGATTTATATAACGTGCCAACTTCACTGGTTTTGGGTTCAGTTGGTTTTTCCCAATGTATATATCTGCGGCTTATTGTTCGGTGCGGCTAATATATGGAGAAAAAAAAAATTCCCCTAAAACTTAGTGGGTGTGGTTTGTATATGTGCTCTATAGTCTGGAAAATAAAGTAGCTCCTGGATTTTTCACAAAAGGCGCTCATATCTACATAAAAAGCCCACGGTGGATTGAAAAAGACACGTGGGATACAGACCTATGGGAATTATAGTCACTGCAAACAGGTGGACATAAGACACGGACTGGCAAGCATCAAGTCGTTTTTTTATATTTGCAGACGGCACAACACTTGTGTCCAAGGCTCACTCCTGACCTTTGAAAATGACAGTCCTTTATATGGACGGGCATCTGTTCTGACCCTAACAGATTAGCGTGTACACAGTCATAACACAGGCCCACAAAACCGGAGAAAGCGGGGGCAAGCAGGAGGGGGCGGCCAGTCAGCGATGGAAGGGAGAGTAGTGGGGAACTAGGGGGAAAGGAAGGTGGAGGAGGGGGCACATTCATTCATCTTCTCCCCTCTTCAGTTGTTGTTATTTGCCGCTTTGCACGGTGGGACACAGTACAGTGAGGGTAGAGGGTGCGCGGGGCGAGCTGCATGCCATTCTCATTGAGAGACGCACAAGAATCTGCACACTGGACTCTTCCCATGCTCACTTGTTGCCGCGCCAACCGTGTCAAAGGCTGGGATCCCCGCTACGCAAAAAAACACTCGCTATTTATTTGACCATAGAATGATGTTTTTCTGTGTTCAGTTTCGTTGCACCACACACTTGTTCACTCACCATTCATGCTCATTTTCAACAATGGACCAAAAGTAGGTTCACGACTGGAGAGCTTTTGGGATGGGTACTGTAGACATTTGAACCAATGTGGGAATCGGTACTTTTGTGTGTGTTACTAATATTCATTGTTTTGAATAATAACATCTCATTTTTTACATTTCAAAATGAGGTGATTGTGATACCTGCTTTCAAGTTGTTGTATCTTCTTTTATTATCACATTTCTTATCAATAAATCGATTCACATCGAAATCGAAATTTTTATTCATCCCGACTTTGAATTGATTCATAATTATCCAAAATCGATTCAAAAGATACAGTATATACATAGGTGTTTTTTGTTTTTTTTTAAGAAGAATACTTTTTTTTTCTTAATATGTTTTAGGCTGGCCTCATGGAACCAGAAGGAGCTTTTCTAACCTGTAAATCTGTTTTGAAAAAGTTTTGTTATAGTTATTTTACTAAGTAATACATTGCAAAAATCGGTTTGAATCGAGTTGAATCAATGATTGATTCTGACACATGACATGACCACAGAAATCGGATCAAATCATGAGGTGTCACCCCTAATTTCTTAGCCCTAATATTGATAATAATATTATATTATGATAAGACTTATATAAGGCCTTTATTTTTTTGCCGTGTTTTTTGAATTTTCGGTCCAATATGGCTCTTTCAACATTTTGGGACCCTGACCTAGAGGTGGTTTGGCTGAGTCCACTCTCAGTGCTGCTGGAGTGATCGCCAAATGCTGGGCGTGAGGTAGCAGTGTTGGGTTTCTGTGAATCAGTACCCGGTAGGAACAGCGGGGTTCAGTCTATGTCAAAAAAAGTACCACATTCGATACCCTTCCCTATATACAGTGGTACCTCAACTTTTTAAAGTTAAAGTTAAAGTACCATTGATAGTCACTCACACAGTTTTGAAAGCTGTCTCTGGTATTTTCTCCACTCTAAGTGGCGACCATAAATGAGAGTTACTAGCCTGCCCACCTCTGGTTGAAGTAGTGACTGTCCACAGCTCACAGCCGGAAATCGTCACAATCTGCCCTCCCGCCACCGAAACGTAGAAAGCGAGTGCAAAGGAGCGTGCCGAGAAGAAGAAGCAGACGACCCCCAGTGGATTTAAAAAATACAAAAAAACATCAAAAACATGGCCGACCAGTCAGTCTGCACCACATAGAAGCAAGATTCAACATACAAACGGCAGATATATGGAGAAGTTGGCAACGCTGTACCCAACGTGTTCCAGTTCCTTCTCTCTCCTGACTCTGCAAACTGGGCGATCGAGCATTACCTTTGGTACACAGACATTAATCCATCGCTTGCAGTCAACACTGACCTGCAGTCCGTCACTCAAAGACGTCCATGCGTAAAAGCCATACAGTATTATTATACTACTTCATAAAAATACTGTAGTACTACATTCAACTCTATTGTTTTTCAAAAAATATATTTATCTTAGTCGTTTTTTTCTTTTAAAAGGGCATGTTCATTGTTAAAATTGTGCCATTTTTGATTACATTATTTTAAATTAATTTCAATGGCTGATGTTGATTTGAGATACAAGTGTTTTGAGATACCACTGTAATGTGAGCTCAAACTTGTAAACAAATACTATTTGTTGAGTTGCAATACTCAGTTGTTTTACAAGGTCCGTTGAACAATATTTCCCATTGGAAACAATGTAAATCCAATGAATCCATTCCAGATACACATACACATACATACCACTTTATATAGAGAAGACTTGTAGTTTTACACAGAAAACAACACAAAATGCCAATAAATCATAAATGAAATGGAAAATAAGAATATTTATCATCACTTTTACCTTCATTAAAGACACTTGTTGGCAAAGAAGGCGGAGAAAGGGGGGGGGGGGGGTTGAGAGAGAGCCTCACCACCACCACCTTTATACTTTACTACAACTTTTTATTGAATTGGACTTTTCAACACGACACATGTCAGTGTTTTCTTGCTACCAGACAGCCTCCGAGTAATGTCATGTTGCAATTTTCCGTGCCGACAAAGCAAGTAGGCGCTCAAAAGTACAGTAAGGTTCCACTTTCCAAAACGGGCTGGTATTTGCCTGTTTCCATAGCAAATGGATAGACTCCAGCCCCACCCCCGACATCGACAAAGGATGGCTTAAGGATTTGGTGAGCGTTTTTTTCAGTTTACTCCTATTCCCGTAGAGTACAGGTTTTTTTGTTGCAGTGCGACCGGCTGGCTATGGTCACCTTGGAAACACTCGACACGAAAGGCAGAACACAGATTTTCTTACCTCCGCCAAAGAGGTTATGTTTTCGCCAGGGTTTGTTTGTCTGTTTGTTAGCAGCATAATTTAAAGAGTCCATCCATCCATCTTCTTTCGTTTATCCGAAGTCGGATCGCGGGGTCAGCAGCCTAAGCAAAGAAGCCCAGACATCCCTCTCCGCAGCTACTTTGTCCAGGTCTTCCCGGGGGATCCCAAGGCATTCCCAAGCCAGCTGGGAGACATAGTCTCTCCACCGTGTCCTGGGTCTTCCCTGTGGTCTCCTACTGGTTGGACACGCCCTAAACACCTCCCCAGGGAGGCATTCAGGTGGCATTCTGATCAAATGCCAGAACCACCTCATTTGGCTCGATGTGGAGGAGCTCCTCCCTATTGACAGAGCTTCTCACCCTATCTCTAAGGGAGAGACCCACCACCCGGCGGTTGAAACTAATTTCGGTAATTACCCAAAGCTAATGACCATAGGTTAGGATAGGAACGTAGATTAACCGGGACGTGGCGAAGTTGGTAGAGTGGCCTTGCCAGCAATCGGAGGGTTGCTGGTTACCGGGGTTCAATCCCCACCTTCTACCATCCTAGTCACGTCCGTTGTGTCCTTGGGCAAGACACTTCACCCTTGCTCCTGATGGGTGCTGGTTAGTGCCTTGCATGGCAGCTCCCGCCATCAGTGTGTGAATGTGTGTGTGAATGGGTGAATGTGGAAGTACTGTCAAAGCGCTTTAAGTACCTTGAAGGTAGAAAAGCGCTATACAAGTATAACCCATTTATCATTTATTTATTAAATTGAGAGCTTTGCCTTCCAGCTCAGCTCCTTTTCACCACAACGGACCAATGCAGAGTCCGCATCACTGCAGACGCCGCACCGCTCCACCTATCGATCTTGTGATCTACTCTTCCCTCACTCGTGAACAAGACTCCAAGGTACCTGAACTCCTTTACTTGGGGCAAGATCTCCTGCACCACACGGAGATGGCACTACACCCTTTTCCGGGCAAGAACCATGGACTCGGACTTGGAAGTGCTGATTTTCATCCCAGTCGCTTCACACTCGGCTGCGAACCGATCCAGTGAGAGCTAAAGACTGCACACCAAGTTTTTGTTTGATACCGTCACGCGGCAAAGGCTTTATTGTGAAGACTTTGAAACCATAATACTGCAGCATCGATAAAACCGTTATACCCCTACTTGTTAATAAAGAGAAAGTTGATCTATCACCTTTGTTATCTTTGATATACACTACTGTACAGCACTTTATATTGTGTACACCCCTTCACTAAAATTTGGTCAAGTCTCGAACCCATTAATCATATTTACATAGTTTCCTATGGAGAACATTGCTTCACTATACACACTTTTATATTGACAAACCATGCTGAAAAACCAATTGAGTTTGTGAATCAAGGTTCCACTGTACTTGTAAATAAACACAGAAGTGTAAGAAAACAAGATAACTGTTTCCTGTTATAGAAACATTTTAAGATTTTTACATTTACTAACACATTTTAACACACAAAAATAGTAGCGGAAATGAGTACCGATGGGTCCCGCTGTTCCCAAGTACTGGGAATTGGTAGCGCTTGTACTCAAATGTGAAAGGTACCCATTGCCGACTGCAACACACTTGTCCGTAGCTACAGGGGGGGAATTTAAGATTTACTGCGCTTTAAAAATGATGGCCGACTAAGGACACTAAAACAGGTGCCAGTTATCAGAAATAGATCGCTGTGCAAATAACACACGACTACAAGGGCTTTTACACACACACACACACACACACACACACACATGCACACTCACACACACACACACAAAACAAGAATACATGGGAATTTTGGGGGCTACGAGACCCTCCAGTTGTGTGCAAGGACCCAGGGAATGTGGAATATGAATGGCTGTGGACGTGATATCTGGTAGATGGAAAGGATGGTAAACACAGACATGGAGCAATAATACTGCACCAGCTCAATATCCCGTCTGGGGAAGTAGACCGTGTCTTACTTGAGTCGACAAATAAACCCACAAACTATTATGCCCCCCCCCCCCACCCCCCCCCCCCCCCCCCCACCCCCTTTTAAAGCTGATTTTCTTGTCACTGTTTTGCAGCAGGCACATCATCCTTTTATACTAAAGACACATCCTCGCTCTCTCACTCTCTTTCTACCAATTCATTCACCCCACTTCTGTCTGTCTGGCCTTCATTTCAGAGCTTGAACACTATTGCCCTGACGCTAAGGTGTCTGGACAAGGAGACAAGCTGGAACACACACACACACACTAACACACGCACACACGGACGCCGCCAAGATCTACAGTGAAGTTAGAGCGCCCCCTGGCTTTCCAGCGGAAAAAATTGCACAAGCATTATGAAAACTTGAACCGCTTTGGCACCTTCAAAGGTGTCTCGTAGAAATGAGGCGACAGAAAGGGCTGCAGCCGGGATGTTGTGGTGCATCCTCGCTGTGAGCCTTCTTTTTGCAGACTAAACAAATATATGGAAGAAGGGGCTGTCGGGGATAGCGTTTAAAAACAGGTGCAGTATTTGACTTAACGTTAAAGTAGTGGGCAGACTTTAGAACCCACCCCCAGCCCCCAACGCTCTCTTTTTGCCATCCTTCTGCTCCGACATGGTGGCTTGCGACCCTTGAATGGTTTGGTGGGAGTGAAGGGGGGCAGGGGGGAAGATCAAAGGCACAGAGGTAGCCTTGGAAAAACATTTGGGCTGAGAATGGACGAGAGGTCTGTCAGGAGGCCTTTCACACTGGGATCGCCAGCGGTTCGGCCCACGTATCGGTTTACAGGCGGAAAACAGCAACATGAGAAAGAGGGCCGATGCGAAGTCCACATACATTTCCATCAATAATGTGTCTCTGCTCGCTGTGGAACCTCCCACACGCCCCAACACACACCAGCCCAAAAACACTCAGGCTTCATCACAGAGGATTAACCGGAAACCTTGACACAAGCCATTGTTGCACAAGCAAAAAGGGGGCTTGTGTGCTTTTGCCACCCTGAGTGGGTCTTCTATTTATTTTTTTTTGTCCACACTTAATATTGTGAGCCCGAGGATCTCTCAGCCCTCTCACTAACCTCCCTGATGGACGCACACACACACACACACACACACACACACACACACACACACACACACACACACACACACACACACACACACACACACACACACACACACACACACACACACACACACACACACACACACACACACACACACACACACACACACTACTTCAACAACTTCTTCCCATTGCAGAGAGAGAGACGTCTCTGAAAGTTGTTCAGAAGCAAAGAGAGAAAAAGGCATTTTGGGGCTGCAAAAAAGTGTGAAGAGTGCTGAAGAGGGTTTGTCTATATGTGTGTGTGTGGGGGGGGGGGGGGGGGTGCTGTAAATCTTGATGTCACTGACAGGAAGACTGTTGCAGGCCATTACCATAAATCTGACAAACGCTAATTTGATGGGAAGCTGTATCTGTCTGCTAAAGGACCAGTCTAGACGGTCCCATTGAGGGGTCCTACAGCGTGGCCCTGTTTGTTTCCAGCACCATCTGGATGTGGCAGTAAGTGTCTGCTGTCATGGTTCACACACACACAAGTGTACAAAGTGCACCAAACCAACAGCCATGAAAGAGGCTTTGACATGTATATTGCCGGGACAATAATGTGAATTTGTACGTGTAATTCAGTGACGGTCTATCCATGCGTCACTGTGGGCAAACATTACAACCACCGATTACCTGCTTGTATTCCCATGAAAAAAAAGACAAAATACGAAGGTCTACTTTTAAAAAAAGTATTAGTAGGGCTTGGCCAGGGGTCGGCAACCCAAAATGTTGAAGGAGCCCTATTGGACCAAAAATACAAAAAAAAAAAATCTGTCTGGAGACCCACAAAGTTAAAAGCCTTATATACAGTAAGTTTTAAAATAAAGGTAACACATGATGTAAGTGTCTATATCAGCTATATTAGCCTACTATCAAAATGACTGTGTCGCAGGCTGACACAAATCTTTGTTGACAGAAATGTTGAAATGTAATATTCATTTTACACATTTTAACAACTCCTCTCTAAACTGCCACCTTACCGTGGTAGAGGAGTTTGCGTGTCCCAATGATCCTAGGAGCTATGTTGTCCGGGGGCTTTACGCCCCCTGGTAGGGTCTCCCAAGGCAAACTGGTCCTAGGTGAGGGATCAGACAAAGAGCAGCTCGAAGACCTCAATGAAAGATAAAAGCCAAGGAACCCAGATTTCCCTCACCCGGACGCGGGTCACCGGGGCCCCCCTCTGGAGCCAGGCCCGGAGGTGGGGCACGATGGCGAGCGCCTGGTGGCCGGGCCTGTCCCCATGGGGCCCGGCCGGGCACAGCCCGAAGAGGCAACGTGGGTCCCCCCTCCAATGGGCTCACCACCCATAGCAGGGGTCATAGAGGTCGGGTGCGAAGTGAGCTGGGCGGCGGCCGAAGGCAGGGCACTTGGCGGTCCGATCCTCGGCTACAGAAGCTAGCTCTTGGGACGTGGAACGTCACCTCGCTGGGGGGGAAGGAGCCTGAGCTAGTGCGCGAGGTGGAGAAGTTCCGGCTAGACATAGTCGGACTCACTTCGACGCACAGCAAGGGCTCTGGAACCAGTTCTCTCGAGAGGGGCTGGACTCTCTTCCACTCTGGCGTTGCCGGCAGTGAGAGGCGACGGGCTGGGGTGGCAATTCTTGTTGCCCCCCGGCTCAGAACCTGCATGTTGGAGTTCAACCCGGTGGACGAGAGGGTAGCTTCCCTCCGCTTTCGGCTGGGGGACGGGTACTGACTGTGGTTTGCGCTTATGCGCCAAACCGCAGCTCAGAGTACCCACCCTTTTTGGATTCGCTCGAGGGAGTACTTGAGAGTGCTCCCCCGGGTGATTCCCTCGTTCTACTGGGAGACTTCAACGCTCATGTTGGCAGCGACAGTGAAACCTGGAGAGGCGTGATTGGGAAGAATGGCCGCCCGGATCTGAACCCGTGCGGTGTTTTGTTAATGGACTTTTGTGCCCGTCACAGATTGTCCATAACGAACACCATGTTCAAACATAAGGGTGTCCATATGTGCACTTGGCACCAGGACACCCTAGGCCGCAGTTCCATGATCAACTTTGTAGTTGTGTCGTCGGATTTGCGGCCTCATGTTTTGGACACTCGGGTGAAGAGAGAGGCGGAGCTTTCTACCGATCACCACCTGGTGGTGAGTTGGCTGCGATGGTGGGGGAGGATGCCGGACAGACCTGGCAGGCCCAAACGCATTGTGAGGGTTTGCTGGGAACGTCTGGCAGAGTCTCCTGTCAGAGAGAGTTTCAATTCCCACTTCCGGAAGAACTTTGAACATGTCACGAGGGAGGTGCTGGACATTGAGTCCGAATGGACCATGTTCCGCGCCTCTATTGTCGAGGCGGCTGATTGGAGCTGTGGCCGCAAGGTAGTTGGTGCCTGTCGTGGCGGTAATCCTAGAACCCGTTGGTGGACACCGGCGGTGAGGGATGCCGTCAAGCTGAAGAAGGAGTCCTATCGGGTTCTTTTGGCTCATAGGACTCCTGAGGCAGCGGACAGGTACCGACAGGCCAAGCGGTGTGCGGCTTCAGCGGTCGCGGAGGCAAAAACTCGGACATGGGAGGAGTTCGGGGAAGCCATGGAAAACGACTTCCGGACGGCTTCGAAGCGATTCTGGACCACCATCTGCCGCCTCAGGAAGGGGTGGCAGTGCACTATCAACACCGTGCTGACCTCGACTGCGGATGTTGTGGATCGGTGGAGGGAATACTTCGAAGACCTCCTCAATCCCACCAACACGTCTTCCTATGAGGAAACAGTGCCTGGGGAATCTGTGGTGGGCTCTCCTATTTCTGGGGCTGAGGTTGCTGAGGTAGTTAAAAAGCTCCTCAGTGGCAAGGCAAGTGGATGAGATCCGCTCTGGATGCTGTGGGGCTGTCTTGGTTGACAAGACTCTGCAGCATCGCGTGGACATCGGGGGCGGGTACCGACCGGGGTGGTGGTTCCTCTCTTTAAGAAGGGGAACCGGAGGGTGTGTTATAACTATCGTAGGATCACACTCCTCAGCCTTCCCGGTAAGGTCTATTCAGGTGTACTGGAAAGGAGTCTACGCCGGATAGTCGAACCTCGGAGGAACAGTGTGGTTTTCGTCCTGGTCGTGGAACTGTGGACCAGCTCTATACTCTCGGCAGGGTCCTTGAGGGTGCATGGGAGTTTGCCCAACCAGTCTACATGTGTTTTGTGGACTTGGAGAAGGCATTCGACCGTGTCCCTCGGGAAGTCCTATGGGGAGTGCTCAGAGAGTATGGGGTATCGGACTGTCTCATTGTGGCGGTCCGCTCCCTGTATGATCAGTGCCAGAGTTTGGTCCGCATTGCCGGCAGTAAGTCCGTTTCCAGTGAGGGTTGGACTCCGCCAAAGCTGCCCTTTGTCACCGATTCTGTTCATAACTTTTATGGACAAAATTTCTAGGCGCAGTCAAGGCGTTGAGGGGATCTGGTTTGGTGGCTGCAGGATTAGGTGTCTGCTTTTTGCAGATGATGTGGTCCTGATGGCTTCATCTGGCCAGGATCTTCAGCTCTCGCTGGATCGGTTCGCAGCTGAGTGTGAAGCGACTGGGTTGAGAATCAGCACCTCCAAGTCCGAGTCCATGGTTCTCGCCCGGAAAAGGGTGGAGTGCCATCTCCGGGTTGCGGAGGAGACCCTGCCCCAAGTGGAGGTGTTCAAGTACCTTGGAGTCTTGTTCACGAGTGAGGGAAGAGTGGATCGTGAGATCGACAGGCGGATCGGTGCGGCGTCTTCAGTAATGCGGACGCTGTATCGATCTGTTGTGGTGAAGAAGGAGCTGAGCCGGAAGGCAAAGCTCTCAATTTACCGGTCGATCTACGTTCCCATCCTCACCTATGGTCATGAGCTTTGGGTTATGACCGAAAGGACAAGATCACGTGTACAAGCGGCCGAAATTAGTTTCCTCCGCCGGGTGGCGGGGCTCTCCCTTAGAGATAGGGTGAGAAGCTCTGCCATCCGGGGGGAGCTCAAAGTAAAGCCGCTGCTCCTCCACATCGAGAGGAGCCAGTTGAGGTGGTTCGGGCATCTGGTCAGGATGCCACCCGAACGCCTCCCTAGGGAGGTGTTTAGGGCACGTCCGACCGGTAGGAGGCCACGGGGAAGACCCAGGACACGTTGGGAAGACTATGTCTCCCGGCCGGCCTGGGAATGCCTCGGGATCCCCCGGGAAGAGCTGGACGAAGTGGCTGGGGAGAGGGAAGCCTGGGTTTCCCTGCTTAGGCTGCTGCCCCCGCGACCCGACCTCGGATAAGCGGAAGAAGATGGATGGATGGATGGACATTTTAACAACATTGGAAAACATTAATAAAACGGAGGATTCTCAGAGGGTGAGATAACTCCTGGAAATCACTGGCTTAGAATGGCCAAAGGTATAGATGTGTGTAAGGCTGCAGCTAACGATTATTTTTTTATCGATTAATCTATAGATTATTTTTTCGATTAATCGGTTAATCTATAGATTATTATTTTCGATTAATCTATAGATTATTTTTCCTTTTACCGATTATTTTTTTATTTAAAATGAAGATGAAAAAATAAATGTAGGCCAGTTTTTTCAAAAGGCATGGCTTTTATTTACAAAAAAAAAAGTATGGCCACTCAGTCAACATTGACAACAACATGACAAAATATTCTGTAACAATGTAAACATTTAAAACTTTTAACATTTAACAAAATTAAAAGTAGCTTATTTGCTTTTTAATGTGCAAATATAAAAGTAAACATCCAGTGCAAATCTTAATATTCTGCAATAGCATAAGCATTTCAAAAGTAAAAGTATTGCTTATTTTGCTTTAAAATGTGCAAAAATAAAGATAAACATCCAATACAAAAAAGTGCAAAACGAAATATTCTGTAAAAACAGTGTAAACATTTCAACAAAAGTGAAAGTATTGCTTATTTGCTAAAATGTGCAAAAATAAAGATAAACATCCAATACAAAAAAGGGCCAATCTAAATATTCTGGAGCACTGTAAACATTAAGTATTGTTTTTAAAATGTGCAAAATAAACATCCAGTCCAACACAGTACACAATAACCAATTCTACTCATTCCAGTGAGTGACTAACAGTTGTACTGAAGAAAGGGGTGAGGCTGCTTCTTTTCTTGTTTACAATATTCCTAACAGCTAAAAATAGGCGCTCAGAAGGGGTCGATGTGGCTGGAACTGAGAGGTAATTAGCCTTCACCTCAAGCTAGGACTGCGAGTGAGCTGAGCGGCAGTTTAAGTTTCTAGAAGGTCAACGGGCTCATAGTGATGTTACTAGTAATTGACTGGGAGGTGTTTATTATCATTTGGGGAGAGTCCGCTGCCTGATGCTCACCTGCTAAACACCTATCTGCTCGACGCTGAAGCGCTGACTACATGCGCTCTGAATACCCACTGCTGATTGGCTGTTAACGTTTTGAATAAGCACTGCTGATTGGCTGTTAGCGCTTTCTGTGTACTAATCAGATGGTTGTGTGGGTGGGACAATGCTGCGTGCTGAGACAGAGGCAGAAGGAGCAAAGCAGCTTGTTAAGACTTTAGCTTTAGCTTAGAAACTCGTTCGGTACACCCCCGTACCAAACCGAAAGCCCCGTACCGAAACGGTTCAATACAAAACACGTACCGTTACACCCCTAGCAGATACAAATGTTTTTGTGTAATGATGACAACGTATGCTCACACGGACGATTGACTAGTTGATGGTTGATGGTTTTCTTTTCTAATGTTCGTTCATAGCCGTTGTGCTGCTATGATAGGCCATTTCCGCTCGACACAGTGTGCATACAACAACATTATTAGGCCGTGTATTGAAATACTCCCACACTTTTGATGACTTTTGGCGTGCTTTTTCCCCCTCGCTCGCACCGTCTGCTTTGCGCTCCGCCATGACGGTAGTGTGACGTAAATATGTGACGCGTCAACGCACAAAAACGGCGTCGACATATTTACGTAACCGATGACGTCGACTATGTCGACGCGTCGTTTCAGCCTTAGATGTGTGTGTCAAGTTAAAGGAAACGGCAGGATGTCTTCTTCTATTGGATGTATTACAATCTTTGCAAGAAGGGTAACGTTTGCTGTGGTCTGGAACAACATGGCACACAAACAGCTATCAGAAATACATAGAGATAATGTCATGAGACATGCAAATATACATTAAATACACAGAGGACGTAAGGGAACAAAATTAAATGTGTTCAAATATATGTACAAACAAGGCATAATGATGCAATATGTACATACAGCTAGCCTAAATAGCATGTTAGCATCGATTAGCCTTCAGTCATGCACTGACCAAATATGCCTGATTAGCACACCAACAAGTCAATAACATCAACAAAGCTCACCTTTGTGCATTCACGCACAGCATAAAACGTTTGGTGGACAAAATAAGACAAAGAAGGAGTTAAAGTTAAAGTTAAAGTCCCAATGATTGTCACACACACACTAGGTGTGGTGAAATGTGTCCTCTGCATTTGACCCACCCCCTTGATCACCTCCTGGGAGGTGAGGGGAGCAGTGGGCAGCAGCGGTGCCGCGCCCGGGAATCATTTTTGGTGATTTAACCCCCAATTCCAACCCTTGATGCTGAGTGCCAAGCAGGGCGGTAATGGGTCCCATTTGTATAGTCTTTGGTATGCCGGGGTTTGAACTCACGACCTACCGATCTCAGGGCGGACACTCTAACCACTAGGCCACTGAGTAGGTCAGAGTGGCATAAAACACGTCTTTCTGTGGCAGCGTCGGAGAAAGTCATACATTTAAATATACTGTCAGTTCAAGGACCGCTGAAATTAGTAGGACAAAACGGTGCTCGTCAAATACTCTCATCAGTGAAGCATGTTTAATATAAACAGTGGGATTTCTAACAAGTAAAAAGGTTGATGTCATGTCAAATATAGATTTTTCCCCCACCTTTTTCCATTTACATACATTTTTGGAAAAGCTTCAGAGAGCCACTGCAGCTCTACAGTTGTGGGTAGCGGACCCTCAGGCTTGGCGATTAAAACAAAATTGTGATAGGTACGTAATCAATATCAATACAAATGTTTTCGATAAAACGTTCGATATATTTTTTTCTTTTTTGTCGGTAAAAAGCGGAAGTTGTGAAGCAAGGTTGGTTGCATGAAAAAGGGCACTCACTCTCTGGTAACCGAGCAACGCAGAAAGTGATCATTGATCAGTCGGACTGACTCGCTAGAAAATCAGGTAACAGTATCAACTATGACGTTTGGTTGCGCCATCTTGTTGTCTCGCAGTTGTAATTCTTTGCATGGAGTGAGAAGACAAAGTAAAAATGAAGAAATTGTAGATAAAATAGGAACATTTTAAAAAGGGACCGTAGTCTGACCAATGTGGTCTGTAAATGATGCAAGGCGCTCGTCCTCACCCTTTTGAGCACAACTGTAACTTCCTGGCAGAAAATAGTTATTTTCATGTTTCTCAATGTTTATATTTTCACACTTTTTTGTTACTCTTTATCAAGCACTTCTTACATATTCTGTATTTTTGCACCTTCACGAAGAAAGAGTTGGATGAAATTGTCACTGTGTGCAAGCACTGTGCAACACGCAGTGGGAGCTGACCCCTGATGAGCGCATTTTCCTCTGAGGTGTGTTGGGGCCTGTTCTGACTTTCGGTAACACGTCCAACAAGTGATGTCATCCACAGAGACGTCATCCCAGCGTGACAATTGACAGTACAAGAAAAGAGTCGGTTAAGAAAGCTAGAAAAAAACTTTCACTCCGTGCAGTTTTTAGACAACCTTTCAGTGGTGACTAAGACAGGAAAAAACTAATTTATAATATCCCTATCTTTACATTGTTTTTTATTTGATTTCAACAAAGACAATGAGTGCTGATAAAGTGTGTGCTTCAACTTATGTTGATGTGATATAACATAGTAGTGAATATTGTACACTTACATGTTCTGTTGACACTAGGGTTGTATGGTATACCGGTACTAATGCAATGGAAATGGTACTATACTGCCTTTTAAAAACACCGGTACTGGTTTTACATCCACATAATGCTGTGCGGCGGTGACTACAGTGCCGAGGTGCATGATGTTGAGTGTGTCAAAACGTACACACAAAGTGCATACAAGCAATAATATTGTGGTGGGGAAGAATGGAAAACAACTACAATTTTACTGGTTAATAAATGATAAATAATGATAAGTGGGTTATACTTGTATAGCGCTTTTCTACCTTCAAGGTACTCAAAGCGCTTTGACAGTATTTCCACATTCACCCATTCACACACCACATTCACACACTGATGGCGGGAGCTGCGATGCAAGGCGCTAACCAGCAGCCATCAGGAGCAAGGGTGAAGTGTCTTGCCCAAAGACACAACGGACGTGACTAGGATGGTAGAAGGTGGGGATTGAACCCCA